>NC_053113.1:45471882-45814043 GCF_010015445.1 Perca fluviatilis
GAATAAAACAACAATGGAACATTTGTAAATACGAAAGGATAAGAAAAAGATGAGTTCAGTTCATAGCTCTGAATCTTAAAAACAAAACAAAAAAAAACATTAGGAATCAAAGGAATTTAAACGCAAGAGAGTAGAAATGCATCTTCAGATTTGATTTAAAACTAACAATTGTATTACATAAATTGATCTGGGGTGGGAGGGATTTCCAGAGTTTGGGGGCTACATAGAGAAGACTCCGCCCCTCTGGTTTTTAGGCATGTCCGGACAAAATGAGTGTCAGGCTTAGCTGGACTGTCCAGCCTAAAGCCTGAGGAATGGCCACCTTATATATATATATATATATATATATATAATATTTCACTATAATGTGTGAAAGGATTTCACTATAGTGTGTGAGAGGTGTTTCACTTGGTTATATGAGAGCTTTTCACTATAATGTGTGAAAGGATTTCACTATAGTGTGTGAGAGGTGTTTCAGTAAAACCGGAAGGCATTTCAGTCAAAACGGAAGGTGTTTCAGTAAAACCGGAAGGGCTTCCGTTCAACAAAAATGCGCAATTCACAGCGCAATTCACAGCGCGATTCACGTGTTGATCGTCAGCCACATTGTTCGCAAACACTAATGTCTGCCCAGCAGCCTGCAAGCAGCCTAACCGAGGCAGCAGCGTTACTTCACACTGTACTTGCGTCAGCGGAGACCATCAGAACCGTTGCAACTTCAAGCCGCGACACACTGGACAGTCACATAGCGTCACTTTCCCCCTCCGGACAGCACAGCAGCATGACACTGCCAACTGCAGCTCCAGTGTGAGCAACGCTTCAGCTCTTGGACATCAGCCACGAGGTGGAAAAGGTAATTATAAATAGTTTTTTTTCTAAATTATTGTTTAATCCAACGCAACGCAACAAGGCATGGTAGTGAGCTAAACAGTTAGCTGTTTGTGTCTCCACTACAAACATGCGCTCACTACCGCAGACCGCTCACTACCACCCTAATACCCGAAGGTCCTAAGAGTCTCAGATCTACTGCAAACTTGGCATAGTTCTTGCAGGGGGCCTAGATAGGTACACTGTCGAATTAGGTGCATGTAAGTGCCAGTAGCTAACTTAGTATTGTTTGTAGCGTGGTTGCTATGGTAACATACGGCAATGTGCCTCACGTGGTGGTACGTCAGCAGGTAGTAAAATCAGCTGTTCTTCACCTGGTGTGTATTGACTTGATGTTTTTAGGACTGTAGGAACATTTCACTTCTTGTGTTTTTAGCAGCAATAAATATACACAAACCAGCATTCCTCTACTAAATGTTTCTTCATCATTTCTGCACTGCTGTTACACCAAGCATAATCTAATGTTGTTATTTGGCCATATTGGTTGTTTACTTGAACAGTGCCATATCTTAAACTAATGTTACTGACTGTTGTTACTGTTGTCTGTTGTTACAGACTGTTACAGTCTGTAAATCCTCTGTTATTTTCTGCCCCACACTGAAGCAATAATACATTTACCAGTGATGATCTTCACTGCATATTACTGCTGTGATTAAATACATCCTTCATCAGTATTTGAGTCAAGTACTTTAGTAAAAAATACTGATTATAAATAAAACTACTTTTTATGTATGCCCCCTTTTTTGTCTTAGCTTATTTCTCATCTACAGTACAGGCCAAAAGTTTTGACACACCTTCTCATTCAATGCGTTATATTATTTATTTTCATGACTATTTACATCGTAGATTCTCACTGAAGTCATCAAAACTATGAATGAACACATATGTAATTATGTACTTAACAAAAAAGTGTGAAATAACTGAAAACATGTCGTCTTATATTTTAGATTTCTCAAAGTAGCCACACTTTGCTTTTTTATTAATAAGGGAAATAATTCCACTAATTAACCCTGAGAAGGCACACCTGTGAAGGTAAAACCATTTCAGGTGACTACCTCATGAAGCTCATTGAGAGAACACCAAGGGTTTGCAGAGTTATCAAAAAAGCAAAGGGTGGCTACTTTGAAGAATCTAAAATATAAGACATGTTTTCAGTTATTTCTATATTTTGTAGTACATAATTCCATATGTGATCATTCATAGTTTTTATGCCTTCAGTGAGAATCTACAATGTAAATAGTCATGAAAATAAAGAAAAACATTGAATGAGAAAGTTGTGTCCACCTTTGCCTCTATATCTCAGCATAAAGAAATGACCTTATTGCATATCCCCTTTTCACGTTACATTTATGTCACTCAGAAACACCAGTCCCATTTCAAGGTGGCTGCTGAACTCTGACCTTGCGATTGTCACCTCAGTTGACAAATTATAACCTTCCATGCCCTGTCCACAGCCTACAATATCTAATGAGTCTGTGTTAAAGGGAAGGGCAGACATGTGGTTTTTCATGGTAGATTTATGGCTCAGAGAGAAATCACGTATATAAGAGTGTTCAGGGCTTGAAGTGATAAAATTGGTTACATGAATATATATAAAATCTGAATATTAATGGGTTAAATATAACTGATATTGATAACCACTACCCATTATTTACTGTATATAATATTGATAGCGGGTGGTGGTTAGTATTTTGTATTGTATTTCCTATAGCAGTATGACATTATTGTACTGGCTGTTTTCATGTGTTCTGAGTAGTGTGCAAACAAGGTCCAAAATCATGGTTACACAAACATGGACACATCCTTTCTGATCCTTAGGACTGGGACCACCAGACTGTTTTAGAACGCATCAGGGATGGCTTTGGTGAGCACATTCCAGACGATGTCAGGTAAATGCCTCTTTTTTCCTCTTACTTTCATGATTATTACAAACATTTGCTATATTTGCATATTTTAGTATGAAGCGTTGTTTTAATCTGCCCCTGTTTGCCCTGTTACAGTTACTGCATTATGTGATAAATTCAAAATCAGGTCTTTCTGTATCTGTTTTCAATTAAAATCCCTCTGCAGTTTCATGAAACATTTGCAGCAATGTGTTGTGCAAAACTTTGATTTGCAACATTCCCACATTGCCCTTGAAATTTGGCTACTGTCATCTTGTGAAACATGTATGGTACTATACAATCCAGTTTTCTGAATTTGGATAGTCACACTGAAAAGGAAAAGTCAGTATTTTTCACCCTGGACCAAGCAAAATTATATTGCTTAATTTATTAGATTAAGTTATTGGAAATGTACATCATCCTTGGCATGCATATTATATTGCAGCTCACTTCTCCATTCATGTTTTACACCTAGCTTTTTATTTGTTTGTGTCAACCACGGCCCTGGTCATCATTCGAGACCCGGCCTTTAATTGACAGCCAGTTTTTGTTTGCCGAAATGTGGTATTTATCAATATTGTTTTTCCTTTTATGCCATTGTTTTGCAGCTATAAGAGAGGACTGGTAATACATTGCTGGCAAAGCCATTGCTGTGAGCTTGGTACATGGCGGTCCACCACCAAACTTCCTCTCTCAGACATAGCTGACACAGAACTCTTGGAAAAAGTCAAAAAGGTCAGTTGATAGATTTTGAATGTTATACTGAATTAGTTTACATTAAAAGGTTCTCTTGTTGTTTTCCCTTTTGAAAAGGAGTATCAGCCCACTTTTTCCATATTATGTTGTAGTTTGAATGCCACCACTATTCAACGGACAAGTGTCGACAGCAAAGCATATTTTCCCTCTTATTTATCGCATTGTAGCAATGTACAACCCTTGAGGACCTTGAAAAGTCAAATGCACCTTTGCTTGACTACTTGGCCAATGCAGGATGTCTGAGGCCTATGCGGTCGATAAGAGACAGGGATCTGCTGAAATTGTCATGTTTCAGGTCATCCACAGAGTTCAAAGTCCATTTCAAAGGTATTCAGTGTTAGTTGTTGTACAGTCAGATCAATCTCAAAAGGAGTCATAATTTTAACCATTGACCAACAAGGTGTAAGACTAGCTTCACAAAATCTATTGTGTTTGTATAAAACCAAGGGACAATTTGACAGTGTACAATTGAATTATGGATTGCACAATTATTCCATGTTGTTTGTACAGATTCTGTGAAGGACTGAAAACTCTTTGGGTTCAGGACCAAATACGACGACATCCAGACAGCTTTCGACCCCTGTTCTGCTATGAGCTGTGGATGATCTTTTCAGCATTCGTCTCTCTCCGGAAGGGCACCACCAACAAGAGAGCTGCTGACGTATGCGCGTACTTTCTGGAGGGACTATCTCCAAAATGCAGAGGGTAATTAATGGTTTAATGGTCATCTGTTTTTTTTAGTATCATTCTTTTTATTTTATTCTCTTGGTAGTCATAACATTATCACAAAGCAACCTGCGAATGTTGAAAGATGAAAGACCTGTTATAAATGAATTGCTATAAGAGGCATTCAGATTTTAGACGCTTTGGTTTTGAGAAGTGAAATACTCTTACTGGACAATTTATTCAGTATCAGCTGATGTTAATTGCTTTAGAGATGATTCACATACATATTAATTGGACCAACTACCACTGATAATGTTTTTCTTTTTATAGAAGAAGGGCCATCCAAACTAGAGAAGATATTGGCCTTCACAACTTGAGCATCTGACCAGTTCATTCACAAAGGAGATGATGGCTTCTCTACATCAATGTTCCCTCTTGCCAACACATGTGTTAACTGCATCAACTTGCCACTACATGTGTCTTACCAACTGTTCAAGGAGAAGTTTGACTTTGCATTAGGGAACACATATGGTTTGGCGGGCATGAACATGTCATGCTCTGAAAACTTTTTCTGTCTGTGTCTCACTTTCTCTTTTTGTCTCTACCTTTCTGCTTGTCTGTCTGTTTTCTGAAAAAGTTTCAAACAAGAGTTATTATTTTTATTTCTGAATGCCGTATGCAATATAACTTATGTATTTTATATAGTTTCACCACGATTCAGTTGACTCAGTCAGCCTATGTTTTAAAACATATTTACATTTTAACGGCATGTTTCTATATTTTACCAAACTTTTTACCAAATGTTAATTTATTTTCATAAAATGTTTTTACGTTTTAACAAAACTTTAATTCACAGAATACACTGCACAAGTGAAGAAAACATTTTAACAAACCTTAACATAACTCCTATGCTATTCACTTAAAGGAACACACCGACTTATTTACAATTTAGCGTATTCACCGTAACCCCAAGAGTTAGACAAGTCGATACGCCCTTCTCATCCGTACGTGCTGACGGCTCCAGCGGCATCAGGCCAGCACAGAACATCAGGTAACTGGTTCCAGTAATCCTACTGCTCGAATAAATGACAAAATAAAACCAACATGGCCCTATTTACATGTTGTGATTTAGAATACGGGCGGCGTACAAAAACAACGTAACATGAAACACAGCCATCTTCTAACCGTAAACAAACCGGGAACTATATTCTCAGGCGGAAGAATATAGTACTTGGGCGGAGTGATATGCTCGCAGCAAGCCTGTCTGAGAATATAGTTCCCGGTTTGTTTACTGTTAGAAGACGGCTGTGTCTCATGTTATGTTGTTTTTTGTACACGCTGTGACTCTAAATCACAACATGTAAACAGGAACATGTTGGTGTTATTTTGTCACTTTTGTCACAATTCAGAGCAGCAGGCTAGTTGGAACCAGTTACCTGCAGGATCTGTGCTAGGCTAAGCTAATGCTGGAGCCCAGACAGCTACAGCACGCACGGAGATGAGAAGGGTATGTATCGAATTTGTCTTACTCTGGGGTTACGCTAATAAGCTAAATTCCCTACTTCGGGCGTGTTCCTTTAAAAAGTGCAGAAGTGAAGAAAAACATCTATTCCATGGTCCCCATCATTTTCAAGTGGGTTTACTTGTTGAATAATGTTAGTTGTGGTCTCATTAATAGTTACATCTATGTCTGGAATTACAACATTATTATTGGTTTGAAGTTCAGGTAATGGCCCTTCTTCATCAATGCCATAGTAGTTATCAGCATCAAAAATGCTGTTTAGAGCTGGATGGATTCCTGCATTATTAATGACACCTGAATGCCACAGCTGGAGAGGTGTCTGCCCCCCTGGTGTGGAGAGGTCATGGTGGTTCTATTGATTGATTGATGAATTATGTTACTGCTCTTTCAATCCTTGGTAAATAAAAATAATGCAGACAAAATAAATGTAGTTCATTCAATGAATCCAGTACACCCTGTTCCTCCATGAAGTTAAAGATGTTTATAAAGTGTCTAGATACAACACTATTGAATTCTGCCCATATTCTCTCAATCCTTTGGTTGTGTACTGATAAACCTGTAATAACACTGTTCAATCATCTTCTTTCCAACATAAAACAGGCAACATTTATATTTTCCTTACCATGATCACATCTGACCCCTTAAGGGCAAGCTATATGAGCACTATTTTACTAGTATTTGGTAAAGCTTTTTGTAGTTTATGCAAAAATTTGTGCGTTAAGCAAGTTTTTCAGTAGTGTATATGAGAGCATTTCAGTAGCGTTTATGAGAGTGTTTCAGTAGCGTTATTAGAGCGTTTCAGTAGCGTTTATGAGAGCGTTCAGTTTCAGTGGCGTATGAGGAGCGTTTCAGTAGTGTTTAGAGGCGTGTTTCAGTAGCGTGGTAGAGCCGTTTCAGTAGCGTTTATGAGAGTGTTTCAGTAGCGTGTATGAGAGCGTTTCAGGATTGCGCGTGAGAGCGTTTCAGTAGTGTATATAAGAGCGTTTCACTTGTATGTGTGAGAGCGTTTCAGTAGTATATATAAGAGCATTTCACTTGTATGTGTGAGAGCGTTTCAGTAGTATATATAAGAGCATTTCACTTGTATGTGTGAGAGCGTTTCAGTAGTATATATAAGAGCATTTCACTTGTATGTGTGAGAGCGTTGCGTTTCACTTGTATGTGTGAGAGCGTTTCAGTAGTATATATAAGAGCGTTTCACTTGTATGTGTGAGAGCGTTTTAGTAGTATATATAAGAGCATTTCACTTGTATGTGTGAGAGCGTTTCAGTAGTGTATATAAGAGCGTTTCACTTGTATGTGTGAGAGCGTTTCAGTAGTATATATAAGAGCATTTCACTTGTATGTGTGAGAGCGTTTCAGTAGTATATATAAGAGCATTTCACTTGTATGTGTGAGAGCGTTTCAGTAGTATATATAAGAGCATTTCACTTGTATGTGTGAGAGCGTTTCAGTAGTATATATAAGAGCATTTCACTTGTATGTGTGAGAGCGTTTCAGTAGTGTGTGCGAGAGGTAATTCTGAATAATGTCCCTGACGGCCCCTCATACTTCACTCCCTCTCTCTCTCTCTCTCTCTTCCTCTTTCCCTCCCTCTCTATCCCTCCTTCCCTTCCTCCCTTCCTCTCCCCCTTCCTCCCTCCCTCTCTCTCTCCCTTCCTCCCTTCCAGAAGTCACCATGATGGAATGTGTCAGTGTCAGAACTTGTTGCTATGGTGATTTCCACAGTGCAGGGGTCGGGAGGGGGAGACAGTGTCTTCCATGGGTCAAACATATCCATGTAATGATAATTAATCCTCTTAGGTTTCTTCTGTAATTCAAAAACCGTGGGTCCAAACGGCAAAATATTATGATCACCAGAGAGATAAAAGTCTGGCGAACGCATTGATGTGGTTTTTATGTTTGTGGTATGAAATAAATGGGACACAGAGCAGGTAACAAACAGGGAACCATCTGCATACTTCAGATACTTTTTTCAGTTTCTGTCGGCAGTTGGTATCAAGAGAGCCAAAAGTGTATGTCTGTTGGATTCCATAGTTACATGTCTGCGACCGGCACAAAATTTCCTACATTTTGACCAACTATGGTGTATAAAAAGTGAAAACTGTAGTGTAGACAGGAATTTGTTTGGAAAACTTTCAAAGAATCATAATGCAGCTTCATCCTCTAGCTCTCAGCATTCTCTCCCCATACAAACACAATGGAAAATCTCAACCGGTCTGAAGAAGTACTGCAGCTTCATTTTTGTTACAGTTTCTATCGGCAGTTGGTTTCAAAATAACAAAAAGTAAAGGTCCGGTGGTTTCCATCGTCACATGTCTGCGACCGGGACAAGATTTCCTACATTTTGACCAAGTATGATGTATGAAGAGTGAAAACTGTAGGAGGTAGACCAATTTGTTTGGAAAAATTTCCGAGAATCGTACTTAAGCTCCCCACTCTGACTCCCACTCTAACTCTCAACATTCCGGCCCCATACACACACATTGGAAAATCTGAAACGGTCTGAAAAGACAACGATACGTAAACTGTGATTTCGTAGAAACCGTGCTTGATATCCAAATGCCCATTCAGCCCAATAAAGGCCAAAGTCTTGTCTTCGGTTTAAACTTTTAATTTTTTTTCTACATGAAAGTATGGCGATACAGCATGGCTCCAAAGTGGAGTTGTTTTGGGCGATGTTAAGCGATTTCCCGACGATTTCCCATTAAAGTCTATGGGAAATTTTGCCCGTTTTTTTGCCGATTTCGTGAAAACCGTGCGGCAAATCTCTTAGAAAACACATAGCACACCATTCCCGAGCGTTACCCACGTGATGATGTCATGTGTGTGCGCGTGTTGGCAACGCTTCGTGAGCCTTAGCGGGACAAAAATGAATAATAATAAGTATGAGAAACAATAGTCAGTGTGCCGATTGCTGCTATTGCAGCACATCGGCACACTGAATTACATTTGTAGGCATGTATTCTGTAACGGAATATAAATAAGTATCCTTCCCAACACTGCTCATAAATCCACCGGAGTTTAGAATGCCAACACAAAGAAAGAGGAAGGTAACGGACATCCGGCCGAAAAGACGGACATCCGGTGGAATTTCCAGCGGCAAGGGAGCAATCCGGGAAGTGGAACATTGTGGATATAGACTAATTGGTCCAGAATGTCAGACCAGTGTTAACCATTAGAGACCTGTGGTCCCAGCCATCCCAGCCGACATTGCTGCAGTGGGCTCCGTTTGGCGAGGTAAATACTGCCATGGCCATTTTCAAAGGAGTCCTTTGACCTCTGACCTCAAGATATCAAAATGAAAATGGGTTTAATCTCCACCCATGAGTCTTCCCCTTACACACATGCCCACTTTATGCTATTCCCATGCAGTTTGGGGCAAAATCATGCAGTAAAAATGTGTTATGTTCGCAAATGGTGTATTGGAGTATGTCTGCATACTGGGGCCCTAAACAGTCTTGGAGTTGCATAAATTGCACTCTTGTGGATTCAATGAGCTCATTGATAGTCATGTGTGATGATGTTAGTCCCCATAGTAGTCCTTTGCCGATGAATGCCATTCTTACAGAAATCTCCAAATGTCAGAAGGTTTTGATATCAAATCACAGCATGGATTTTTCTCTGGTGTTCCTTGGTGTCTTAATGTGGTATTTTAGAGGGATTTACAAAGATTCTTTATTAATTCTGGAGTGGTAATTTTTTTTTTATTTAGCACCGAATCTGTGTAACAACTGGGAATCAACCCCAAGATTGCTGCAACAACGTATGAGACAGTAAGCATGGGAATGGCCATCATATACTCTATACCAGTGTTTCTCAACCCAGATCATTTCTGGGGCTCCCCAGAGGATTGGGGAGAAAAAAATTAAATAATATATTCTAGAGTGGGCAATGGTTTTTACATTTCTATGTGAGTTTAGTACATTTATTGTGTTACTAAACTAAACTGTGTGTGTGCGTGTGTGTGTGTGTGCGCGTGTGTGTGTGTGTGTGTGTGTGTGTGTGTGCACGCGCTTTGGGGGGAGGGGGATGGATTTCGTCTGGACGAGCATTAATATTCTAAGCTAGCATCGTGTGCTAAACGTATGCTACTTGTGTCATGTGCTGTGTGTGTCTCAGCTACTTACAGCTGGCAGCCAGCTGCTACTAAGCAGGAGTTGTGTATTCCTGTTTCCACAGTAACGTAAAATGCCTCTGCATTACCATATTCGCCTGTAGCCAGTGCTAAATCACAGATTGTGATTGCTTGTCATACTCTTTGTATGCATTCATTTGTTCATTAGAAATTCACAGAATTAAATATGTTTGCGTTGTTGTATAACGCTAAACATTAAAGCTTTGCTGGGTAACTTTTTGATATCAATGAACGTCCGTTACATTCAAGCCATTGCCAAATGAGTTGCTACAAAGCTAATTAAGATTATCAGCTCCACACAACTCTCTGTAATTCTCAGTATGACTGTGTTCAGAAGATTGTGGCGTCCGGTGACTTTCACATGCAGAAACTTGAGTGAAGATAATGACCTCTTCTGAAGAGTCCATCATGTTTTTTTAATCCTCCGTGTCCTCCTTGACTTCTAGCAACTGTGTGGAGGAGGGGTGGGGGCGGTGCGCGATCACCGAAGGCTTGTATCATGTGGACGGGTTAGGGTTAGGGTTAGGGTTACAGTTTTGTTGTCATTACTTATAATTCCTCATGGAGGCGACAGAAACTACGCATTATAATTTTAACTAACATGCTTTTCAGTGATGTAGCCTATCGGCCCTGGATTATTGAATCTTGTTTTTTTCTGTTGTAGTATTATTTATTATTTGTTGTGTCAAAATTCCATAGCACCTGCTATAAACAATCCAATGTCTACAATCAGGGGAAACTAAAATATATTAATAATGAAGGCAAAGTAAAGGCAACAATAACTGAACCCAGACTGCAAAATGTCTTAATGAGGTGCTGGTGGGACACGTGAATGTATTTCTCTTCTCTGCTTCTCTTCGTCGTCAGATTCACCTACCAATCTTTATAGAACTGGCTCAGGTTTGCCTTGTATCAGCTCTTAATTATGCTGTTATAGTTTTAGACTGCCGGCAGACTTCCTTTAACACATTGAGCCCCTCTCTCCTCTCTCTTTCCCTCTGTGTGCATCCATGTCCCAGAAATGCTTGTTACTAACTTAGCTCTGGGGAGCTTATTCCCCGTAGCCCTTATGTTTTTTCGCCCAGCAATTTTCCTTGGATTAGGGTGGCACCTAAATCATGGTTGCAGCTGTCGCCGTGGTCCTACTCCGTGTCCTGCTATGCCCTGCTACACCCTGCTATGCTCTGCAGTGCCCTACTATGCCCTGCTACACCCTTCTACATCCTGCTATGCCCTGCTACACCATGAACTACTACGACTACTATTTCTAGTCATAGTTCCATTATCTTTATTGTGACTATTATTGTCACTGTTCATCACCCCCCCAACCGGCACCGTCAGACACCGCCTACCAAGAGCCTGGGCCTGTCCCAGGTTTCTCCCTAAAAGGAAGTTTTTCCTCGCCACTGTTGCACTGAATGCTTGCTCTTGGGGGAATTACTGGAATTGTTGGGTCTTTGTAAATTATAGAGTGTGGTCTAGACCTACTCTATCTGTAAAGTGTCTTGTGATAACTCTTGTTATGATTTGATACTATAAATAAAATTGAATTGAACTGCACATGCCCATTGGAAATACTTTTTCTAAATTACTACTTTTCTAAATAAGTATAGTTTAACATTTTCTGATGCAGTGTAAGATGTCCTTCTGATGCTCATATCTGATTAAACCACACGAAGGACTTTCTCTGCTCCCTGAAGTCAGAAGTTGAATGAAAGACAAAATGCAGAGCACATTCCTCACACATATCAAAATATTAGATTGAATATTGATCAGCAAGGAAAGATTACATCTTGGGTCTCACTTTGCTGTCCTCCAAGGACACTTTGAGCAGTTCACACACAAACACACACACACACACACACACACACACACACACACAGAGCAGATGTTTGTGGTTTGGCAGCACTGCTTGACACGGTGTTTAAGGATTCCAGGTGAACACTGCGTCTGTGGTAGTGGGTAGTAATAATAATAATAATAAGAATAATAATAATAAGAATATTAATAATAATGCATTAATTTCATATAGCACCTTTAACAGACAAAGTCACAAAGTGCTTCACAAGAAAGAATTTGTTAAATTAAGACCCAATAACGTATCACACTCTCCAGGTTTCAGGGTATAACTGAACATCATGGCGGCCTTCACTCATTAGTGCTATATTACTGTATTTACAATATGGAATATTTAACAACTTTAGTATCTCACAAAAACAGCTCATTACAAAATGTTTGACCTGGCCAATATGTAGATTAAAGGCTAAAGCTTACAGTGTATAAGGAGTACATGGAAAGGTATGTCCATACAGTTTATTTAATTTTTGGGAATGACCTATAGGAGGAAAAAGACGTCCTGGCTTCTCAACTGGTATGAACTGACAAATCATCTTTATGATCCTGTTTACAGTCTTCAAATAATTGTGATTTGGTGCACCAAGCAGTGTGATGTATGTCACAGTACAGGAGAATGTGATGTTATTTGGCAAGTCTGATGCCGGTGTAGGCTACAAGATTTAATGTATAATGTTTGACAGAGGCATTGTGCTTTCCGACCACGGTGGTGAATCCGTAGCAGGAAAAGTTAACCCTCTCCTTGATTTAATGTTTATAGAGAAGGAGAACCAGGAAATGAGTCGGGGATGCAATCCTACCAAATGCAACGCTATCAAGTCACGGCCGAGCCGACCAATCACAGTTGTTGTGGTCTGCTCGCGTGACGTGTTTAGATTTTTTGAATGGTGCACTTCAGGCTACAACAGGGGTGTCAAACTCAATATCACTAAGGGCAACATTGGAAAATGAGAATCATATAAATTATTGTATGTCTTAGAGTCTTCTCACTTACAGTTTTGTCGACAAAGTCCTTAAAAAAATCATCATAGTAAAAATCGCCAAAAAAGGTCTCAAAAGCAACTAAAACATTGAAAAAAACCATTGAAAAAAGTGCCAATAAAACGTCACCAAAAATTTTCGGCAAAAGTAACGAAAAAGGGTCCGCAAAAGTGACAAAAACTTCAGAAAAAAGTGACAAAGCGTTGAAAAAGCGACAAAAACTAGGTGGGCCAAAATTTGTTGTATCCCTAAATTGAAATGCAGCATCTTAGCCAGTAAGAGCGCTCGCCCCGATGAGACTTCCAGTATGAGACCCACAGGGTAGACGCGCGCTCAATTTGCTCCCACTAACGCACTTTTAATTACCTTTTTAAACCTCGAATTTTTCAATATTTCTTTCTCAAACTGTTTACAACAGGTTTATAGTGCTGCACTGACTACTCAGCAATGTCCAAGTCTAAAGGAAAAACCGCTGAAAAGGACAGGGAAACTTCGCCGGCTGCTAGCTTAACTTTGTCCGAGATTAGCTTGTTACTGGAAGAGCACAGGGCGGCTCTGGCGGCTGATTTCATGTCATCCTTCGACTCGCTGACATCCACGCTGGATAACATCCACTCCACCGTGTCGGACCACGAACAGCGGGTCAGCTCCGTGGAGGCTAACGCCACCGAGGTTGACCAGCGGCTTCAACAACTTGAGACTGCTTTCGCCGCTTTGCAGGGAGAGAGCAGGGAGAGAGCAGGGCACTCGCAGTCAAATTGGTGGACCTGGAGGGGCGCAGCAGGCGCCAAAACATCCGCATCATCGGCCTGCCTGAATCGATCGAGGGCCCTCGTCCACTGGCTTTTTTTCTCTCAGTTCCTCGTTGATGTCCTCGGCACGGAGGCCCTCACTTCACCCCCTGAGCTGGACCGGGCGCACCGGAGCCTCGCACCCAAACCTGCGCCGGGAGGCAGACCACGGCCCGTCATCCTGTGCTTCCACCGCTTCCAAATCAAAGACTTGGTGATCCGCGAGGCTCGCAGGCGAGGTGATCTGTCCTACAAAGGCCATAAGGTCCGCTTCTATGATGACTACAGCCCCGACGTGCTAAAGCAGCGCGCCGAGTTCAAGACCTCCATGGCCGAACTGTATCAGCGCGGCTACAAGCCGGCTCTCCTTTACCCAGCGAAGCTGCGCATCACCATGCCTGATGGGGAGAAGACCTGGCTCCTGTCTGCTTCAGCGGCGGACAAATGTGTCCAGGGTTTACACAAAGAACCGTAAGCAATTGATCTGGTATATTTTCCTCTTGTTATTTTATCAGTGCAGTCTATAGCTTCGTGAGTTTTTTTTTTTTTTTTTTGCTTCGTCTCGACCTGTAAACTTTGTTTTTCTGCCCCTGACACTCCCCATATAGGCTAACTGATCCCATCCGTTTAACATGTGTACCAAGTTCTTTTGTTTTGGCGGGTGTTAGCTCTTGCCATTGCAGTCACGCCCCACTCCCCCCATTTATATAGTTGATTTATTATATTACTCTTCTGTCCCAGCTATATATATGTATGTGGGGGTATATATATATTTTATTATTATTATTTTATTTTTCTCTCGTATCTGACTCGCCTGACTACCTGGAAGTGGAAGGGATGAACATTACCGCTGTGTATATTTTGTAACGGATTGACTGCAAGGCTATTACTGCTGTAGGCTCATGTTCAGCTGGCCATTACTTTAGCTGAGCCTTAATGTGTGACTGTTGTGATTGTTATGTTTTTCACTTGAGGTATTTAAAAAGGTTCAACTTTTGTTCTAAAAGTTTACTATCGTTATGTTGTGGGAATGGAGCGATAGGTTTTAGGAAGTATTAAGATATGCTGATGTATGTGTCAGAGAGTTGTGAGTTGCTGTCCCTTGCAGCAACTTCACTGGGGTTTGGGCTAAGGGGAGGGATGGGTGGGGGGAGGCTTGTATGTTTGATGTTTCTTCTGTTAGGTTTCCCGTCTTGTCATCTGATCCATGTATTTTACTTGGCTTGCTCAGTCTGGCCAGGCGCCACGCCCTTTTTCATCAGGCTGCTGGCTTGTGGGGTGGACGTGTACTGGTACAACATCCACTCAGGCCCCCTAATATCACTGTATGTTAAGTTTTAACTCCTTGTCAACACCTAGGGGTGCTTTAAGATTCACTAGTTGGAATGTCAAGGGGCTGAATTCTCCTGTAAAGCGTAACACAGTACTTAATCATCTGAAACAGCTAAACACTAAAATTGCCTTTCTACAGGAAACTCATCTCAAGCCATCAGATCACCTTAGGCTTCGTAGAGGGTGGGTAGGCCAGCTCTACCACTCCTCCTTCTCAAGTAAGGCTCGTGGTGTTGCAATTCTTGTCCATAAATCAGTCCCGCTTTCTGTATCCAAGGTCATAGCAGACCCCAATGGTCGCTTTGTTATCATCTCAGGGAAAATTTGTGGCAATAATCTGACTTTGGCAAATGTGTATGGTCCGAATTGGGACAATGAGGATTTTTTCAAAACCTTTTTTTTCTCCTTCCCTGATTTACATTCCTGCCAGCTCATCCTCGGTGGTGACTTCAACTGTTGTCTTGATCCCTCACTTGACCGTTCATCTAACAAGACGTGTGCCCAATCTAAATCATCCAAAGTCATTCAACTGTTCATGGAGCAATATGCAGTCTCAGACGTGTGGCGATTTTTCAATCCTACCGCAAAGCAGTTCTCTTTCTTCTCCCCTGTCCATGGTACTTTCTCCCGGATTGATTTTTTTCTAATTGACAGCAAATTACTCTCCTCTATCTGCTCATGCTCCTACAGCCCTATAGTAATCTCAGACCATGCAGTGGTCATAGTTGACATTTGCCTTCCTGGTAGATCCCTGTCGCGATCCCCCTGGCGCTTTGATTCGCTACTTCTTCGCGATTCCAATTTTGTATATACTATCAACAGTCACATCGACCTCTTTATTTCCACTAACGTTGATCCGGCGGTGTCTGCTGCAACAATCTGGGAGACATGCAAAGCCTATTTAAGAGGAGAAGTGATTTCCTACTCTGCTTACCATAGAAGGATTGCTGCTGAAAAGGGTTCTTGTCTCTCCAGTGCTTTATCAGAACTACAAACAAAATGTATAGACGCACCTGACGCAGACCTTTTTAAAGAACTGCTTATGAAAAAAGCAGAATTTGACATCCTGGCCTCTGATGAGGCAACAAAATCTCTATTAAAAACACAACATAATTATTATGAATTCGGAGATAAACCAAGTAGACTACTTGCTCACCAAATCCGACAATCTTCTTCGTCAACGCATATTACCCAAATTAGAACTACCACTGGAACAACTATCAATCCTCAAACCATTAATGACCAATTCAGGGAATTTTATAGTCTGTTATATACTTCTGAGAGCTCATCTGATGAGGCACAATTTGAAAACTTTTTTGGGTCCTTAAACATCCCCTCAATTGACCCTAAAACATCTTCTGGCCTGGATAAACCCTTTTTCAGTGGGTGAACTCAAAGGAGCTTTGCTGTCCATGCAGAGTGGGAAATGCCCAGGCCTCGACGGCTTTCCAGCTGAATTTTTAACAACATTTGCTGATAAGCTGTCTCCACTTCTGCTAAACATGTTCAATGAATCGCTACAGTCTGGCATCCCCCCCACACTATGCCAGGCCACTATTTCTCTTATATTGAAAAAGGACAAAGATCCCCTATTCTGTAGCAACTTTCGCCCTATATCTCTGCTCTGCGCAGATGTCAAGTTATTGGCTAAGATGCTGGCAAAACGCTTGGAGTCTGTTCTGGCTACCATTATTTCCACAGACCACACAGGGTTTATTAAGGATAGACACTCCTTTCACAACGTCAGACAGCTGTTTGATATAATGTACTCGCCCTCGTCCTCGAATTCTCCGGAATTAGTCATCTCAATGGATGCTGAGAAGGCATTTGACCGTGTCGAATGGCCCTATCTGTTCCATGCCTTAAGACGCTTTGGATTTGGCAACATATTTATTTCTTGGATAAAGCTCTTATATACATCCCCCCTAGCCTGTGTCCGCACCAACAATGATCACTCTGATTATTTTCCCCTCAATCGTGGTACTCGGCAGGGCTGTCCTCTTTCCCCGTTACGGTTTGCCATCGCCATTGAACCTCTGGCGGTGGCCCTCAGGTCCGGTCGGTTCCGGGGCATCTGGAGGGGAGGTGCTGAGCACAAACTTTCGTTGTACGCAGATGACCTCTTACTGTTCATCTCTGACCCAGATAGATCTGTCCCCCTTGTGTTGGCCACACTGAAGGAATTTGGGCAAATTTCTGGCTACAAACTAAATCTTCAGAAAAGTGAGCTTATGCCCATTAATGCTGCTGCTGCAGCCGCAGCCTACCCCCTCTCGGACTTACCATTTAAGACGTCTTTAAGTAATTTTAAATATTTAGGCATTTGTGTAACCAGAAACTACTCAGATTTGTTCAAATGTAATTTCTCCCCTCTGCTTGCTCGACTGACTCAAGACTTCCACCGTTGGTCTCTCATACCTTTATCTCTGGCTGGCAGGATAAACTGTATCAAAATGAATGTGCTTCCCAAATTCCTCTATCTCTTCCAATCTATACCCCTCTTTATTCCAAGACATTTTTTCCACTCACTCGACAGCTTGATCTCTCAGTTCATATGGAACAAAAAACCTCCCAGAATTCGAAAAGACACTCTACAAAAACCCAAAGAATTGGGTGGGCTAGCACTACCAAACTTTTTATGTTATTACTGGGCTGCTAACATTCGATCTATACTGCACTGGTATCACATTAACAATCAGCCTCCACTGTGGCTGCAGATTGAGGCTGCCTCTGGTGGCTCCTCCTCTCTAATGTCCCTTTTGTGCCTCCCCTGACATTATCACCATTATCTTATTCCAGTAATATTATAGTGAAGAACTGTCTCAAGATCTGGACTCAATTGAAACGCCATTTGGGGTTACAGTCAATCTCTCTTTTATCCCCTGTGCACTCTAACCCTCTATTTACTCCCTCTATCAATGATCGGGCTTTCGCAGCCTGGGAGGATCATGGGATTGTTTCTGTCAAACATCTTTACATTGAGGGAATATTTGCATCTTTTGACCAACTAGTGGGTGTATTCAAATTACAGAGATCCCACTTCTTCAGGTATTTGCAGGTCAGAGACTTTGCTCGCAATCGCTTCCCTTGTTTCCCTGCTATTCCTCCTTCTACTTTGATTGACACTATTTTAAATATTAACCCCTACCTCAAAGGTTCCATCTCAGAGCTCTACTGCACTCTCCTTACACACCAATCCTCATCCTCTGATAGACTGCGCACCATCTGGTCCGAGGACCTTAATATAGAGATAGAGCCTGAGGTCTGGCAGTGCGCTCTGAAATGGGTCCATGCTTCATCTATTTGCGCCCGGCATGGGGTTTTGCAGTGCAAAGTAATTCATAGAGTCCACTGGTCTAAAAGCAAACTATCTCGCATTTACCCGGGCACCGATCCAAATTGCGATAAGTGTCACTTAGGACCAGCTAACCTCAGTCACATGTTTTGGACCTGTCCCGCTCTCTCTCGGTTCTGGAATTCTGTATTTGTCTCACTCTCGGCCATCACATCTACCAAAGTCCTCCAATCACCCTTAGTAGGCCTGTTCGGTGTCCTACCCTCTACCAACCCTCTGCCATCCTACTTCACTGAACTGGTGGCTTTTCTCACGTTATTAGCAAGGCGTGTCATTCTGATGCACTGGAAGAGCCCGTCTCCCCCCTCCCACACCCATTGGATAAGGGATGCCTTATCCTTTATGAAATTAGAGAAAATCAAACACTCCCTCCGTGGCTCCAATGAAAATTTTTTAAAGATTTGGCAACCCTTTCAAGAGCATGTCCAGTCCCTCGGGCTGGATGCTCCCCCCACTGGCTAAACAGCACCCTGATCTGCACCTTCTTATTTTATATTTTTATTTATTAATTTCTTTTATTTTTTATTTTTATTTTTATTTTTTCCAATTGGTATTATGTGCTTCCAGGTTTGTGATTTTGTGTGGGTATTGACGAACTTTATCCTCTTATTTTAAGTAACACCACTTTGTTATTAGTGCTTACCTCACCTCATTCGATGGTCTGTTGTACCTTACTCACTCAGAGGTATATAAGGGTCTGTGTCTGTTCTTTTTGTTGAAATCTCAATAAATAAATCATATAAAAAAAAAAAAAAAGAGCGCTCGCCCCAGGTTGGCGGAGTCCTGCAGCGGTACAGTTTTGAATCCGACCTGCTGCCCTTTGCTGCGTGTCGTCCCCCATCTATCTCCCCCCTTTCATGTCTCCACTGTCACTGTATAATAAAAGGCAGAAGCTCCAATTATCTCAAAAGAAATGCAGGCCAGATCAAATCTGCGAGGGCCCGAATTTAGCCGGCGGGCCTTGAGTTTGATGCATGTGGGCTACGGCGTAGGGTCGGTATCGCCACGTACCTACGGCGTCGATTTAACGCTGGAGCATAAATTGGCCTTTAGAGGAAGAACACATAGCTGCAGCATTGGGGTAGCTGGAAATGGAAGTGAATGTGAATGTCAGTAAGTGACAGATATTGCTATACGTGTCTCACTGGTACAGCCATCATTACAGATCACATGAATGTATTTTTTTGACATCAGACAAGCAAATCATGAATACAGGGGGTTTGCATGGTTTTGAGAATATTAAAGCAGCCCCGGATCCGAGGAATTACAAACATCTTTGATGATTCTGCACCTTATGATTTACATCCAGTGCTAATGTTCACCAGAGCAGAGTGTCCTATGTGTAGAGGCGGTCATTAAGGGGTAACTTCGGCATTCAGAAATGCTCACATTATTATTCTAGGGCTCTGACAACATTATGGAACATTAATCATCATATGACACACTTCATTCAAAATGAAGAAACGGAAACAAAATAAAAATATGAAAAGCCTTCTTGGTTTGTCTTTTTCACTCGTTTACATGTGGAAATATGCCGGCTCTATCGAGTCAGGTGAATTTGGCGATGGTGATTTCGGGTCTGTTTCTGGTTTAACATAAAGGATCTTACTCTTTAACAAAAAGGTCCATCTCTGTAGGGATCCTTTCCAAAAAGCACCAATTGACTGGACCAGGTTTGTCTCATTTTTTGATAAACCAAAAGCATATGCATGCCATCAGGATCATTTGAAAGTCGCTGTGTTCAACACATAGTGGATGTGAAATTACCCTGTGTACTGCTTTGTTGTACAGCACAAAACACAGTACATCTTGGCCCAAAATAGCAGTGCTGGATTGTCAGTGCTGCTTCTGCATCCTCTCCTCCCTCTGCGGCACAGGAAGAGTTCCTAAAACTCCAGAGTCTACAGCCATGCTGGCAGCTCTGAGGCTGGACTCTGGCACCGTGGGGAAATGAGATTAATAATTATTTCAGCATGCTTACCAGTGGTGGTGTGTAACAAAGTAAATTCACTCAAGTTACTCAGTGCATTTAAGTACAAATGTTGAGTTACTTGTACTTTACTTGAGTCTTTTCTTTTCATGCCACTTTCTACTTCTACTCCGCTACATTTCAGAGAGAAATAATGTACTTTTTAATCCACTACATTCCTCTGACAGCTTTAGTTACTTTACACATTAAGACTTTTGCACACAAAACACACGTAGTTTACCCAACAATACAATAATAAAGTCCAGCTGAAATGATTAGACCATTAAACAAACTGTTTGGATCCTTTCCAGTTTCTAAAATGGGAGGATTTTTCTTTACTTTTAATACTTTAAGTACATTTTCCAGATGATACTTACATACTTTTACTAAAGTACAGGATCTGAATACTTCTTCCACCACTAACGCTAACATGCTCACAATACCATGGCTAAAAGCTTCAGCCAAAGGAAACAGAGCCTAGAGAAGTTGCTTTAAACTTTCTCTTCCATCCTACGTGAAGTCTTCAAGAGAGAACTTACAGCATTTATCACATGATTTTATGAGCTGTGATGAGCGATCATCACCAACCCTCTTTAACAAGTCAGGATTACTTGATTGTAATTTCATCTGTGAATATAACCACAGGAGTCATGATTTGATTTTGATGTGTGCTTTTTAAAATGAAAGCACTTTGAATCATCTTCAGCATCATGTTTGTATGGGTTGTTATTCCGTTGGATTTAATAGTGATAGTTGGAAAAAAAAATATGCATGTGTATATATGCGTGTAAGTATGTATATATGCATGTATTTGTATGTATACATATATAAACAAGTGAAGAATTAAATAGTTTGTTTATAAGTACAAAAGTAGGGGTGGGACCAGAAGGTATTTTTAACTTCTTAATTTACAATCATTTTGAAAGATATGTTGGCTTTTGTTGGTTTTTCTCACTTGTGCTGAAATGTACATCCTGTCCTCATTTGTCTTCTATTTTTTTTATTTTTTAATGTGTTGAAAATAAACTAAAGTACTATAAAAAGACAACTTGCTGCCTCCAGCTGAATGTGTTAATTTCTACTGAGCCATTAGTTCTTTTAGCTCAGCTTTCAAGCACAAAATTCCCCTTAAACGACAAAAAACTAAGGAAATAACTAAACCAGTGGGTTCTGTGTCCCTTTAAGCTGGCATTCACAGGGCCAACGCTGCTGTTTTATCTGCAGGTGCAACAGTGCATGTTGAAGTGAAAATGGAGAAACATGACCTGCAGAGACACAGCACTTTCTCAGACAAATGCAGTCTTCAAACATTCTTAAACAATCACCATCATTTATTTACAATATATTAAACTGTAATGCAAAATGTATAACAAGTGGTCAATTTGTTCAATAATGAAAATAAACATGAACTATTTTCAAAGCTAGCATCAATCATACACATATTTATATATAAATACGCTGTGCAGTCAGCATTACGCCTGCTCGTTTGTTTTGTTTTCTGCTGAAGCCAGACACTTTTATCAGGGTCAATAAGGTCAAAAAACACATTTCCACACTTGTCTTGACTGCATAGAGAATAAAAATGAAGACACGAGTCTAAAGCATGTATAGTAGAATAACGTCCAACTTCTCCCACAATCAGGAACTGATCAGCCCCAAATGCCACGTCAAGCTCTTCTGGACTCTAAATGGCTTTCAAACCGATCTTAATGCTACTCAGTAACTAGCAGTCGGATGACCAAAGGGTGAGATGTAACACTTCAGCAACCATGAAAATGCAGCTTCCTATTTTCTTGCTGTTTCGAGGCATCATTGGGTTAAAAAAACAGAAAAAGAAGAGAAAAACCTGACAAACAAACAGGCCTCAAAGACAAGGACATGATTTCACAGTATTGGTTATACAGGCTGTAGTGTGTCCAGTTAATTAAGTTACAGTTAAAGTACACAAAGAGGCTTTAGAGGAGAAGGCTGCTGATATTCTACATGTTTCTTATATTATCATGGAAAGACATGCATCCAAGAAATTCAATTCATTTCAAGGGAATCACTGCGACCAGTGGATCTGCTCGCAGGATTCCCATTTCACTTTGGTGAATTATGACACTCACTCACTGCACCACTGACAACCAGCAAGTCCTCCAGACAACCTTTGAGCCTATTGGCTGATAGGTCGGTCACTTTTTAATTCAAAATTTGTGGGACATGGGGAAAAAAAAGTCTAATATTGAATCTGTAGTGATCTGTTGCTGATGATATATTCTTAGTAAACGAAGCTCGTTCTCATGTCACTAGTGCAAAATGGAGAAAACTAGCCAATAGTGTGTTCCATTTACCTCGGAACTCAGAAGCCGAAGCTGGGAATGATGTCACACCCGAGGTGACTGCGTTCCATTTACAAGTCAGATTATCATTGTTTTCGTTAGCTCTAGCCAGGTTAGCCATTGTTAGCAACACTAGTTGATAAAAACGCATGACACTGTTTTGTGCCTACAAACGGCGTAGCAACATGTCCACAGATAGAAGTTGGAGAGGACTGTGTGTACGACTGATTTAGTGACACACAAATAACAAAGAAGTGCTAATAACTGTATGTTGCTACAGCTTTCGCTGCTGTTGATGCACGGGGCAGCCATGTTGGATTTTGAGCTTGGGGTACTCTGTGGTTGTCCGAGGTCCGAGCTCGGAAATCCGAGGTCAAGGGGCGCGTTTTTCCGACTTTGACCTCAGAAAATCTGACTACAAATGGAACGCACTATAACTATGCTTAATGAATTATCCTGACACAAACCCATCTGAGAAGTGTAGAAGCATTTGGGTTCTATGTGCGGTGTTGCACAATCCACTTTTATACAACCCTGCGCTACTAGTATCAGCTGCTCCACGAAAGTAAAATGGTTTTCAGACAGTTATGAAACAAGTGATGGTACAAATATGTCTCTTATATAAAATGTGAATAATGTTATTGTCCAGTTAGCAAACAAGCTAGTTGAGCAGCAATTATTCACTAGCATGTTCCCATTAAAAACTACAGTGGCTGGCGAATTAAGGAAATTACTGAACGTTTTTTCAAAAATCTAACAATATATTTGTAAGCCATATTTAAAGGTCCCATGACATGGTGCTCTGTGGATGCTTTTATATAGACCTTAGTGGTCCTCTAATACTGTATCTGAAGTCTCTTTCCCAAAATTCAGCCTTGGTGCAGAATTACAGCCACTAGAGCCAGTCCCACAATGAGCTTTCCTTAGGATGTGCCATTTCTGTGTCTGTAGCTATTGAGGAGGAGAGAGGGGGGGGGGGGGCAATGTGGAGGGTGGGGGTGTGGCCTCGACCAACTGCCACTTTGCTCGTTTGAAAGCCATGATGTCTCTCTCTCATGGGTGGGCCAAATTCTCTGGGGGGGCAAAGCAGAGAAAGGGGAGGTAACCTTTCCAGATGATTCCTGATTGGTCCATCTGAGCTTTCATTTTCTCAAAGGCAGAGCAGGATACCCAGGGCTCGGTTTACACCTATCACCATTTCTAGCCACTGGGGGACCATAGACAGGCTGGGGGAAGGCATATTAATGTTAAAAAACCTCATAAAGTGAAACTTTCATGCCATGGGACCTTTAAGGATTTACGTCTTCAGTAGGAACCAATTGGCTTAGTGCTAAGAGCTGTGATGACACGTGAGCCGGCTCCATTCAATGAAGAAAACCGAGAGATGTGCGTGAAAGCTCCAAAAAGCTTTTTAAGTGGACCTTTGAGCTTAGAGTATTTAATTATACATAGTATTCCCAAAGGTCAAGAAATGCATCGTTGGTTTCGGTCCTTCCATGTTTTCTGTTGTGAAAAATATAGAATAACACCAGTTCTTTCCTTGAACATGCTGGTTGAGGATACAATACATTTGACTGGTGCCCAAAGTCAAGTACATTCCCGGTGAAAAAAAGGAGAGCACATCAAACTTAAATGTAAACACAGACGACATGTAGTTGACAAGCACAAGGACAAAGTCTCTTAGTTACTGTAGAATTCTGGCAAGTACTCAAACCAAGTCTAATTAAACATAAGACAAGGCCGTTTGCAGAGGGAAGCTCAAACCTCATGGAAATACATTTGCTTGATGGCTGTCCTCTGCAAAACAAATCTATCAAACCTCAAAAACAAAAGAGTTAAATGGAGAAAAAGGCTTTGCTTTTCATGGCGGCGCAGTTAGTGATGCAACCATCCTCCCCTGTGAGGAAGAGATCATTAGCCAGCAGAAGGCAGAACAACTTTTCAGGCAAACAAAGAGTGAGCAGATGATGATGATGATGATGAGAGTCCTCGGTGTACAGCGTAGCAGTTCATGAAATGCCACAGCTGCAGAGAAGCCAGCTGCAGAGGAGCCCACTCTAATCAAATGGCACTTGTCCCGAAATGGAAAGAAGGACGAGAAGGAAAAAAAAAAAGGCTGGGACTTTTGTCAGCACTCAGCATCAATAGGCAATAGGTAAAAACAGTGTGCACACATACTTGAACAAATGCTTTTTGGCAATACATTGTACTATGGCAATACATATCATTGTGGTGTACTATATGTAAAGAAGAGAGGAAGAGTGACAAAGACAAAGAGAGAGGCTGGAAAAAAAATCTATTATCATTGCAACCTCATGTTCTTTGGCTCAGTTCCAACCAAACAGGGTGGCTGCTCAAGCCAAACTGCTGCGTGCATGCAACCAGCAAAGTCGAGTGGTTAATAACGGAGCGGCTGTGTGTGCAGTCAGATTACACTACGCAGTTTGTCAAACTATGACCAAACCCTGGGAGGATCTGCCATAGGAAGCTGCGACTGAGTGTTTGGAACATATTTGCCTGCAGGGCTGTGGGTTATTAACTGGGTGGTTGTGTCCAACTGGCCACAACTGTGGTCAACTTTGCATGCAAGACAAACTGCCACGGTGTAATGAGGGTGGATGCTGACAGCACCGCCGTCGTCTTTCATTTGGCTGCCATGTCTTCATCGGGTGTAGTAAGAGCCCTGGGTCGCCCCGCCTTCTTCTTTTTCTTCTTCCTCCTCCTCTTCATCAGATCTATCGAAGCAGTGTCTCCGGCCAGGGGGGCTGGAGCAGGAAACAACAAGTAGCAGCGGATGTTATTATCAAAAAAGTGAGCAGAGAACAGCACTGTGTCTAAGAGAGCTCAATACACTGCAATGAAAAGAAAAAAACACAAGCAAATGTAGAGCTCCTCATCGGAGCAGTGAGCAGTGTGATTCTGATGTTATTGGAGATATTAGCACAACTAGCATTTTGCTATCTACTAGTTCATTTGTTTTTAGTGACCCCAAGAGTTTTGGGTTTTGTTGTGCATCGTTTTCACTGTGTTCTACTTGCGTTTCTGTATTTGTGAATTCGTCCCAATTTGCTTGTGTTTTCTAAATGTCTTCGTTTGCCTGCGTTTCGTCTATCGGTTTTGTCTTCTTGTGTTACAGCATGTTGAGCCATCATAGCCACCACACACTATCTGTACATTTAACCATGTTGTGAGGTTAGCCTGCTAACAGTGGGCACAAAAACTCATGCAATGTGGTACAGCCTTTGCATGCAAAACTTTTTTGTGTTATCAAGGTTAGGAGACTAAATCAATGCCATTTAAGTAAAATACAAAGCATTGTGACACACGTGATTCCCTCCTCTCAAAATGTTACAGTTGTAAAGTCAATCAGCTATATTGAAATAGAAACCTAAACATGATTCAAATAATTTTTTCATCATCACCAATAATCATAATTAGGAGAAACTCAATCCCTATACCAGTCTACATTTAGCCTCATCTTACATTCAAATGGCTTAAATACTGCTACTAAGTGCAAACCGGGGTTAGTTACAGTGCATCTCAAATTAATTTTCCAGTTGGTGTAAATCAATGCTCAGGGTCTAATTATACCTGCAGTTATAGAGCTGGAAGGAGAAATGTATTATGGCCTCTCTTATTTGACTCCTGTTAGTTTTACCTTTCTGGGGCTGTAAATCAAAGTGCCCAACCAATTGCCCATCTGGGGACAAATAAAGTTCTACTTGACTCAACATCTCAAAGTGATTCGAGGCTGAGCTAACATTCACGTTGAGTGCAGCTTCTCACCAACTGCACTTCCTGGTGTGAAAAGATTCACAATACCCCAGCTCCCAAAGAGTCCTCAATGAAAGCCTTACTGAACTAGTGAAAGACACTACTGTTCGGCTAGAAAACTGAGAAGGTGCAGTAGTAAACAACAAAATTGTTAGCATGCCTAAGACACTTGACCTAAGACAAAAATGCAACTGGACAGTTAGAATATTAGCATTCTAAACTGTAAAAGTCTAATCGCCGTCAGACTGAATGGGGGACATTTAATGCGCTGATTGTAAGAGTGGGAAACGCTTTGATTGGTTAGGTCACATCATGCTTCAAAAACACTCTTCAAGGTAAATCCGTCTCAGGCAACCACCTACTGCCTGCCTCAGTCACTGTCCGGCCGGTACAGGTACTTCATCATCAGGCTGTCCACCTTCTTCTTCCTCTTCTTATCGTCCTTTGGGTTAAGGGGCTGGCTCTCACTCTGTGGCCTAGCTTCTCCTTCCCCTTCTGGGCTGGACACCTTTCGAATCGGGGCCCTCTTCACACTGCTGGAGCTTCTGTAGGAAATGGTGGAAGCCCCGGAGCTAGACTCTGATCCAGAGTCCGACTCGGAATCCGAAGAGGAAGAAGACGAGGAAGAGGATGAAGATTTGTCCCTCTTCTTGGACTTTTTCTTGGACTTTTTGGACCTCCTCTTGGA
Organism: Perca fluviatilis; assembly: GCF_010015445.1. Taxonomy (NCBI): domain Eukaryota; kingdom Metazoa; phylum Chordata; class Actinopteri; order Perciformes; family Percidae; genus Perca; species Perca fluviatilis. The sequence continues at coordinate 45,498,801 of NC_053113.1, forward strand.
GCTGCTCCTGTGACGACGGTCGTCTCCTGAGCTGTCTGACTCGGAGCTGTGGCTTCTCTTCTTCTTCTTGCTCTTGCCTTTGCTCTTGCTGCGATGGCGACTGCTGCAGCTGCTGCCGCTGCGGGACGCTCTCATGCAGTCCACTGCCGACGCGGAGCGTCTAAGACTGCTAGCAGGGCGAGGTCCGTCTCCATTGCTGATACTTTTGCTGTCGTCCTTCTCATTCTTGGATTTTTCTTCTTCACCCTCTGAGTCTTCCAAGCTCCTGCGCTTGAATTTGATCGGCTTGAAATTCAGCACCTCATTGATGGCTTTCTCCAGGTCAGGGTCGAGGTAGTTGCGATGACTGACTGGTTTGATATCCAAGGTATCAATCGGGTCATTATCAGTAGTTGATGATCGGGCCCGTGGTGGTGGCATGGAGATACTGCGGCCAGTGGACGAGTGAGGACTGTACGCCGACCTCTCGGTGAAGGCCACACTGCGACTATCATCCATATCAACGTCAAACTCACTCAGGCGGCAGCTGCGTCCCAGGGACATATGGGAATCAGCTCGGCTAACGCTTCCAGGACTGCGTCCTCCAGACCGTCTGCTAAAGCAAGGGCTACTGGGACTGCTGCCATACAGCAACCGCCTGCCTCTGTCCTCATCTAAGCGCGAGGTGCTTTGGTGGCGTCCAAGTGGGCTTGACAGACCTAAGCTGACGGTAGACTTGGCATCGTTCTCTGGGCTTAACCCAAGACGCGTGGAGGCCCGACTTGGTGCAGGGTATGAAATGACTGATTCTTTGTCGAAGTCCCCCCAGCGGCTGTCCATGCCTTTCCTGGCTCGGCTGTTGGCCTCTGAATAGGCCTGGGAGATGACTGATTCTCTGTCATTCATGTCATCCCCTGCCTGGGACTTTCTCCTGGAGCTGACTGAGTAGGTATCGTGCTGAAAATCTGGGTTTTTGGGTTTAGCCTTATGGAAGGATAGAGCGTCTTCGGACTCTGCACTCTCCTTCAGCCCCCTCAAGAGGGCACCCCCTTTGCCACCGATAGAATCAAGGTTGGAGCGTTTTCTGTAGCTGAGCGAGCTCATCACCGACATTGGCCTGCTTGGCTCTACCTCTTTGCCCTCTTTATTAAGTTCTTTCCATTCCTTACCCTCTTTCCACTCTTTCCCTTCCTTTGCGTCTACATTTACAGCAAATCTAGAAAGAAGCAACAATGGAAAGGACAGAGGAATGAAGACAGTGGGAGAGAAAATGACAGTGGGTCAAGTGGAGGTGAGTGAAGGAAGAGAATAAGAAACAAATGAATGGCTCTTGACAAATAAAAACAGAAATGTCATGAAATGTAGCAAAATGAGAGTACAGCAATGAAAAAAGAGGAGTTTAAGGAGAGTGCAACTGGAGACAACTGACTATTAAGGTTTTTTTCCTGCACTGAAATGAGACACCCACATCATTTTATTGCCCACCAAGGACAGAGAGGCCACAGTAATGATAAGAATGGGAAAAATCACAGCTTCCGCCCCCTACAAACTAACTTTAAAGCAATTTAAATGTTTTGGCCACATTCATATAGTCATTTAACTAAAAAGCAGGTACATATACAATACATCTGGAAAAAGTATCACAAATTATTGAGAATTTGAGAGGAAATGTTTGAGTTTTAGCTGACTGTTGCTTTAAGTGGTTGAAACCTAAATTCCATTAAATCATAGCATCTGACAAAACAAAAGAAGAATAGCATTCTACCGCTAGACAGCAACAGCTTGGAGAAAAGAAAGAGTATGTGCTACTTTGTTTCTTTTGGGTTTGCCTGACTGATAGGGATGAGGTTTAGGTAACCCTAACCATTGTGTTCCAGCAACATCACAGGCTATATGTACTGAAACACAATTAGTGCTAGCAAAAACTTTGCAATATGTGACTTCAAAATACATATTTTTCCTAATGAGCACGGTATTGAACTTGAAGGTACTGTATGTTTAATACTGATCTCAAACAATGAATCCCTGTGAGCATTACAGGCACTTCAGTAACATCATTTGGGTAAACTCTGGCTGAAAATGTTTCCCATATCAAAGCTTTAACATGTTTTTTTGTTGTTCTATTCTTTGTTGAATGACAGAGAACTGTGCAAGTTCCAATTCCAATGTACTCGTGTACCTGAGCAAATGGCCATTAAAGTCACTTGAACTTTAAGCTACTACTACAAGGGGCAGCGTTGGCTAGCTCGGTGAATCAGTCAGTGTTTGTCTGTGGGGAAATGCAACTAAGAGAGATTTAAAAACTCCAAAGTTTTAAAAGTTGGGAGTGGATCAGCTGAGGGAGGAGAGTTAAATCTTCTGGTAAGGAGACAAATCTGGGGCAATCGAAGCTGTCAGCTGGCAGACACATTCATTAATCTCAGCAAGCGGCTCAGGTAGACTATGCCAGCTGGCCATTGGGCATGTCGATAAATCTACCACGGAGGTGGTTTGTTTTTTTAAGAAAAAAAAAGTTCCCTCTTCACAGAGCCGGCGACAATAAAGACAAAGCAGCTTGAAAATACATTTAAGTAATAGCAGCCTCCTCATTTCAGCCACGTACTCTGCTCCGACTGCTTTATTTCCTCTGGGTCAGATCATGTAAATCATTACATCCAGACAGAGTGCAAAAGCAGTCAAAGATGTAGGTAGACTGCTTACTAACTGCTGCTGTAGTGGTAGTAACAGCCGCAGCCTTTGTACTGACCTGGAGCTCTTGAGGCTGCCGTCATCGGAGAGGTTCTTGGCGGAACCTTTGCTTTTAGACAACCAGGACTTCACCCCGTCCACACGATCCTCCACCTCCGAGTCTGTGTCTGAATCCCCCGGACTGGTGAGGAGTCAGAGGCAGGAAAACAAGTCAGGAGAGACGAGATGGCAAAGGAAGTTATGAATAGAAAAAGTCAGATATGGCCATTCAGAGAGGAGAAAATGAGGTAAAAGCAATGTTAGTGTGAAAAGAGAGTCAACAGTGGTAGAAATGTTCCTGTAATTCTCTGTAGCTGTAGAGCCAGAGTACAAAGAACAGACTGGAAGCGTTAGTGTGGAAGCAAACAAGGATTGTGACATTTATTCTGGATAAAAGACAGCACATGCTCAAAGAGACCCAGTAAGCACACAAACATGCCTACGAGAGGTTGTATAGATGTAAACACCACACAGCAACTTCTTCCTGTTGTCACTGTTAGAGGAGTGTTATTTTGACCCTGCGGTTAGCTGGCACTCAGGCATCCAACAAACATTCTATCTTTACTCTTGCAAGTGCCGTAAAAGCACCATGACAGGGACAAAACCCAACGATAGCGCTTGAATAATAGGAACTTTGTTTTTTTCTTTACCAAATGGCTTTTATTTTTAATATTTTTTTTATCACTCCTGTTTGGTTTGATGAGATAATACACACCAAATGTATTGCTGAGATCTGGGAAAGAAGCAACTCTGCTAGACACTTTTACATGAACACCAATCAACCATCCAAGCTGACTGGTTTACAAGTCCACAACTTTGTTATTTAAATAACGTATTTGAAAGTAAAAAAGAAAGTGAATATGAATTGTGGTTTAGGTAATAAATCATTTTAAAATAAGTGGTTGGATGATTTGGTGAAAGTGTAGCAGATTGATATCTGGGAGCTATCTTGATACATCTCAAACTCCAAGATCAATAGATCCTACACTTCCTCTTTCATTAGACCCTCACACCCTCTATGTCCGCACTTTGTAACACAGGCTTTCTATTATGGATTTGTAGTCTTCAAGCTCAAACTTAGATATTGTACAACTTATGAACTGACATAGTGGCACTCCAAAAACAATCTCAATACTATGGCCTCAGTTTATCAACTGCTTCTCTTCATAATTGTTAGATTAATAATACATAACAAAGTAGAGGGAGGCAGGCCAGCCAAGCCAGATCCGGCAGGGGGAGAGTTCTAAGCCCGAAAAAGCTACCTCTCCTTATGACCTGTCTCTCTTAGTTACCTGTTATAGTTACGCTGTTATAGTTCTAGACTGCCGGGGGACTTCCTTCCTTTGACACACTGAGCTGCTCTCTCTTCTCACTTTCTATTACTATTTGTGTGCAGCCCGTCCCAGAAATGCTTGTTATTAATCCTAGCTTCTGGGGAGTTTACTCCCCGGAGTCCTTATGCTTTTTTTTCCCCCAGCGTATTTCCTTGGAGAACGTTGGCACCAAGATCCTGGTTGCAGCTGTCGCCGTGGTCCTGCTGCACTCCCTGCTGAGCTCAGCGATGCCCTGCAATGTCATGCTGCGTCCTGCTGAACCCTGCAGCTTCCCGCTACATCCAGTCACTGTTCCATTATTAATGTGACTGCTATCGCCACTGTTCATCACACCCCCAACCGGCTCGTCAGACACCGCCGCTACCAAGAGCCTGGGCGTCGTCGAGGTTTCTTCCCAAGAGGGAGTTTTTCCTCGCCACTGTCGCACTGCTTGCTCTTGAGGGAATTACTGGAATTGTTGGAATTGTTGGGGCTTTGTAAATTATAGAGTGTGGTCTAGACCTACTCTATCTGTAAAGTGTCTCGAGATAACTTATGTTATGATTTGATACTATAAATAAAATTGAATTGAATTTTCTTATACTGATGTGTTTTGGCAAAACAAACTTGATCAGTTCCCCCTTTTACTCCTATGTAAAATGAATGGAAAGACTAGCGTTTTTTCGCTGGACTGCATGACTGTGTGAACGTAGCCTTCTGTTACCACAATAAAAGCAATGATATACAATGAACACTTTCCATCTAAGTAATACCAAAAAACATTGCACCTACACATCACATCAAATCATATCTTATAGCCTTGTTTTGTTGGGTTCCCTCAAGCCAACCTTGTATTCTGAGTATGTTTTAGTTTACAAGTCAAATCAAACTGTGTTGAAGTTGTGTGCATCTTTTTCTACATTTGCATTCACAAATATGTTCAATAAAATGTGGCTTCAGAATAGGATTTGGCGTTTGAGTATACTACTCTCGTGGTGTTGTAATGATGTTGCTTGTTTGCTAAACTGCATAGGTATAAGAGAATATGTATGCGTGTTATAAAAATGGAAAACTGGGGTGAATGGTATTGAGATTTTGTGTGTTACCACTATCTCAGTTCATAAACGTTAGCAGATCAACCCATTCACTCAGAGGAAGTGCCCCTTGCTTGCGTTGGACATTGTACAACTGTTTTTATGTGTCTAGAAAATACTTACTTGTAAAAGCTGTGTAGATATGTGACTTAAATAGAAGAGAAAATATCTTGCACACTTTCTCACTTGTGCTGGTTTATACTTGTATTTCTGCAATGTTTCAGTCTAAACAGCCCTCATCAGGATATACCTGCATGTAGCTCATAAAGATTAGACGGAAACCACCTACACCAGATTAACACATTGTAAAAGTAGGTGAGAACATGTTCACTTCTATTTGTTTTTAGACCTATAAATGTCACCATAACCAATGGTTGGAAAAAAAACTAAATGTCTCTGAACTGCACAGCAAAGTGGCAGAAAATGTCCAGATTTACCTTTCAACTGGTAATTATTTTCATCACCAGTCCACAGACACGCAGCCATACGCATACACTCATAAATTCAGTTCTTGACAGAATGATTTGGTACACAGCTGGGCACTGCACCGTTTTCCTCTCAATTATCATTACACATTCACAAACCCACTGCGAGCCATGGAGTAAAATAGAGGGCTTGTCATAAAATTTGACACGGATGAAAAGAGCGCAACACTCATTAAGTGCCGTCAAAGCCCAGTGCTTGTGTGGCGCTGTGAAATTAAGTTGTTACAGCTTAATAGTCCTACAGAGACATCAGAGGGGTGGCTCAACATCTCTGCATCTGTTTCAGAAAGCCTCCCATCTTGTCAAGAAAGAGAGAGAAGAAAAACATTATGTTATGCAGCACAGAGCTCAGAAAGGCCCAGTACCACCTATAATTAAAATCATTATCAGTCAGAGACAAAAGCTCCATGGATTTTAAAGGGGACATTTCAAATAATGGCTTTCCCAGTGAGATCCAAATGCATAGCCTGCTAGCTTTTATGGAATACAATAACCTTGGACGGTAATGCTGGGGCAGCATTCATGCCAGAGACGAGGAGGGAGGGATTGGAGGAAGGATGGGGGCGACTGACTCTTAAGCTGTAATTAGCTTTGCAAAACATGCCTCTGCTATTAGACAATCTGGGGATTGGCTGCTGCCTACGTTTATGATGACAGAGCAGCCAAATGTCTTTGTATTTGGCACTTTGGACTTATCAGAAAAGATTGGATAAACATCACTCAATGTGTGTGTGTGTGTGTGTATGTGTGTGGTGGGGGGGGTCACTCTAGCGTCAGGAAGCAGACTTTGTACTAAAACACTTCGAGGCATTCACCTTGCTACGAGCAGATATTAGAGTAAAATAAATGGAACACGTTGACAGTAAATGTTTTGCAGCTACGTTCAGTATGAACCTTTTTGAAACTTTGTTTCATAATATGTGTCTCTATTCTGCAAAACATTCTTATCTACAAACATTATTGCCATGACACATTCAGAGCACATAGAGAAAGACCTCTCAGGTCTATAGCCAAACACATTTGTGGGCAATATGTAATTGCACGCTTCACACATGGTGTCAACCACAATTTATGTCCTTGACCAGCATACCATTAGTTAAGCCCTGCCGAAAGCCTCGGGGAAGCAAACAAACAGTGCTGAGGAGACATTAATTGTCTGTGACATTCTGCCGCCATTGGTTGTACATCTCTGTTACACACTATTACATTCATCATTAGCTTCTATGGATCCTCCTGCCCTGCTCTGCTCTGCGTTGCTCCTCTGTGTCCCTGGGTCTTAAAGACACCACTGTTTATGCCTCCGATATATGAAACTGTCGAGCCAGTGAAGTCCCTGTGGCTTTGGAGCACAGACAGCCATACGCATCCTCTCCAAGACCATCAGCAAAAATACGCTTGGAAAACTCCTCTCATACACAGTGTCACATGACAAGGTAACACAGTTCATCTGTGCTGCAAAACTTCCAGTGCAGTAAGCAGCGAGTTCAGTGCAATAGGAATTTCACATATTATCTATTAGCTATACTAAAAGCCAACTGAATTCACAACAGCCATCCCTTTGTGGAATCAAATATCTGGGCTAAAGTGATTTGCATTTTGAGTTACTTTTTTATAATACTTAAAAGTTAGAAAGAAGGTCTTTGGAGATACATTAGTAATGTTTTTTTTATCCTCCAAGCCTCAGAGTTGGCAGGCAGAGAACATGTTTGATTGACAGCTAAGCCAGCTAAGCCAGCAGTGGCACGAAACAGTAGGACAGGCAGTATTTTACTAGCAGTGGTATTGAAGAATACGGACCACAACATTTAGCATCTAAACTGACCGATATACATTTAAAGGTACATTTGTAAGCTTTTTTTTGTGTTACAGATACTGTAGATCAGCCCTGTTTTAAATCGTAAAATGGCAAAAGCAAGAGGGACTTTCAGAGGTAGAGAGTTTTAGAGTAACATGAATGCTGGTTATTATTGATATTTTACTTGAGCCATTTTGTTGGATTCAGTATTTTGAAGTACATATTTTATATAATATAATATACTGGAGAAGCTTGTATTCATGTCATGAATACAAGCTTTTATCTTCTTGGAACCATGTTGGAAATAAGTGTTTTTGTTTTAGATTGGTGTGTTTTGTAGATGTATGAATATCAAATGAAGCTGACTAGTTTCTAGCCTGCAGTTTTCCCTTGGTGGATATTGAAAGATCATTCAACAAGCTATGGTGCAAGACAAGACAGACGCGTGTTAACCATCCACGGAAACTGACTAAAGTCAATATATGTTTTTGGCAAGTCAAAAATACACCAAAAACTGATTACATCAATGAATATTTCTGTTGGTTAGAACTATAACACTAGTCCTTTTACAGCTAGTTATCGAGCTGTAGGTAACTTTCTTTATGAAAGGAAACCAGCCAGTGCAGATAATGTTCCTAACAATGTCAGCTAAAGCTAATGAGAGGTTTACAGACACATACTTGCATTTCCTTAAAGTGCTCATATTATGCTTTTTGACTTTTTCCCTTTCCTTTATTATGTTCTATATCTTTTTGTGCATGCAATAGGTTTACAAAGTGAAAAAGCCCAAAGTCCCCCCCAAAGGGACTTACCATCTCCAACAGAAAACACTGTTCACAAACTGCTCCAAACAGCTCTGTTGTAGTCCAGCCTTTACTTCAGAGACAAACGTGGTCACTTTTCGAACACACGTTATAATGCTCGCCTAGCTGCTAGCGTGGCACGCCCTCATACTCTGCTTCTGACTGGCTAGTAGTCCTTACCTAGGTACTGCGCATGTCCGTCCCAACAAAGATGAAACAGAAGTGAGATGCCTCACTCGGTAGATAAAACAGAGAGCTCAACACACAGGGTGAAAAGAGGAGCTGCATCAATGTGCAGTACAACAAAAATATGGTGTTTTTTGAACATTAAACCATGTAAACCTATTCTGATATAACCTCTAAATACAATTATGAACCTGAGCTTAATATGAGAACTTAAACATCATCTTTAATTAGCTGCACTGTTATTTACTGGAATACTTCATAAAAGTGAATAAGCTAGATCAGTGTTTCCCATACTTTTTTACACCAAGGACCCCTAAATTGACATAAATTTGTCCACGGACCCTCATTTCATAAGATTTTGTCCCAGGGACCCCCCATCTCCCAATGTGATAGGAGTTTTGCTTTTTTTTGCGTTTTATTACAGAAAGTGTATGAAACCCATGACCAAAATAATTATACATTCTGTTATAGAAACAGCATTCTGACAGAAATATGCAGACACAGGGCGCTTTCATGGAGCTTAAACATTTAAACACAAATGTCTTCCTTTTGGGCTCTGTCACGTCCTCACAAGAGAACACTGGTTTTGTCATTTACAAAGCAGGTATTTATGTTGTTGCCAAACAACCAATAAACCCCAATATAATTTCAGTGATATTTTAAACCCAAAGTGCTCCAGCATTGATAGATGCATTTTTGGATTGTATGTATTAGAGCAGCTTAATACAAATTGAATTAAACTGTATTAATATTTATATAGCCAAATGTGCAGCTACATTATTTATATTTCGGGAAAATAGAAATGCATGTGGCGTCTTACTCAAACACCAGGGAAAGCTTAGCTTTTCTTCATTCAAATGTGGCAGTTCTAACAGCTCATTACATATCAAAACACAAAAGCCTGCACTCTCCCGCTTGGATGAGTAATCCCTTGACACGGACAGGGCACTGGGATGGCTGGGAGCCAGAGGTTAACACTGCGTGTGTGCCACAGCTTTTTGTAAGACATTTGAGGGTTCTGCATTATTAAGCAAGTGCGAGTCAAAGATTGATGAGGAACACACCCTTTTTTTTCTCCTGTCAGTGAGGGCAGTCACCGAGCCACCGTCACATCCAGCCCTAGAGCGGGCTGATGAAATATTTAGATGGCCTAGGGAGTGAGAGGCGCAGACTGCTGTTCAAACACAAGACAGCAGTGTCCGACAAGACGCCCTCAGACCAAGCCCTCCCCCCCCCTGGCTGTGTAAAGGAGAACTGGGAGGAAGACCTTGGGCCGCGGGGGATGACCACAGAGATTATGACACTTGTACCTTTCAATTCATAAGCGGTTAACCATACAGGGAATCTGAGGAGGGAGGCTTGTTTCATGCTGGGGCTCAAGTAACATATTGTCAGTGGTATTCATGCAGCTCAGCATGTGAGGCCATGCAATGAAGAGTGGAGTAAACTGTGGGTTATGAGCAAATCTCTGAGCACTGTTGATGATGCATTATCCCCAAACCTTCACACTGAGAACTCCCCCCACCCCCCCTTGGATTAACCGAATCTCTGTGTCTACCATGAGGCATTTCTTCCTGTTTGAATTTTTAAACGTGTGGATCTGGAACTGAGCCATTGCTCTCAGATTCTGAGGGCCTGACACCAAAAGCTGATGTCTGGAAATAGATGAAAATTATCTCAGGAATCAGGGGAAATCACCAAACAACAAAGTTGGCCCAGAATGCCAGGTGCATTCCAAATATCTTTTCTATTTTTTTTTCTTTTCTGTCAGGGAGGATTTTTCCATCAAATATCAGCTCTTTTCTATAGTGTGGCAGCCAGAAGTGATGGACTAACTGGCCCGAAACTAAACACAGAAAAAAACTTGGGTTTTTATCTCTCCACTATCAACTTCTCCACTAAACGCTCAAAGATACTGCATCATTCCCAGTGGTGCAAAAAAAGAAATGAATAAAACACAGGTTCCTCACGCTCTGTTCTGCCTTTTCTGATACTTTGTCACCATGTCTTGCAAACTGGTCATGATGATGATGGGTGGAGGGACAGAAGAAATTAAAACACAGAAAAACAAAAGAAAAGAAGAACAGGAAATAAGATTCAAGTAAAAAATAATACATAAAACGTGAATGATGCATACAAATATCTCAATAAATATACGTCAGGCAGATGCTGTAATGACCCAGTTTTGTTTTTCCCTTTGGCAAACTAACTAACTGGTATGCGTCATGTTTGTAGGGGCATTGACTCAGCATGCCACCTCATCCTGATCTTTTGTCTTGCATACAGAGAGAAGAAAGACTTACAGAGCATATTCTAATGACTCACAGAGCTGTTTACTGCTGCTGTGTGGAGAACAACTCTCACTATGTTTGTACGGTGTTCAGTAGGCTTCTCAGAGAGTGTATACATTTTCTTACCAAGGAGCCCCAGAGAGAGGACTGGACTTTATACTGGTTGTAAATAATAACACTCAGAGTCGAAAACAGAAGTACATTTGGGTTGCTTTATCGAAGGATCATTTCAGTTGTCATGACAACTCTAACCAAATTCAATCCGCTGATGAAGACTGTGAGATGTGGTTGAAAGCTCAAGAAATGTTAGAAAGCGAACCTTAAGTCAAGATGATTTTGTAGAACTATGATATTCATGTTTTCCAAATAGGTTGAGGGGGAAATCTTGCTGATTTTCACTCAAATAACAGTTGAACCATCTTCATGAGAACTGAGCAAACTCCATCCGCTGATGAAGACTCTGCTGAAAGCTCTGGGAAAAGCTAGTAAGTAGACTTTGAGGTAAGATTTTTTTTGAGCCCTTAATGCACTGGCGCCCTTAAATACAATTGATACTCATACTAAGCCCTTCAAGAAGCTCCGAACCTAGAAAGTTATGTTTTTGTACCTGTTGATAAGGTCTTCATTGTCGTCACTCTCCATCTCGTCCTCGATGGCCGCCTGCAGGTCGCCGATCCTTTTGAAGGCCAGCTTGAGGTCTGCCTGAAGGCTCTGGTTAGCAGCCTCTAAGCTCTCTATGTCCATTTCCTGTCAATGAGATAAGAGTCAGCAGACCAGGACCAAAGGTTGATCACTTCATCGTTGCTGATTGGTTGTTGATGGGTGCTATGCAGGCTCTCCTAAAATGACTGGACTGCTTGCTCATTGACAATTGTTATTAAGCTGTCACATCCTTACCAGCTCGTGTTTTTTGCGGCTGGCCTCGGCTTCCTTTTTGGCCAGTTCCCCTGTCTCCTCTTTGATGTCGCGGATCTGTCTCTGCAGGCGTTTGTTCTGTTCCTTCTCACGATTCTCGCCGCTGCTGCGCTGGTCTCGTTCCTCTGTCAGCTTCTCCAAATTCTCCTTAAGACGTGCTACAAGGCTCTGCGCAGCAATACAGGGAGATGGTACAACAATATGATCAGATTGATACCATATATATTAGCGTTGTTGAAATGCATCATTGCATCGTGACTCCTTGTACACTGGTTCTCTCTCGCCGTGACTACTCAGATGCCCTCTCTGGCAGGGCTACCAGCATGCACAGTAAAACCACGGAAAGTGGTGCAAAATGCAGCGGCACGTCTGGTCTTCAACCAGCCAAAAACAGGTCATGCCACTCCACTCTTCATTTCTCTCCCCTGGCTCCCTATTGCTGCTCGCATTAAGCAGTCCTCCCAGAAAAACAGAGTTTTTTTGTGATTGTTGCGGGCAAAAATCCTTGATTATGCAGCATGTTTTCTTAAAAAATGCGATGGAATATGTGGGAACTTGCAAAATTGCGGGAACTTGCAAAAACTGCGGTTTGATGAAAAAGTGAAGAAAAAGTGATTCCCCCAACACCCTGCATTTTTTAAACTTAATTTCCAAAAATGGTTTACAGATATTCAGTCATTGCAATAAGTAAACAAATAAGATACCAAAAATATATACAAATAATATAATATTAAAGTAAAAATAAAAGTAATAGTCTAAACAGAGGGAAATAAAAGATACAAAAGAGAGACTTTCAAAAATCGTTAATAATATAGACAGCAGGAGCAAGAGCACTTAAACAAAGAAATTTGAGTAGACATCAAGATAGGTTTCTTATTGGATACCAACTTAAGAGACTCAAAGTGCATGTCAAATTCAACCTCCAACACCTGCTTTTCGATGATGTTCACATCACGTAATTACGTCACTTCATAACGTTCCCATGGCAACGGGGGAAAATGGCTGCTCTTGTGTGAAGTAAATGCAAATTTTTTCAACTTTCTGCTAAGATATATGTGACTTTTTTGCAACGAAAATGCGGGGATTATGAAATCATCCAAGCACCGCATATTTTGCACGGAGAAAGTGCGGCATATTTGAAAAAATGCAGCCGCCGCATGAATATGCGGACTTTGGCTGATTATGCATTGAATTATGCGATCGCATAATCACGTTTTTCTGGAGGGACTGATTAAGTTCAAGCTCAAACCTCAGTACTGTAGCAGATGAAAATAAGGGCACATAAAAAAGCCAATACATTCTAGGGCTGCCCCCTCTTAGTCGATTAGTTGATTAATCGGTGCTTTTGGTCTTAGTCGACTAAGATATCTTTAGTCTATTAGTCATGTTTGATGCTTTTTTCATGCCAAATTACTTATTTCCTAGAAAGCACATCCCTGATGAACACCAGATTTAAAGTGGTGCTTTGATTCTTTGTGGAGAAACTCAATTTTACAAATCTGTGATTAAACCAGATAGTGTTTAGTCAACAAAATGGCACGTGTTAGTCGACTAAGAATTTCTTTAGTAATACATTCAAAGAAGGCCTTGAAACAATCTGAACAATAAGAGCAAACGCTTCACCTCCACAAAACCCAGTCAGACAACAATGTTAGTAATGGCTTATTTGTATCAGTGATGCATTGGAGTGGTGCAGCAGACGTTAATCACATATATACGTATGTTAGTCTTCAGCAGGGACTTCCCCATGAGTCTTGTAAATCTGCAGTGGTTCGGTGTTCAGTCTGTGCATCAATGCCAGCAGCATACATCAGTGAGTTAGCTCCTGCATTAGTCACCAGCCCTGTCCATATTTCACATCCTGAGTGGGTGTTGTACTGTGCCTCCTCACATTGGTATTGATTGCTACCTCCAGCTTTGATGACTTAGACTACTCAGGCAACCTGAAATATTCACTTGCTGCAGTTTTTAATGCTGGTGAGAAGCCATAAAAAGCCCACCAAAAGCCAGAGTCTAACCGTTGTGTGTATTTTCCCAACTCTGCACATTTCACCACTGGCTAAAAATCACATTTAATAAATACAATTTTTTTTTTTACTTTGGCGGGCAAGGAGCAGAGGGAGTGTGCCTGGCGGTGAGCACATTGCACAGCTAGTAATTACTAAACTGAACCTGCGGAATTGAGAGCAGGGTCATTTTATCAGTGGGCGAGAGAGGATTTCAATTTCTCCCTGGGAGTGTGTAGATGGTAACCTTTATCCTACACTTGTGCTTTTTGTCTCAGCTCAAATAATTTGAAAAATTACACAATAACAAATGGTATTGTCAAGTGAGAGTAACACAAGCTAGAGAACAAAGTAAAGCAGGGATGGTTACATCTGACTACAGTACATGTATTTATGTTCGGTTTATGATAACCTTTCTCTGTCTCTGGAGTCAATTTCTGACCCCAGCAGCACATTTCACCCTCCCACTGACCTCTTCCCATGTTTTCTACATGCTGGAGCTTCCTCTACCAACCGCCTACCCACAACGGCACTCCTCCATCTGTCTTTAGCTCTCACCTCCAAGCGTTTGACCTGTGTCTTCTCAAACTCCAGCTTGGTCTCCAGCTCACGGATCTTGGCCTCCTGCCGGCTGACAAGGGATTTCTCCACCATTGACTGCTCCTGGAACTCCAGCTGGCTCTGGAGGGCTTGCACCTACGACAAAAACATACATATATTTATCTTACTATACTTGTTAGTGCCACTTGTTGGCTAGAATAAAATCAGAGCTTTTTAAGTAGATATTCCAGGTGGAGTGCCTCAAGGCTCTGTCCTGGGTGCACTTCTCTACAGTCCTTCTGTTGCGACTGCCATCATTTGAAAGCACTGTATTAGGGCTGGGCAATATATCAATATTATATCGATATTGTGATATGAGACTAGATATCGTCTTACATTTTGGATATTGTAAATGGCTTAAGTTTCATCTTTTCCTTATTTTAAAGGCAATAATTACAGTTACAATTACAGTAAAGTGATGTTATTTTCTGAACTTACCAGTCTTACTAGCAGTTTTATTATTTGCCTTTAACCACTGTAGGAATTTTAGTGTAAAATGTGACCGATGACCGGTCTGGCCCTAAAAAGGCCAGACTTAATCTGACTCCAAATTCTATGGTCACTACACCCTGAAAAGTGTTTCTTTACTGGTAGATCAGAGAAATAAAACTCAGGATTTGGAATAAGACTCAGGATACGTTCAGTTAAAGTTAATAACAAGCTTTAGTGAATGATATTTCAATCTACAAGAGCGTATGCATACGGATCAGATACAGGTCTATCCTTCACCTACGAAGATTTCCCCAGCATCTGGTCCCGCTAAGTTAAAACACTGTCTTATTTATTCAATTCTGCCCGTCCCTGGTGGTGCTGTCATCAGTTTGGATCCAGGCCAGATCTTCTGGCTCCAGCCGGCTCCTAACGATTTGTAACACACTGCATGAAAAACGTTACCTCGGCTTTTCCCATTCTCAGAGCAACAGAGAAAAGTCGCTATTGTTGAATTTGAACACCTGTGTTTTTAATTTTCTGCAAACTTTAAGGAGTTTCACGAGAGCCAAGGTCATTTCCATACTCTGTGTCACAAATCCCGCGCTTGCAAAACATTGCTCCATTGTTGCCTCGTCCCCCCAATCAGAGAAGACCTTTTTTCAGGTCTCACACTCCCATTATAACGTCTAATCACTTTAAAACCAGATGGCCTCTCATAACCCAGGGAAACAGAGGCAACAAAGTCAGCTTCATGTACTCTAAAAACCTATTACTTTACTCTCACAAAATATATTCTAAAACCACTTACTCATTATAACCACATTATTGATGATTATTTATCTAAAAGCTAATTGTGAAAATATTTTGTGAAAGCACCAATTGTCAACCCTACAATATTGTCGCAATAACAACACCGAAATATTTGGTCAACAATATTGTGATATCTTATTTTCTCCATATCGCCCAGCCCTACACTGTATTTTATTGCTATGCAGATAAAACCCAACTCTAAGCAGCTGTTGATCCTTATGACCTTTATTCCCTTAAAAACTGCATCTCTGACATCAATCTTTTGAAGACCCATAATTTCCTCCACTGTGCGCACTTTACCACACACGTCTTAAAGTGCTCATATTATGCTAATTTTCAGGTTCATAATTGTAGTTGGAGGTTGTACCAGAATAGGTTTATGTGGTTTAATTTTCAGAAAACACCATATTTTTGTTGTACTGCTGCAGCTCCTCTTTTCACCCTGTGCGTTGAGCTCTCTGTTTTAGCTACCGAGTGATGCATCTCACTTCTGTTCCATCTTTGTTGGGAGTCGCCCATGCACAGTAAGTAATGCTAGCTTGTCAGTTGCAGAGCATGAGGGAGTGCCATGCTAGCAGCTAGGCAAGCATTATAACGTGTGTTACAAAGTGACCACATCTCTGAAGTAAAGGCTGGACTACAATAGAGCTGTTTGGAGCAGTTTGTGAACAGTGTTTTCTGTTGGAGATGGTAAGTCCCTTTGGGGTGGACTTTGGGCTTTTTCACTTTGTAAACAAACCTATAACGTGCACAAAAAAAGATATGTAACACAATAAAGTAAAGGGAAAAAGCCAAAAAGCACAATATGAGCACTTTAAGTCTTTTTCACTACAGTCACTCTGGAAGTTGTTTTGAGTTATAAATTCTTCTTCTCTGACTGCTGGAGCTACTCGCCTGCTGTGTTTACTACTCCTGTGAAACCTTAAGCATTTGAAGCTTTGTGTAAATCTGGCATATAAGTTCATCAAAACGTAAACTCCACATAACCAGCCTAGGCAAAACCACCCCAAGACAAATTTCAAAATTTCTGTTTGTGTACAGATTAATTAAACAAAATACTACATTTCAATTAGTTAGTTTTAAAAGGAAGGTAGGTGTATTTTTGAACTTCAGACAGAGCAAGGCTAGTTATTTCCCCCTGTTCCAGTCTTTATGCTAAGCTAGGCTAACTCCATCTTGACTCCAGCTCTGTAATTAACACAAAAATATGAGTGGTGTCAATCTTTTCACCTCACTTGAAAAAAAATAATAAAAAATTCCCTGAATAATATCAAACTTTGATGGATTAGGATCTTAATTGCTATTGTTATAAAAATAAAATGTATAGTGCTCAATGTAAGGTATTTATGCAACAATTTGGTATCTGTACTGGATCAAAACAGGTTTGTATGAATTTGGAATGATAACCAATCCTAGTGATAGATTCTGATAAATTACTATGCATGATATTGCTACTTTAAAATAACGCAAGGCAACTGGTGACGTAAGTAAAGAATGCAGAGGTATGGCTGACAACTTTCTAGCTTTAGAGAAGATGCAGGATTGTCTGTTGCTCTCAGGGGAGATAATTGCTTTGGAATTGAGGTCTTAGATAGTATCATTGTATGGAGAATGCATGACTTGGGTCATCCAAAGACATTATAGTCCCTGTTCAGGTGAAGGGGGATAGTGTCTACTGTCCCCCTCTTCTTGGGTGGGTAAGATTTGTCAGGTACAGTCTGATGGAGAAAAAGATTTATGCAGCAGCAGCAGTCATTACGAGGATGACAGCACAAGCATGTTCAGCATTATTGCTTGTCTGAGTTGGGAAACCAAGTTGGCCATCTGTGTCACATATTGCCAGTGCCAATCCTGCTTGAATGACACATCAATTACATCAAGGATTGTATTTGTGAAAAGACAGAAAATGGGCTGAGGCAGCGCTATGCATTCATGCAAGTTTGTAAAAGGGATTCTTCACTGACACTGCAGCAGAGGAACCTTTTCAAAACTTCTGTGTCAAGAAAAGGAAGGGCCTGCATTATGAGAATGAAAGTTTCATAGGGTCATCATATGGTGACAATTTCTAATCTGAGCTCTTTCTGCAATCAATCTGCAAAAAAACATGAAAAATGCCCATTTTAGTTTCCCAGAGCACAAAGCAACATACTCAGATTGGGTCGGTCCAAAATCCAAAAAGATTTAGTTTACTATCATCAAATGAAAGAAAAGTAGCAAATACTCACATTTAATAAACTGGAAACAGCAAATGATTGGCCTGCTTGGTTGAAAAGTAGGGGTGTCACAAAATTTTGATTCTAAATCAAAAGTAGGATCTGTAATTCTCCCAGGATTTTTTTTATTTTTATTAGATTTTTTTTTAAACAGATTTAAATTTGATCATCTGTATTACACTTGATACCATGTAGCTTATCTTTTTAAAGAAGAATTGGAAAATGTAAATGACAGTTGTCATGGCATAAAACCAATTATCTGTTGATCTTTACGAATCAAGACTTAATAGTCTAACAATGGTATAGCCGTCAGTTTCGAAAAAAAGAAATGTCCCTCTTTTACATGACAGCATGTTATCTTGGTGGTCAGTTTGGTTGGGAACCTAGCTACTCAGCAACTAGAGATGCAATGATTAATCGATTAATGGATTACTTGTCAACTATTAAATTAATCAGCAACTATTTTGAGTCATGTGTTATGAAGAAAAAAAAAGGTTAAAATTCTCTGATTGCAGCTTCTTCAATGTGAATATTTTCTTCACTCCTCTGTGACAGTAAACTAAATATCTTTGAGTTGTGGACAAAACAAAACATTTAAGGATGTCATCTTGGGCTTTGGGAAACATTGATCGAGAAAAAAACAGATTAATCGACAATGAAAATAAGTTAGTTGCAGCCCTATCAGCAACACAAAGAAGATGGGAGATCACAGAATCACTCAGAATAAACTAATAATTTTGTATTAGAATTAGTCAATCAGAAGTCCTATGTGACATGACTTCAGGTCTGGATTCCAGTCCTACTAATTCCCTCCTCAGGTCTGACGGATACTTTTTAAAGACGACATAGGGTTTGAACTCCAACTCCAACTCCTGCCCGTGTTACTGTGCTTTCTGACCGACTGCAGATTTTAACTGGCTGTCCTTGTCATAGGGGTATGCTAAGAGCAACAACAACAAAAAACAGCGTCTACCTTCTCCTGAACCTCCTGCTTCTCCTTGAGGGCCTCCTCCAGCTGGGCTTGTAGGTCACTGATCTGAGCCAGATTCTGGGCTGACTGAAAGCACCGAAACACAGGAAAGAAGCAAAGTCAGTGAGTAGCAAGATACTGCAGGTGGATATTAAACATGGTTTTCTTTTATTCCATCTGATGGACGAATGAATACGGATTTCATTTATACGGTACATCATCATTGATACAGTATGCAGACTATAACATACAGCTAAAATCCTAAACACTAAATCCATCAAATGCCAAACAATAAAAATATCGCATGTAGATGCAGTAAATGTTGATAACATCACAGTGACATTAACCTAGACAAATCAATCTGCTGGGAAGGTTTTTCTAGTCTGGTAAAAGCATATCAATAAATCTCGTTTCAATGTGACCTGTGTGAAATATCTGAGACGAGTGCTTTTTTTTTTTTTTTCACGGTAGATGAAGCAGTCTGCTACAGAGAATCCCACGGGGAATTCAGCTGCTTCAATTTAGACAGGAAGGAAAGATGGATTAATTTGGAGCCAGTGGAAGCACATCACTCATCATTCCATCAGAAATGGAAAGGAAGCGCTTTTACTCCACTTTCATTTCCACTTGCTGTTGCTGTTCACCTGCATATACAGCTATATTTATACTAATCTAGCTAGCCAAATACCACCGCTTTTCAAAAATGTCTCAATTGGCAGGGATGGACGTGTTGAAACAATTCAATGTAAAGCTTAATACAGTGATTTTACCTTTTACAAATGAACTTGGGACTGCTTTTTGACATGATACAGTATGTGGAACATGCCGGCCTGACTGGGTGTGCGTATCACATATCTGCTTGCTGATATGTTTTTTATTAAAAATTATACACCAGCCAGTCAAAGTCATCCATCGGTTATATGATTGATGATTCCGTTTTATTTACATTACATTGTACAGTATTAGTTGTAGATTAATTTCATACTATATTATTTTTGTAAAAATAAATTGGAGTTCCATTTTTTATCTAATAATTGATAATTTAAAGAATAAAGCTGCTTAAGAAAATGGTAGCATTCATTGGCAAATGTTATTTTCAGGTGACAGTTATTCTGGTTAAGGCTGGGTACTGAATTCAATACTTTTTAGATACCGACTTATTGCCTCTAAAGTATCACTTATCGAAAAATGCCTCGTCATTCAATACCTAATTTCAATACGTAAGGAGAAAATCTCATCAGCATCAGTGAGCCAATCAGCATGCAGCATGTTCCTACCAAGATCTAATAACGCTGCTGATTGGCTTCCTAACGTTACATCTCGTAGAGAAACGCAGGAAAAACTACGTTACAGAGAGACGGGTCTCACGTAGTAGGAGCTTAAAAATAAGCAAAAAGATTTGTGTCGTAATGTTGTAATTTCTTTTTCTTTTAGAAAAACTGGTATTGAAAAAAGTATCGTTTAGGAACCGGTATCAAATTTACGCTATTGGTATTGGTACTGAGAATATTTGAACGATACCCAGCCATAATTGCAGAATATGAACGAGAGAAAGAGTTGAAAGCAGACCTGGGCCACGGCGGCCTTGTGTTTCTTCATCAGCTCGTTGAGGTCCTCCTGGTCCTCCTCCATCCTGGACTGCAGCTCGTTCTTCTCCCTCTGCAGACGACTCAGCTGCTCCTCCAGCTGGAACACACACAGCACGCCAATCAGCCACGCTGGGCTGCAAATATGTCACACACGCTACTGGCTATTCCCTTTCTAAATAACAGCCACTGCCACAGCAATACAAGAGTGGGTTTTTGTTGTGATTTTTTTATTTATTTTTAAAAAGGTATACAAAACATACAATTATGAACATTATAATGCTCCATGACATGTTTTATCTGTTACACCGTAAATATTGAACTTTAGCTAAACTTAAAAATAAATTAATCGCAAATCGAATTGTAATCCCAATATCTTGCAGAAAGAAGTTGCAATTAGACCCCTCAAAGTCTTGGGGCCCTATCTTGCACTCAGCAAAATTGCCTTTGTACACCGACGCATGTATCATTCCTATTTTGCACCCGACGCACAGCGGACTTTTGCCTCCACAGACGCACGTGGGTAAATTAGGGAATGTATTTGCGCTCCCGGGGGCAGTTCAGCGAAAAGAGGAGGCGTGTTCAGGTGCAAACGTTACCTGGTGCTATTTCGCAGTTTCAGAAAACAATTCCTCCACAGACCAGGAAAAACTTAGTCAGTGGTGCTAGTCTAAAGTAAGTGGCGCGTTATTCAGATGCTATTTTAGAGGAGCATGCTTGGCCATAATGTAGCGTGTGCACAACGCGCATACACTTTGCTT
Organism: Perca fluviatilis; assembly: GCF_010015445.1. NCBI lineage: Eukaryota > Metazoa > Chordata > Actinopteri > Perciformes > Percidae > Perca > Perca fluviatilis. The sequence goes on from NC_053113.1 coordinate 45,519,767, forward strand.
CTCTCATCTACACGGACACAGCAGTTCCCATTTTTGCAAACCATACATAAGAGGCCGCAGAAACATCGACCACCTGGTCAAGTCGCCCATTTATTACTCTGCCGCATCCCGGACAGCTCCCGCTGACGTGGGCAAATCCGCCGTCATAATAGCAATCAGCCATGAAACAAGCGCGTCTTCTCTTAAAGGGAATGTGAGATGACGCTCTGATTGGTTTATTGCACGTTGCGCCCAAACCACACCTCGCTACTTCAGACCAACCCATTTTAGATTTGTGTCGGGCGCAAGAGTCATTTATCCCGCCGGGATAATAGCAACAGCGCCGGAGATCCGCCCACAAAGCTACTTGTGTTTCACGTTTGATACGTTAAAATAGGGCCCTACGTCTCGATTCGGTCTCCATACACTCTGGTCTTGGTGATGACTTGGTCTCAGTTTAGGTGGACTTGACTACAACACTGTAATCTGGAGGCGTGTTTTGACTTTGTAGATGTGCCACTCTGTGCACAGCAGAAGTTTTTCTCTGAGAAGTGCCTCTATTAGCCCCGCTCTTATCACAGGGCCCAACAGCGGTTATTTAAGGTCCCAGTCATAAGACAGTCATTAGAGGCTAAAAGCTAGCAGCAACTGCCTTGTACCTTCAACTGAGTGGAGGCACTGCACTGAAGTAATCCTATTTTTGTAATGACTGGGATAATACACAAGAGGAGGGAGAGAGGTCGGCGGTGCGGGGCTATGTATTAAAAAATGATGACTAATGTGACTATGTGAAACAATGAAGCCATTTGCACATAGGGAGTAGATAAGGAGTGCTGACACTGTGGCATTAAGAAACGGTCCAAACAGGATGTAGAATGAACCCAAATCACTGAATCAAAAGATTAAGGATCTGGATTATAAGGGTAAGATTTTTTTATTCCCTTATCTATTTTTATTATTACCACCCACTGCTGAGATGTAACAAGGTGTACTTGAGTAACTAAAATATCCGTGTGGAATCTGGGGCAAATTCATTTACATATCACACTTTCCTTTTTTAAAGTCACAGTTGGCCTCACTGAGTACTGATAAAAGCTTTGACAGCGGCTGCGGCTGTGCAGCATAGGAGAAAGTATTGTGATGGGCGCTTGGGAAAAAAAAAAGGTGACAGTCGAAAGCATCAAACTTTCATTTAACACATTTAACAATAGGCTGTCAGTGCAATCTCAACCCAATTACGCAGCTCGGCTCTTTGTTTTTGTGTCTCGCTCTCTCGCTTCTCTCTCTCTCTCTCTCAGATTGCCTCTCTTTGGAAAAATAAAGCTGTCGAAAAACATGCGAGACAATTTTCTCAAAACACTGCAGTTACTGCGACAGAGCGGCGGGAGAACGGCGAATCATCTGAAAGAAATGTCATTTGCATGATTCTACCTTTGTTGAATTGCAGTGTATGATGTGGCCGAGGCGGCATCAAAAAAAAGGTAATGTAATAACCATTTCTGTCACCAGTTCCCAGCAGGCTGGGTGTGTGCTGCAGAGGTCGTCCTCAAACACACCTTTGCAAAACGAGCAGCTGGTGACACGTTCATCTTATCTCTTTAACGTTCCTTTTCCACCTTCTACTAAACGGATCTTGCATTATGGGTAAAGAAATAAGCTAAATTAGTTTTCCATGGCCTGTATTTTCAAAAGGGGAATACGTTTCTAAACTTCTCCACACAAAGTATAGCTGAGATGTAGCCCTGCATGGCTTGTTAAAAAAAAAAAACAGAACCAAAAGCTGACCTCTAGTCATGCTATGGCGCTGTTTTCTAGGCCAATTCCGATTTCTCATTGAGTCTGACCTGCCGATACCGATTTTAGCTGATTCCAATTTCATTTATTCTAACCACTTTACAGCACACACAAATATTTATTTTTTTCTTTAATAGAACATTTTACATAAAAAAAATTTTGAACAGATAATCGATCGCTATAAAATAAAACTATATAAATTACTCCTGGTGTGGAAAATCACACACATCTAAAGTGCAATGTTATGTAAGAACCATTTCCTTCTTTTCACATCCAATATCAAACAAAAAAAATTTGATATATTTAGCAAACTAAACGTCTGTATGAAAACAGATAATGGCAATAAAATTATATATAAATAACAAATACAAATAAAATAAATATAGCCTTGCAGTATAAAGATATTTCTCAAAACACACACAGGCCTATTGCAATCACTTGTACATCAATTCAAGGGGTGTTTGAACGTACAGTAACAGTAACGTTACCTGAAAACAGCATGTAGTTCCTTTTTTTTAGCAAGTTTGCTTTATTTGTCATTTTGCATAAATATGAACAATACCGTTTGCAAGCAGTATACTGTTTTGAGCAGTATGCATCCCCACTAACCTGGAAAGCGTTTTAAACAGTAACGTTAATACATTTTTTTAATACAACGTCTCCTGCAGCGGGGCGTCAGAGCGAGGCAGAGGGACCGCAGCGTTCGCTAACGTTAGCTTCTTGTCTCATCTGGGGTCTGATCAACAGTAAATTCATCAAAGTCAGTGTGCCCAACGCTATTTTCCGATAAACTGTAGCTGTCATATTTCACGGGAGTGCGGTTTTCATGCTCCAGTTGTTCAGCCTCAGAGGGGAGAGAGAGCGTGGCTGACTGATTGCCTGAGATCAGTAGAGCAGACTGCTCTGCAGAGCTGTGTATAATTACGACTTTATGACATTTCATAAACAGCTGAAGGAGCGGGCGTGCCCCGCTGCTACATGCATATAGCGGAAACCCTGCGTGTGCACGTGTGATGCTGATGTTGCGCGATGTTAATCATGCGGCGCCCGAGTGCATTTGACCGGCATATAGCCTATTAGACTGACTGGCCGGTCGCCAGTCATGGCCAATCACGTGAAAATCGGCCATTTGCGATCACCAGCGGTGCGTCAATTGGTGCATCTCTAATTTTGTCCCCACAGAGGATAAAACTAATTCAGCAGAGGCAGGGATATGTAGACCAGAAAGGGGGCAATCCCTCCCGAAAGTACTCAATGCAAAAAAATCCTCCCATTTTAAAAGTGGAAAGGATCCAACCAGTTGTGTGTTTAATGGTCTAATCATCTCAGCTGGACTTGTAGGTCCTTATATTGTTGGCTAGTTTCATTTAGAATAAAACATCAGATTTGACAAACTACATGTGTTTTGTGTGCAAAAATCTTAATGTGTAAAGTAACTATTAACTAAAGCTGTAACAGATGAATGTAGTGGAGTAAAAAGTCCAATATTAATAATATATGGAGTAGAAGTAGAAAGTGGCATGAAGAGAAAAGACTCAAGTAAAGTACAAGTACCTCAATATTTGGACTTAAGTACAGTACTTGAGTAAATGTACTTAGTTACATTCCACCACTGTAGACTTGTGCACGTGGGAAATCAATATTTTATATTTTATATCAAATTTGTATGCGCATTTTGAAGTATCGCATTAGAAAATGTTGATAGAAACGGCAAAATTCGAAAAAACTCCCTCCAATTCGCAAAAAGGTTTTTACGCTTGCTTGAGGTGGTTTTTGCCTTTTTCAGCTTTGCCGAATAAGTTGTGACGTAGCGAACATGTAACTCACATGACTATGGTCCTGGTATCCATCGGATGGGGGAAGGATCGATATATGGGTCCCATCCAGTGCGCCGTACACTGGTGACACAAGGTGCGTAGTGGAGTTGCGGTGCGCTATAGCCTGTACCTCAGCCACCTTTTCTTTTTTTTGCAACATTTTAAAAGTTCGCTTAAAATTCACTTGACAATTAGATGGAAACGTCACTATTGTGTCATTGTATTGCAGTGTAGTTAGTCTTAATGAAATGTATTAATTGATCATAACTGTAGTTGAACACCAACAAAGTCTGTAATTATTCTTGTGACACAATCATACTCTCATACTCTAAAAACAGACTTTTACTAAGAAATTCCAAAGAGCAGCTAGTTTATATCCAGTTCATTTTAAAAAACAGGAGTACTTTCAGAAAAGAGCTGACGCTAACATTTTCATTAAGTACACGTATGCATCATTTGCGGCATCTTAGTTTAGAGGGTAAAAATGAAAAACTAATTGAGGGCACGCAAAATCCATCCGGAAATCCTCCTCCATCCTGCCATCCATTCCTCCTCTCCTGACCTGCAGCTGTGTCGACTCAATTACCTGTACCCTTCCCTTCACTGTGGACAGAATATTCACCTTTCTAAAACATGCAGTTAAAAATGTTCAAGGTGCCCTGTCTTATTCAAATTACATCCAGCAATATGTTCAAACCAGTTCTGTTGTACGACTAAAACAACCTTTGAACGTACACATTCCACCAAAACAAGTTCCTTCACGAGACTATTTTGCTGCGGCACCGTGGCACGGTCCGGCGCTTGGCGCCACCCAACACAATTGCGATTGGTTTAAAGAAATGCCAATAAACCAGAGCACGTTTTTCTTCCATCCCGGAATGTTGTGTGGACTAGCCAGACCCTCCTCCGCAGTGCTGTGGAGGAAGGTCTGGCAATGCGACACTAAACCTCACGGATACAGAGAAAATATATGAGTCCAAAAAGCATAGGAGAAGCTGAGATTAGACTTGAGATGTAAAAAAAGGGGTCTAGATAGAATAAAGAGAGAAAAATATGTTTTTACAGAGAAATAAAGATCATACCCCAGAGAATATGGTAAAAGAAGCAGAAAATGAAGGAAGTGGGCTCTGAGGGACCAGTGTGCCCTCTAACCCCTTATCTGTGGCTGAAAGCGAGGATTTGACATATCTCCTGCTGCCCTGCTACCACCACAGATGGTGCAGTCTTATAAAAGCCTCAAAAACACAACCTACGTCATCACTACTGAGGATAGTTTCCAAATATTGTGACAGCTTTAACTTCATCCTATTTTAAGCAACATTATGTAACTATTTTACCTCAAAGTAACAGATTTAAAATCATTTGGATGCTACACTGATTTGTAACAGGTCGTTTTCACTGTGTGCCTAGAGCTGTTAACAATTCCAAATTTTGCTGTAAAATTAATTGCCTCAGAAATAATTGCCATTAACAATATTATTGTGTCTTTTGGTCAAATTTTAAAATATTTATTCATGTCTTATTTTTTTTTTACAAAATTTAAGTTTTAAACAATTCCAGGATACATATTTTGGTTATATCACTGTCATGTGACCCAGATGATGTAATAACACAAATACACAGCATAGGAAGTAAACCACGCCTCTTTATCATAAAACATTTTTTCTAACTGTATCTCCCCCCACCCCCCCGTCATTTTTGTTGCTAGGAATGTGTATAGGGTCAAGTGCCGACAAATAACACTTATCATAATAATCAAAAATATATAGTCCGACCAATAATCACTTTTATGACTATAATTTGGAATATCCAACCAAAATCAACAACTACCAGTCATACTCTTAGGACCATAGCTAATGTTAGCAATTAATTGCGGTTAAACAAAGAAACGGCGATTATGTAAAAATAATTGACTATTATGTAATAACTGTTACAGGCCTATGCGCGCCCTGTTACCGCAAGCAGGTACCATCTCCTGGGAGAAGTACGTAACCTTTTAAGGCACTGCCACTTAATTTGGTGAAACCTGATCGTATTTCATGGAGTAAATGTTTTCTGGTTTTCCCTCTGATGTCCTACATTTAGTTCTTAAGTTTATTTTTTGATCACAAATAATGTAATCATAACAAATGCTTGTGTACAGCTGTCCATATTTATCACAGCAGTGTAGAATTGAGTTACACTCTGGAACTATGGGGCGCAAAAAAATAAATAATCAATGTTTCCCAAGTTGCTTTAACATCCACTTGCAGTAAACCTAATCATACTTTTATTTTTTTGTAATCCAAACTGCCCCCTGTGGTTGTGTCACTGCAGGAAACGTGTTTGAATGCTGAGAGAAGGATCCAGAGAGCTGTACTTACCGCCTGTTTGGTTTTGGAGATGTCATCCATCTGAACGTGCAGGTCTTCAATCTCCACCTCCATGGACTTACGAGCTTTAACTGCCGTCGCACAGGTGAACTCAGACTCCTCTAGCTAGAAGGGACACATTAAGGGAAGAGACATTATACATTCACTTTACAATACTATCAATGGATTCTGTCCCAGTCCATAGTATTGCAACAGTGATTCTAATACAATCATTTGGAGGTTTCCAAACTGTGACAGCCCCCGAGAATCATGTGCTGCTTTTGCATCAAAATATTTACTCCTCCTTGAAGTTAGAACTCAGTCAAATCCACATAAAGAGACATAATGCACATATTTTAATGACTTACACTTCCCGAGCATATCCTTATTCTGATGTCCGTCGCAAATAAACATTAATAAATCCATGGAGAAATCAAAGAATAACTTTAAAACCTGGAACCTGAGAATAATCAAAGTAATCCAGGGATTCAGCTGTCTGTACATCCATGGTCACCGTACACGGACATCATTCAGCACACTTTTAATATTACATAAATACCTATAGGCCACTAAATAATAATAATAATAATAATAATAATAATAATAATAATAATAATAATAATATTATATTAAAGCTGCAAGCAGCGATGACGGGCCCTCGCTTCTGGCCCCGGGGGGTACTGGCAAATGCAACATCACATGTAGACCACACATTCTAAGTTTCATGTAAATCGGAATAACTTTTGCCAAGATACAACCGTTCATGTTTCGAAACCCACCTACAGGAAGTTGTTCCTCCATAACTTGCGCATCGTGTTAGCTATCAAAATTCTTTCAGTCACGAGGGTCCACCGAGTCTATATCCAAGTTTTCGTGCAGATTGGACTCACGGCCCAGGAGGAGTTAGACCAAGTATGTTTCCCATATATCGCAATGTGAATAATTAGGGCCCGAGCGCCGACAGCGGCAAAGTTTTCGTGCATACTAACCCCCTCAAAAATGCAACAAAGGACTTGGAAAAATAATAATAATCTGACGAAAAACAATAGGTTCCTTCGCACTTTCAGTGCAAGGCACCGTTGGGGCCTTGCACTTTCGTGCTCGGGCCCTAATAAAAGAGATATTCTGATACCATCTTTTTGCTTCCCAATACTGATTCTGACACCTGAACTTGCATATTGGCAGATACCGAGTAACGATCCGATACCATTGTGTTATTTTGTTATGTTTTAACAGCTGTATACTACTAACCCTGTATGGATGTGATATGAATGCCATCATTGTTGTTAAACTCTTTGTGAAACATGAACAAACACAATCAATAAATTCCAAAGAACTGTCTTTTATTATCCAGTTTCACATCGAGTCATAACTGAAAAACTTTAAAGTAGATTTTCTTCAGGGCTAAATTGGATTTTATCAGATAGGTGCAAGCACCCCAACTACATATATTCGCTGATACCGGTACCAGCATTTTAGGCAGAATCGGAGGCTTTTCTGATACTGGTATCGGTATAGGAACATCTCTAATATATATATATATATTTTAAACCTATATGTTTATGATTTTGGTTCGTTGTACCTGGTTTTTGAGCTGGGCGATCTCCCTCTTGCTTGGTGCGTTGTTCTTGATGTGGTCCAACATGATCTGGGCATCAGCCAGCAGAGCCTTGGTTCTCTTCAGGTCCTTCCTCAGACGCTTCTCAGCATCTACGTCACCAGTCCTCACCTGGGAAACACGCACAGTTAGGCTCAGTGACTCAACTGGTACATCAGGGACTGACTCCATCCATTTTACCATTTAAAGGCCAAATACATTCTGTACCAATACACCAATACATTTGAGTTATATTTCACACACAGTTTAAGTGTTTGGCTTATTGATGGAAATACAATATAGATGGAAAGCCATTATTTTGTGTTTCTGTCAACCAATTGTGATTCATATTACTAACGTAAACAAACCTGTAAACAGCATCAGTAAACATTAACTGACATAACAATAACTGTAAACTGACTTAACAGTAGTGTGTGTATTAAAAAAAGGGCTTATTTACTACCTCTACCCAAATTTATAAAAAAACAATATTTACAATGTTCACGATGATTGGAAAGATTAGATGGCTGAAAAAGAGTAAGTCTGTTATTTAAAAGTGAGAGAATCGGTTTGTTTCATGAAAATGAATTTAAAAAAAAATCAGGGATACAATTTCTGTTGAAGTCTTGGTATTTAAAAAGACCTTCATGTCGGGGCACGTCACTACACAAAACGCCGCTGGGGAAGTGCACACATTGGGTTCAACGTGACCAACGAGTGAATGTTCTCTGGGATGTGCTCATAATGTTTTATATTCATGTATTGTGACTGCTTTGGTTGCAGCGGGCCACGCTCCTCCTCGGTTCTCTCCATGTCAGTCTGAACTCGGCTCTAATTGCAGTCAGCAAAGTCAGATAAATATTTGATTCAGTCAGTTGAAATAACTCACTTCAATCATATAAAACGCCCACGTCTCCACCCACACCGCTCGACAGCAGCAGCAGCAGCACTCTAGCTTTTAGACTTCACCTCACATTCCCCCATCTAGAGTGTTCTATCCGAGAGCCGTCACACCGTGTAGTAGAGATAGTCCAATACCATTTTTTCCTTCCCAATACCGATTCCTGAACTTGCGTGTCGGCCGATACCGTGTACTGATCTGATACCAGTGTGTTAAAAAAATACATATGCAGTACCAGTCAAAAGTTTGGACAAGCTTTCCCATTAAAGTGAATGAGAAAACGTGTCCAAACTTTTGACTGGTACTGTATGCTAACCCTGTATGGATGAGATATGTTAGCTATCTTTGTTGTTAAACTCTTCGTGAAAAATGAATGTTCATTTACTATGCAGTTTTGACAGCAAGTCATAGCGGAAAAAGAACATAAATAAACTTTAAAGTGGATTTTCTTCAGGGCTAAACTACGTGGCATCGGATCGGTGCATAAACTCCAGTACTCGCCGATATCGATACCAGCATTTTAGGCGGTATCGGTATTTTCTGATACTGGCATGGGAACATGTCTACCGTGTAGTTACCTTGTCCTGTGCTGACAGAAGCTTGGACTCCAGCTCTCTCTTCTCCTTCAGCACCTTCTGCTTCTCGTCGTACTCTTCTTCAAGCTGGACTTCCATTTGCTTCAGCTGGAATCACACAAAAACAGTTCTGTCTGATCACACGGGAGTACAGAACCTAGAGCATATATGGCTGCTGACCTATGACAATAATCCATATATAGAATTGACTTCTAAATTCAAGATTCAAGACTGCCTTTATCATCACTCTTTCATGTATTTGCATACATAAAAAAAAGAAATCGTGTTCCCCCATAGTGCCAGTGAGTAAAAACAATATAAATCATGAAAACAATATAAAAAAACAGTAAGAATAAATAAATTTAAAAAAAGAAATTATGAATATCCATATATCCATATCTGATGATCACACTGGCTGTAAAAACATAGTGGTTCCACTAGTGTCCAGTCTACAGCAGCTTGTTTGTTCAAATAACTTTGGATGCATACAGATGAGCAAGGTTCTGCATTGAGGTACAATGTCCAATTTACACAGACAATACTATAGGGCTTCCTCCATGGATTTATTCAGCATAATCCATCATCAAATACTACATCACTTTGTAAATGTCTCTGGAAGACCCAGTGTGGAGACCGTGCTCCCAGCTGGAGTAAGTGTAGAAGAATCTAATTACGCGTGGGCTAACGAGGGCTTGCCTGGTGGAGGGCAGTCAGCACTGCCACGGCCAAGCAAATACAAAACAGCAGTAACAGCAACAACGCTGAAGATGCAGCCAGATTCCACCAGCAAACCACCCACACATAAACCAACACACAAACACTCACATCCACCTTAATAACATCATCAGACAGTTCAGCCACCAATGGGAGCCATCATGCTGACATATTAACTAATGTGACTCAAGAAAGAGTCAAATAGTTTCCATGATGGACCTTAATCTAACAAATGCAATTGTAAATACAGTTGGAAATAGGGGTTTAAATCACACGTTTTATCACGATACAATATTATATTGATTATTTGGACAATGGTACCATATTTGCTGATATCTTAAAGTCTGTCACGATACGATTTCAATTTGATTCAATTCAGGGGCCTGCAATCGATAAGAGACAATATCATATGACCATTTAACACAGTCAGTTACATTTACACAACTAAAGTATGACTTGATAATGTTACAGAGCTCTTCCAGACATGTAAATTAATAACAAACGGTTAAAGGTCCCACGGCATGAAAATTTCATTTTATGAGGTTTTTTAACATTAATATGCGTTCCCCCAGCCTGCCTATGGTCACCCAGTGGTTAGATATGGTGATAGGTGTAAATCGAGCCCTGGGTATCCTGACCTGCCTTTGAGAAAATGAAAGCTCAGATGGGCCAATCAGGAATCTTGCTCCTTGTGAGGTCATAAGGAGCTTAAATACACTATTGCAGGGTTTTCAGACTCATACTAGAAACTAAAAGTCAGGATACCACAGCCTATGCTACTTCAATTTTGACCATTCTTTTTTATTCTCTGTCTTGTGAGTTGCCCGTTAGAAAGCATTTCATTGGGTGATTCAGTCCCTGCATGGTGATCTGGACCTGTTGTGAGCCATTACAATTCAGGAAAAATTACAAATTCAAGCAGAAGCCATCTGAGGGGAGCAGCAAGGTAAAATGGGGATCCTGATAGCAGTGATCTTCAACAGGGGGTCCGTGACCTCTAGGGGGTCCTTAGAGTCACTGCAGGGAGCCGCCAAATTATTGTTTAGTACTTTTTTAAAGTTTCCCTCCCACCCCCGAAAAATTTAAATATGTCTGAAAATACCAACATGAATCCAACATATTAGCAAAGATAAATCGGCCTATTCATAAAAAAACAACAACAACCTCAGCAACATTGATGATACTCTGTGCTGTAAGGTTGCCACTATGGTAGCCATCAGTTACGCTTCTGGATTCACTGTGTGTTTGACATTAAAACATGATGATATATCAATATTTAAAACATTATTTTAATAGGCTAGTATGGTAGGGCACCATAAAAAGTGATGTGTAAAGGCTTTAGGCCAGGGGTCTTCAAAGTTTCTTAGGCCAAGGACCCCTTAGCTGAAAAAGAAATAGAACAGGGTCCCACTACTATATATATTGTACAAAATGAAGGATCCGCTAGGGGTCACGGACCCCCTGTTGAAGATCTCTGCTTTAGGCCACCCTACACGTTATTGAAGGCCCAGTTTAATAAGCAACTCAATTTTATACAATATATGTAGGAGGGGGTCCCTGCTCCATTTCTCTTTCAGGTTAGGGGTCCGTGGCCTAAAAAAATTGAAGAGCCCTGCTGTAAAGTGACTCTGTATTCAGCATCTCATTTGTTGCTCTATTGCAAACTTAAATACCAGTATTAAAATGTGTGCATGTGCATGTAATGAAGCTGCCTACCTTCTTGCTGCAGGACTGCCTGATCTCCTCCACCTCGTCGTCTTTGCTCTCCACCTCCTTGGAATGAGTCTGACGCAAGCGCTCCATCTCCATCTCCAGACGAAGCTTGGCCTGAAAGACAAACACGCATTGTACATCATCTCTGCTCTCCCCTGGCTTAAAGGATCCCTTTTTCTGATTTCAAACCTTATTTTCATATATTATTCATACATGTGCATATGTCCACAGTGCTTTGCTGTTGTTCTCTGTGTTGCTAACAAACTCTGACATCTTCTCATAGTGGAAGGACTACAGGGAGACAGGCTCTCTCTGTTTCTGTGTGGGAGCATCGCTACAGCTCAGTCTGCTGCTGGAGTGGAGAACTGTTTTTTTTATACATAAATACAACTGGAGTATACATGGTGATCATGGATAACTTCCCAATCTGTGTCAGGCTCTGGTGGCTGCTGGTGGCTTTCCAGCCATATGTTGCTCTGAGCATCTGTCTTCTATCCCTTAACTCACACTATGTTCATATCCAAATTAAAGCTGGGTGAGAAATCATTATTATAATCTATAGATTTTCAGTGGAATTGTAATGGGACAATACAATCATATTTGTGTTGCTTCACCTTTGTTGATTTGAATTTTCCAAGTTCCACAAACATTTTATATATGTGACTCTGCAATATATTTGCCATGTCATGATAAATGTAGCTATCAGGGAAATACTATTAATGGTATGATACAAATTCCAACCACATTGTCCAGCTCTAATCGGACATCTGCAAAAATATTTGTGATAACTTTCCACAGATTTAAATCCTGTCTTAGTATTATTAACCGCACTATGTAGTGATTTTGTGTCTGATCAGATTTTTACATTTCTGTTTGTGTATAGATTTAACATATTAAATGTGTGTTAATTAGTCATGTCAAGAGTGGTTGGTAAGTTTAGCCAGTTCCCCTTGCTTCTAGGCTAACCCTCTCCAGACTCCAGCTCTGTTCTTAACATACATGAGATATTTAAGAAAGTAAAAAAAAAACTTGAAGAAACCTTATATTTATAATAATAATGCATATTTCCCAAATTTAAAATGTTGGAGTAGGCACGTGCATACTGTAAATCATATTAGTATCTGACTTTATCATATATTGGAACAGATTAAGCCTTTAGTAGTCTACCTCTCAGTGAACACAGAGACACCGGGCTGGAGAGAGAGCTGGCGACGGCTGTGACGCTTTAGTCAAACTTGAACTCAATATTAAATATATAAATATTAATATTCACAACACCCTCAAATAAATCACAGCCAGCAGTGGTGTAGAGTCTCCAGCACTATCAGGACATTTTGTTAGTGTTTGTGTGTTACTCTGAGAAAACACTCAGCTTTCTATCAAGTAGAGGCCATGGGCAGTTACGTGGATGTAGTCAATCATCATTTTGGGGTAAACTATTCATTTAAAGCTGCAATAACATTGTGAGAGGAGCACTTTGCTCCGGCTGTACCTGCTCCAACATCTGGATGGTGCCGGCCTGCTCGTCCAGCTCCTCCTCCTGGTCTTTCAGCTTGGCCTCCATGTCGCGGAGCTGCTTCCTCACCTGGATCATTACATATAGTACACAAATAGTAAATATGATTACAAAAAATAGAGCTTGTTCACTTGATTAGACAAAGTTAAAAAATTTTTTACTGTGGGTGTGTATTTCAATTCAATTCAATTTTATTTATAGTGTCAAATCACAACAGGAGTTATCTCAGAACACTTTACAGATAGAGTAGGTCTAGACCACATTCTATAATTTACAAAAGACCCAACAATTCCTCTAAGAGCAATCATTTGGTGAGACAGTGGTGAGGAAAAACTTCTTACAGGCAGAACCTGACATCTTGTATGTATTTGTACACCTGTATTTGAATTGCTAATAGAGCTGCTGTAGCAAAGAGATATTCTGCGAGTCTCTGTACATAGTTTCTGTACAAAGAGATTTATAACAAAAATGCAATAGGCAGCAATAAATACAATAACACGCAGAGAAGAATTATAAAAGAGAAGAGAGAGAGAGACAGAAAGACAAAGAAAGAAAGAAAGAAAGAAAGAAAGAAAGAAAGAAAGAAAGAAAGCAGACCTTGGCCAGAGAAGCCTCATCCTTGGACTCCTGGGAGTTGAGGTCGTGCAGCTCGGCGTCCAGCTGCTCCAGCTTCACGTTGACTGCACACACCTCCAGGTCCTTGTCCTGAACCCCAGAGGGAGGGGGGGGGAGGAGAGTTACAGCGTGAACATGGAACAGTAACAGACACACATACACATGTTGAGGGCAGGCTGAGCAATTCTTTCCTCAGCTCAGCATGTAGCTACAAGGTGTACACACACACACACACAGAAAAATATTTCCAAAACTCATAATTACAAACTCATGCAGTGTGGACAGGTGCAGTGCAAACTTGCAGACCTTTATCATAGATGTAATCAAGATCCACAAGTTTCCACAGACCAAATAAAAGAGGTTAGGGGTCTAAGCCATTTTTCCCAATCTTTGGTTCGCCTGGTCTCCTTGTGTAATAATGCTTGTATAATAAGGCTGAGCAATTTTATCGATTCTACGATATAAATCGATATTTTTTCCCCCCAAGAAAGTATCGATTTTTAAGCCGCGAGTATCGATACATAAGTCCCATTCAAATCCCCCGTGTTTACCCCCGTTCACGTTGCAGGAAGAGTGATTTGGTCAGCCAGCCGCTAGTGTCGCTGTAGAGCAGCCAACGTCAACTGGCCCGCCGCCAAAGCTTTTAGTCTGGCCCGCAGAATAATCATGAATTCACAAAATGTAAAGAGGAAAAAATGCGTTCTGTTATTTATCATTTCAAGCATTTAGAGCAAAAACCCAGCCCCCTGTATTTACATCTCTATTCACATGCCGGGATTCTGTACAGCGATGCCCGAGCTCCACACACACAGCTGAGCCGAGATGTGTGTGCGTTAAAACACACACACAGCTGAGCCGAGATGTGTGTGCGTTAAAGGTTAAAACACGCAGCCCCTGACTTGGAACGATACAGAGTTACCAACGGCCGCTGGGGCAGATGAACTCACGCTGGTCTCTTTTCTGTAAATAGGCTACAATTAAACCTTCGTGAGTAGAAAGTCAACACTTATCAATGCACTCACCTGTGTAGACCGGCATCAACATGTAGAAAGCAATATTTCAATCTGCTCAGTCCCCCCGCTGTTTTACGCAAACACAGCTCTACTCTGCAAATAGCGAATTTTTACAAACAAGCTAAAAGAAAAGCTGTCGGTTTGTAGTCTAACTGTTTATCTTAGGTTGCCGGGAATCTGAAAATTTTGACAAATCCTTGTAAACCTCACTGCTGGCTGAACAAACCAAACTCTCCGCTAGAGCGGACAATCTGGAGCTACTTAATATGCACGTGAATGACGCGATCGTTATGTTCGAGTGATGATGATGATGATGCTGGTTGTATTATTTTGCAACATCGTTTCATTGCAAATGAGGCATACATGATGAGTGCATAGAATGCTTATCAGTCCATTCATCATTAAAGCTGGGCTTTTGGCTTTTCCACGTCAACTTTTCGCTTCAGTCTCTTTGACAGTGACATGTTTACCTGACAACAGCCTTTCTTTCTGCAAGCATTTTCCACCAATCAGGATGCTGCATACTACAATAATTTTCCATAATCACAGACTTTAACCATCACTCCTCAGTGAACTGCCTCCTAGTCTGAGATCTTTTTCTAGTTAAAGAGCCAGTTATCATTATGGAGTTTCCATGTTTTTTAGGAGTTTGTTCACACTAATACATGTAAAAAAAAAAAAATATATATATATATATATATAGCATTAATTCAGTAAGAAAGTGAAAATTTCGAACAAGAATAGGTATAAATTCATTTTATTTTCTTTATTTGAAAGTCCGGCCGCCAGAGTGCTTCGAAAAATTCTGAAAAAAATGTAGTTGATGATCCCTGCTGTAGACTCTCTGTCCAGTCAGAGACATATATTGTGTAATTGATGTTTTCATTTCAATTAATTAAATCCAAGTAAATGGAACACTCACAAGATGTCACCAAAATCACTCTGTCCCCTTTAAATCTTTCAGAAAATGATGTAAGTGTATCGAATTATATCGAATCGAATCGTATCGTTGGCTGAATATCGTGATATATATATCGTATCGTGAGCTGAATATCGTGTATCGTATCGTGAGATTAGTGTATTGCTACAGCCCTATTGTATAACACTCAACCCTGTTATGCACAATTGAGTTATAGACATCTTTATGTATTTTTTCAGGAGAACCTGGGCTATCAGAATATGTATGCTGCAGGGATGACACATGAATGTATGAATTGTTATATGACTATAAAGATAAAAGAAAAAACTAAACAAAATTTGAATCAGGCAGAAATGTATAGAGTAGCCGTTTAGTTGTGAATTTATCGTTCTGGTATTATTGTGCTAAGTCTCAGAAAAGCCACTTAAGTTTCAGGCCGGACCACTAAGATTCTGGAAGGGCTACGATCGCAAAGACGCCCTTTTAGGAATGTTAGCTGTTAGGCTAAAAACACAGACAGAGGGTGGGAGGAAGTGTCGCGGAGATATTGGAGATTACATTTCTTGATGATTTGTGTGTGCATATAGAAAGTGTCATATAGGGAGACACGTAGGAAGTTTTTTTATACTTCTTTTCTAACTGGTTGTGGAACATTATGTGATGAGCACCAAGATGCAAAAATTCAGTGTCACTTCAGAACAGAATGACTGGAAGTCATTTTAACAAGCCCCTTTACACCTTAGGCTGTCACATAATACTTACATAGGCATAATGATAGTCCCTATTTTTGGAACATGTAACTACTTTGATTCAGCTGGATGAATAAATCAATGGGTGGTTCCACTTTTTTCACCAGCCAGGCATGAAAATAAACTATAAATAGACACCACAGAGAGGAAAATTCAACCCCGTTTCAAATTCAAAAAACCATCATATCAGTGATTTGTGACACAGACCTCCAGCTGCTGTCGGAGGCTGAAGGCCTCTCCGGCCAGCATGTCTTTCTCTCGGGCCAGTTTCTCCCTCAGGCTCCTCTCCCTCTGCACCTCCTCCTGGGCCATACTCAGCTCGCCGTCAAACCTGCACACCGACACACACTCTTCTGATTAGCACTGTCAACAACTACTGCTACTCTGGTGACACGTGAAAAGCAAAATTGGAAAAAATCTAATAACTTAAAATGGGCTGAGCTGGCCACGAAGAAGATCATACATGCTTTAAATATAGCATGCATATTCAGCAACACATATACAGCTACGGAGCATGTCCCTCGATAGTAGCCTCACACACACACACACACACACACACACACACACACACACACACACACACACACACACACACACACACACACACACACACACACACACACACACACACACACACACACACACACACACACAAGTACAAATGAGCTGGATACTCGTCTGTTCTGTCTGCACAGCATGATGCTATAAACACTCTGGAACACAATATAGTTTTTCTTTCCTTACAGTTACTATTGTTACTACAGCAACACAGTATGCGGGAACACGACAGAATGATGCAATACAACTGTGTGAAGTCTGTGTGTGTGTGTGTGTGTGTTTGTATGTATGTATGTGTGTGTGTGTTTGCGTGCGTGCTTGTGTTTCTGCGGTGTGTGTGCGTGTGTGTGTGTGTGTGTGTGTGTGTGCGTGTGTGTGTGTGTGTGTGCGCGTGTGTGTGTGTGCGTGCTTGTGTTTACGTGTGTGTGTGTGTGTGTGTGTGTGTGTGTGTGTGTGTGTGTGTGTGTGTGTGTGCGTGTGTGTGTGTGTGTGCGTGTGTGTGTGTGTGTACTGACTTCCTCTGCTTCTTCTCCAGGTCGTGGTTGCGGCTCTGTTGGCCCTCCAGGTGAAGTTTGGTGTCCTGCAGTTCAGACGTGAGCCGCTGGGTTTTCTTCTTCAGCTGCGAGATGTTTCGCTGGGACTCCTCGTTGTCGGCCTGCAGGTCGGTGATCTGAACAAACACATTCACACGAAAAATCACAACTGGAGACGAACACTTTTCAACACGATGAAAAGCCTGCTGCTGGGAATTGCACGGCAACAAATGTCATGCAATGTGTAACGGACTTGAGAGGCATCCAGGCAGAAATGTAATCTATACACTGCATTCACAACACAGCCACTTAATAAATAATTGTAATTTTAGTTATCATGTAATTTACAGTGGTCACATACATCATTGGCATCATCGGCTCATTATATCTGACATATGACATAAATCTGACGCCATATTATAAAAATGCAAATATTTGTATTGGTGTACTAAAACAAGAAGCTTGGAGGTGTCTAACTTGGGTAGAGCCTTATATCACACTATTTTACAGCTTTAATACTTAAAAATGAAATCAATGAATTCTACAGTACATATCGTCAAGCTAATGGTGGTCCTTATATCAGAGATGGAGGCCAGTGGTTTGGAATGAGTGAAAGACTCACCCTCCTCTCCAGCTGCCGCTTGTTCTGCTGCTCCACCTCCAGCTTGTCATCACACTCCTGCTGCAGTCTCTTCTTGGTGAACTCAATCTCCCTGATGGCTCGCTCATACTTCAGCCTCCACTCACCGCCTGTCACAGCAGCACGTTCCCAGTCAGCTACATTTGTGTTTCATCTGAATATGCTTACACTTGATGCATATATGCAAACACTGGTCACAAAAGCACAGTACTCGTTTGAAATGAGGATTTCAGTAAATAAATAAATATCTCCAAACTTAATATTAGTGATAATTTCATACCAAACTTAGACTTTTGCATGAAAAAACCTGGGTCGCATATCCTGACTTTCCGAGACATTTTAAATGTCCAAGCATTAAAACACTTTTATGTTGTGGAAGTTCACATTAGAAGCCTTATAAGCAATCCCCTTCCTGGTAGGCTTTTGCATTAAATTGTCTGCAGAAAGAGTTGACTAACACAACAGCACTCAGAGAAACAGCAAAGTAGATGTGACTGGGATTACACAGAGAAACAGCAGAGTGGTAAGTAAAACATGACACTGATGTTGTATTGATTGAATTAGTGTTGAGGAAATGCACATAACGGGGAATTTATGTGAGCCATTCTTATTTAGTACAAGTGTTACCACCCCTTCTCTCCTCAAAGTTTAACCAGTTTGTAGCGCCAGAGGAAAAGTCAGGGGATCACCAAAGTCATTAGGATGTCTAATTGATGATATGTTTAATTAATAAGACACATGCAGTATTTCTATTAAAGCTATCAATCGTTACTGAAGTAGCCACAAGCTACTGCACTGACAGATTTGTTTTGAGACTAAGATGTTCACCTGCAGCCAGTTTAAAGCGGTAGCCATTATTTCGTTTTTCTATTACTTCCCTGAAAAAGTCAGTTCCAATCCTCTCAAGACAAAACTTCACTAAGACATATACACATACTGAATGTACTTCAGTCTGACATGACTTGTTGAAATGTCACATGTTTCAGTGTCAGTTCACCAGTCTAAGCTCTGCTATAGTACGGCACAGACAAGTAAAGTGTGTGCCATGTCTGTTCCAACCTACGCAACATTACATTATATATTATTACATTACGTCATTTAGCGGACGCTTTTATCCAAAGCGACTTACAATTGCGATATATGTCAGAGGTCACACGCCTCTGGAGCAACTATGGGTTAAGTGTCTTGCTCAGGGACACATTGGTTAATGTAATGCAGTGGGAATCAAATCCAGGTCTTCCATACCAAAGGCATATGTCATATCCACTGCGCCATCACCACCCACAAAACTTGACGAAGCAATATGAAGAAACTAAGTCCAAGATCAATGCTACATTCACAAAGTCTGCATGTCACACAGCTGGCAGCCTGCCTGCAGGGTGTCTGGAACTGAATCTTTACTTTACTTTTCGCTTTTAACTGATCAATTTCTAATACACTTCTTCACATTGGATATTTCTTGGCTTTTGTCAAAGCATCGATCGGACACCCCCCCCTCCCCACAGTTCCTGCACCTCCACTGAAGAACAGTCTGGGAGTGAATCACTGCTATTGTCACGTCTGTGTTACATACACACAGTATGCGTATGAGCAGCTCAAAGAGAGAGCTTGTGTACAGACTCTCAGAGGTGTACATGCGACTCACGGCTTTTTTGTCAAGGTTCTGTTGACAGATTGTTCACCAAATTAAGTTATTGTTGTTGTTGAAAGACTAATAGTGACGACTTTCCCTTTTTGTCAACACAGCTTATATATGCTTGGAATATAGTTATTTCACTGATAGAAGGATGGATGGATGGATATGCTGTCTGTCACAAAGTGACAGAAATTCTCAGACAAGGCTCAACAACAACTAAATAATGCACAATTAAAACACATTTAAAAACGCACACGTAAAAACACATTTAAAAACGATTTTGAAACTGTCAGAAGATTTGATTTAACTATATGGTTGTTTCTGAGGCTGCAGTTTGTGGAGTGGAGTGGATTTAATTAAAATGATCAATTAGTTGACTTGAATCAACAACAATTAAAAAAAAAATCAATTAATTGTAACTTTTAAGCAGGAATGCCAAACTTTCTCTGCTTCCAACTTCTCTAATTCAAGATATTGCTACTTTTATCTTTTTAATATCAATGTTAATACATAGTTTGACTGTTGGTTAGATAAAAGAACTCGTCAGGTCAGGTTCTTAAAAAATGGCCTTTTTTTCCTTTTTTCTTAATAATGCTTAATAAAAAAAAAAGAAATCTACAGATTAATCAATATTAATTCAGATTTATTGGATTGCACTATTGGATGCAATACTATTGGATGCAATACTGAAAATAACTTCCCTTACTGAAAATATGTTCCCGTGTTCATGTCTATACTAACAGTAAATGATAAAAGGTGTGCATTATCAACATGCAAAACTCTCAAAAGATTATTGCCAACTTGAGTTTTTTATTTCACTAGTGATCCCGAAGCAGAAGGCCCCAGCGGGGTATGCAATGCCAAAAACACACTGGACGAAGCGCCGTGAAGCCGAGAAAGTTTCATTTCGACGCCCATGTTATCCTATCTGTCAGTACACACCAGCTGCAAACAGGAGTGGAGCGGCCGCGCCGGCCCCCCGCGCTGCAGCGATCATTTCGGCATATCCACTAGTGAATGTGTCAAACCAGGTAGGTAATTGAATACTTAAACAATTTTCAAAATAAAACACCCAGGTTTATGGTGATTTTGGCTGTCTTGACTTCTCAGCTGTGTCTAGAGTGAGACAGGGGATCAGGCACGCATGCACACACGCACGCTCAAGTTTTTTAAGCAACACAACATAAATCAGAAGTCTCATCAGATTGGTAATTTCTGCTGTGCCTGGGGCATATCTGTTATTTTGTCCACATTGTGTCTGACCTGTGTCGTCATCTTCCATCTCTCCGTTGAGTTCAGACGCCCTGATGAGTCGAGCCTCCATCACCTCCATCTCCATGGACTCCATCTGTTTCTTCATGCTGTCAAACTTGGCCTGTTGGATGAGAGAGAAGAAAGGTTTTATATGACTACGTGAACACATCTGTCTCTGTGGATTAACCGGAGTTCTGCAGGTTTTCATGTATTGAAGGGCCCAAATAGAAGCACATTAAGTCTCAGGGGCCCACAGAGGAAAGCTTTGGTTGTTGCTGATGTAGGATTGAAATGTCTCCTGCTGAGAGTAAAAACTAACTGACTATCCAGTCCCATCAGCAGCAGGTGAGGATGCGGCCCACAATAGGTGTCGGGACCCTCTGTTATTTTTCCAATGAATTTCTGAAAACAAGTCTTGGAAAAAATTATTGTATAAAGAACTCTTACAGCAATCGTCAGACCGGCCCGCAAAATAACAATGAATTCAAAACATGTTTGTTTATCTTCGTTTGCCACTAATCTTAAAATTTTGACAAATTCTTGTAAACTTAGCTGCTGGCTAAACAAACCATCCTCTCTGCAAGAGAGGTAAATCTATGGATGTATTATAAGACCAAAACAAATCCATGTGGCTACTTAATGCATGTGAATGACCTCATCGTTATCATTCTTGATGATGATGCATGTTGTATTCTTTTGCCACAGCATCGTTTCATTGCAAATGAGGCATACAGGTTTAGCGTTACTGAAAGTCGGCAAAATGAATGCTAGCCTACTTATCAGTCCATTCTTCATTAAAGCTGTGGTTTTCCACGTCAACTTTTTGCTTTAGGCTCTTTGACAGTGACATTTTTTTACCTGACAACAGGCCATTCTTCCTGCAAGCGTTTTCCACCAATCAGGACACTGCCTACTACAACGACGTTTCCATAATCACAGACTTTAACCATCGCTCCACACTGAACTGCCTCCTAGTCTGAGATCATTTTCTAGTTAGGAGCCTAGTTATCATTATGGAGTTTCCATGTTTTGTAGGAGTCTGCTCACACTAATGTAAAATGTAAAAAATATAGCATTCATTTAGTAAGAAAATTGAAATATCAAACAAAGAGAGGCGTATTGGGTATACACACATTTTATTTTCTTTATTTGAAAGTCTGGCCCCCCGGAGGGTCTGCTTACAGAAATTCTGGCACAGAAACTCTTCACACAGTCCTTTTCGACAAGTTTGGAACAATCAGGGTTAAATTTAAGTGACAATTTACGGGTTTATATTTGTTTCTTTATGTCTCCATCTTTTGTGCCATATGGTCATATTGTTGTGTTTTTATATTTGGTGACCATGTTTGATGCAAAGCAGTAACTGAAGTAGTGTTCCACTAGCCTAGAAGTCTAGACGCACCCTATCGGCAGCCAATGTAATTTGCAGCCAGGGGGTCTAGCAACTCTCCGTTGGCTTGCGAGCTGGAAAAGCCAAACTCCAGCCGGGCCAATCACATCGTGTATAGAGTCGGTGGGCGGGCTTAACATAATGACGGCAGAGTTACGACGGTTCCTGCTACTTGAAAACAAAGGCGATGGTTGCTGCTGCTGGCGAACAGCGGTCTTTCGAATTGGCTTTGGCCGCGACTCTGGAAGACTTGGAGTTCAGCTTTTCTTTGAGAAAAGAACAAAGAACGGCACTGAAGTCATTCTTAAAAAAGGAAGATGTGTTCTGAGTTTTGCCGACCGGATACCTTCTTCGTTGCTCTGGTTGGTTGTAGCACTATCCTATTGCGTGCAGAGGGAATTTGAAAGACAACCGTTTATCCCGCCCCTTGGATTGAGCCCTGCCAATGGTGAGTTCCCAGACCCAACATCTTGATGTGGGTCTGGCTTGTCAGGCTAGTGTTCCACAGGACTGCCCTGAATACATAAAGATCCCTTGTTAGCCTGTGCTATGTGGCAGCAAAAAGCAGCTGATTAAGGTGAAAAGGGCTAAAGAAACTAATTCTAGCTGTGTGTCTGTATGTTTTTGACCCATTCGATTTTGTTATTTATATTTCATATTTCAATATTGTTCGTGCATTTTCAATCACTTTGTGACTAAAAAAACTCCATAACCTCCATAAACATGGCACACACTTCACTTGTCTATGCCATACTATAGCTGAGCTTAGAATGGTGAATTGGCACTAATGTGTGTGTGTATAAGTCTTAGTGAAGTTTTGTCTTGAGAGGATTGGAACCTGCATAAATAACTGTAATCCCAAATGCCATGATATACATGTCCCTTACAAGTGTATGGAAATTTTGATGCTACAGTGATAACATTTAACTGTAATTTTTAGCTCTTATTTTCAAGAGGATGCAATGCAATAACTCCCTATATAGAATTATCCAAATATGTTACTGGTCCATTCCACTGCAACATGCAATGAACCCTTCCCTCTGGGTGAATACCCACAATGCCCCCTTATGCCTCTCCTCACTTACACAAGAAGAAAATAAAATCCATCCCACATTTCTATCAGCCTGGCCATTTGTAGGCAGCCTCTCACCATGCTATCTGAGCAGTCACAGTAAAAAAAACTATTCCAACAATGCCCAATAAAAATAGAGGAAGACATCATGTCAAAGATGTCAAATAACTGAACTAAATGGATCGAGGGAGCTGGGGGAGGGCATCGGTGGAGAAATGGCCTGACAATATAATTTCACAATTACAGTCGTCGCTGTGTGCGTGTGTGTGTGTGTGTGTGTGTGTGTGCGCGTGTGTGTATGAGAGCAGAAGAAGAGAAACAATCAATGCAACACTGGCTGACCTGGCTGTATGGTGGAATATGTACTGAGTGCATTTAAGGATTTAGATTTAGGCTCAAATTTTTTTCAAGCCTATCTTAATACTACATTTGCATGCCATATATACAGAGTTAGTGGTTGGTGTAATCATTCCTCCTCCCCATAACAGCTGTGAAGGAATCCCTTCAGAGCGACTGCACTGTAAAAGATGGGGGACAATTTGCCAATGCCATATGCTTGCCAATTTACTGAGATTTTTTATTTTATTTATTTTTTTATTGGCATCTTTTGGCAACTTCAACATTTGTAGTTGTTATAGATGCCTCAGGGTCTTAATGCATTCCATTAAACCGGACAGTGTAACATCACCTACCGTCAGCTATAATATTCTCTCGCCTAATATCTCCAGGTCCCCTTGACCTCCTCACATTATAGCCAGGGACAGCTTTGATTTAGAAAGATGTTTTTTAGCATCTCACTTCATGTCAAACCGTTCCCTCTGTATTTCAGGCAGAGTCAGCGCCGCTCCACCTGTAGCTGTGTTAATCATTTCTGAATTTGTTGTGTTTTTGTCTGCTGGTTTATCGACAGCAGTAATTGAAGCTCTGTGGTCTGAAATTCTTCTTTTTACCCTTTGGTAACCTTTTTGTGAATGAAACCTGCTCGCAAACGAAGCGGAGCAGAAAGCCTCCTAATGCAGTTTAGAGGTGCTGATTATGCTGACAATCAAATCTCACAAATGCACCACTGCTCATGAACAGCTGGCAATCACAGGCTGAAACAAGGAATTCAGTTGTTGTTGTTTTTTTTACAGAAAAAAAGTAAATGTAAACTGACTGTTTTTATATAGCGCTTTTCTAGTCTTAACGACTACTCAAAGCGCTTTAACATAGTACAGGAACCATTCACCATTCACACACATTCATACACTGTGGCCCAGGCTGCCGTACAAGGTGCCACCTGCTCATCAGATAAACATTCACACACATTTACACTCCGATGGCGCAACTCTGGGTTCTATGTCTTGCCCAAGGACACTTCGGCATGGAACTGCAGGGCCAGAGATCGAACCACCAACCTTCCGATTGGCAGGCGACCTCTCTACCACTTAGCCACAGCCGCCACAGTAAAGTGTTAGGATAAGTATAGTGTACATACATGTTGAAGTGGATATGAATGAATGCCAACACAATTTCCTTGATTTATGAGATGTACAAATGGGAGAAAATGCCACAAAATGTTGCAGGGTTTCTCAGAACTATTATGTGACTTTATGTAAACGGTAGTCTATATCCACGACATTCCCCTTCCCGGATTGCGCCGTTGCGGCAGGAATTTCCGCCAGATGCATGTATTTTCCTTCCGCTTTCTTTGTGTTGGAATTTTAAACTCCGGTGGATTTGGTGGAGGACTACTGCTCCTCAGATCTCTGCAGGGTAAATCCAGACAGCTAGCTAGACTATCTGTCCAATCTGTGTTTTCTGTTGCACGGCTAAAACAACTTTTGAACGTACACATGTTCCACCAAAACAAGTTCCTTCCTGAGGCTATTTTGCAGCGGCTCTGTGCCGAGCTTAGGGCTGCCCAAGATGATTGCGATTGGTTAAAAAAAAAATGCCAATAGAGCACGTTTTTCTCCCATCCTGGAATGCTGTGTGGACTAGCCAGACCCTCCTGCGCAGGGTTGTGGAGGAAGGTCTGACTATACTATACTAACTATACAAATACTAATACTAACGTGCCCTGTATTCTAAGCATAACGGTCCAAGTAAAAAGAGTATTTGTTTCTACAATAAAAGGCTCAGGAAAGACGACGTTCTGTGCTTGATCTCACCAGTATTTAACAAATTAAAGGCCACATACCTACAAACCTGGATTTTGTTGTGTTATAGGTGAAACTCTCATTTAGACAGTGAGGTTGAACAGCCCAGCAGGCTGTGTTCTCTTGCTGACTCACAGCAGCATCTGATGCTGAGCACCACACACCTGAAGGGCATCATTGATCTGCTACATGGGAATATACTGGTTAATGTGGGCTCCTGTGTGTGTGTGTGTGTGTGTGTGTGTGTGTGTGTGTGTGTGTGTGCAATGCAGAGCTGTAACTTTAATCAGATTTTCATATGCACTCAGCGAGGAAGGACAAACAGCTATGACTTAATAAGTAAGGTGATGTTCTATAAGAGGCTTAATTCTGCAACTGTTTGAGATCATACAGGATGGGATTCATTACCATACAGTATTTTGGAGTTGACCAACTATATTTCCATTTTGGGAAAACATCCACAGCATCCTGGAAAAATCTTTTTAATGCAAACAAATGCATTAATAGGATACCTTTGGTTTTTGCCTCAGATCCCCATTAATGGTAAGGATTTTGTGCAATTGAATATTGATGAAACAATTCCATTAGAATATGACAAATCAATACATACACGTTTATTGCAAAACTCTTGCAAGGATCCCCTGCACTACATGCATGGACCACTGTTTGGGTTGTGGTGATCAGATTTAGTACTGTAGTTATGTTGTTAGACTTAATTGCAAAATAATTTTAAAAGATTAAAAGAAAAAAAGGTATTACGCTTCCATCAGCCTTTATAACAGCAACATCTCTGACTGAAATCAGTTAATTTCAACTGAATGGCGATTCTGTATGCCTCTGAGACCTTGTTGCAGTTGAATGAACTGTGCGTTAGCAGATCCTGGGTCGTCAATAATTAAAGCCTAAATGTGTTGACAAAACAGCGATGTTTAAATATGAGACAGCCTTTCAGTTATCCAAGTTTAATTTTATATGACATTTTACAACATTAATACTCCTTTTGAAACATTACTATAGACTAAACCCCACAGGAGCAAAGGCAGGGCTGGCTGACAGCTCTGCTCTTCAATAATTCAAGCTGATGTGCTAATGTTAAATTTATGTATAAATGAACAGACATTAAACTACATTTTACAATGTGCCTTAACTACAAAGTTCATTGTGAAGTCGGAGAATGTGGTTGTGTGGTAGAAAATCGTATTACCTTACTGCTAAAGGGCTAATTGGGCTATAAACTGTTATCCATCTCTATTTGCCATCACAATAAGGTAGTTCCATTTTCATTTGCCTTAATAGAACTGCTGGGGGAAAAAAACATCAAGTGAAGTAATGGGTCAGTGCCTGGTGTTCGACCGTTTTAGGCAAACCCAAACTTAAGAGTGAATGTGTGTGTGTGTGTGTGTGTGTGTGTGTGTGTGTGTCTGTCTCTACCTGCAGGTCCTTCGTGTCCTTCTCCAGGCGAAGTCTCTCAGAAGTTTCGGTCTCCAGCAGCTGGGAGGCTGACTCCCCGGTGTTCCGCTCATCAGCCAGCTCTGATGACAGCTCTGAGATCTGGATCAGCACATGAACATACATATACACAATCACACACAGCAGAAGTCAAGCATGTGTATACTGTTTTATTAATGAATATACAAGAACCATTCACCATTTAAAACACATTCATACACTGTGGCTAAGGCTGCCGTACAAGGGGCCACCTGCTCATCAGATAAACATTCACTCATTTACATTTGGGTGTTTTTGTTTTAGGTTTGGGCATCAATCACATTTCATTCATATACAAATTATATCAGTTAATACATAGGAGATAATCAGGGACATGACAGAAAAGACTTATCACATAGAATATCTGTTTTCCCCAATGGCTCCCACCATTACCATTACATTCCATTTTAACACCAGGGGTGCTTCTCATTTGCCTTATTTCATGTGTCCTTGCTCCTTGGGTGACCTGGAAATCAATCTGGTCCAGCATCATAAAAGACGTCTCAGTTTCCCTATTTCTGTTCAAAGGAGTGAGCTTGAGCTAGGATACAAGAGACCATCCTTTAAAGAACTCTTTTAAGCACCACCATGCCCCTTTATTGGAAATCTGTTAGTGGTTAGATGCTACCTGCAGTTGATCAGACTGTTCTGACAAACAACAGATTCAACTCAGGTGTAATACTACTAACCAGTTTAGATTATACTTGTGTTCTGATTCACAATCTAGTTCAAATTTAATATGTAATAACTGTATGTCTGAAAAATAGAGGAAGCATAAAACAACTTTCATCATTCATCCGATGCTGCTGTAGTAACGTGCACAGCACATCACATTACCTATGCAAATACAAACTGTAAGGTTAACAGCATCTGAGAATCTGTTTTGGGGTGTTCCCCAAGGTTTGGTCCTTGGTCCCATTCTGTTTGCCTTGTACTAATATGCTTCCTCTTGGACAGATCACTGCTACACAGATGATATTTAACCATATATTTCATTTAAAACCTCCCTACGAAATTTAGGTGGCTCTATGGACCAGGCTCTGACTCTGGACCAACATGTCAAGCGTGATTTGTTCCTGTTTTTATCCAGCTGAGAAACATTGTAAAACTCAGATGTCACTTGCAGAGATGAAAATGATAATTTGCACCTTTATCTCGTTCCGTCACGACTATTGTAATTGTCTTTTTTACCTGCCTAAGCAGAAAATCCCTGGATCGCTTAAAAGTGGTCAACATGCTGCTGCAGAGCTTCTGACCAGGCCCTCCTAAGGCTCACAGATTTAGATTTCTCTTCAATGGCTCCCCATCAATTTCAGAATTCCATTCAAGATTCTTGTGAGCTTTTATAGAGCTCTGCGTGGTCAGTCTCCTGCCTACAACAAAGAGCTACTGCAGTTCAATATTACAACAGGTCTCCGAGGTCCTCTGATGAAAGGTTTATTGGTTGTTCCTCGCTCTAGACTCAAGCCAAAAATAGCATGTTCTTTTGAGGTTGTAGCTCCTAAACTTTGGAACTCTCTCCAATTGGAGTTACAATCTGTGCACACCTTTAAAAAAGTCACTTCAGATGACGGCTCAGAGGAGAGGATGGCACATTTCTCTAAAAATTCTGAATTATCATACTAACCAGTGCTTGAAGTGGAACAAAAAAGTTGCTGGTATTCTCTTGCATTGGCAAATCATTATGACATTTGAGATTTCTACAGTGAAAAACAAAACTTGGAGATATTGCTGGTACAACAACAATTTATTGCTATAACATAACATAAATGTATGTATTTATTTAAACAAGTTGTGTGTGTGTGCCTGTGCATAGATTGAACTTGCCTGCTAAACTCATTGTGGAATGCCATCTCCGCTATTTTGGCTGCCTTAATGTGTGTTTTCAAATCTCTGTGGTCTTTAAATTTTTTGCGCAGTGACAGCTGTTGCTTCGCCTTGTCTGTACCAAAGGCTTGAATTAAACATGCTCTACATTCTCTTGACAGCTTCAGTCCCCTCTCTTTCTGGCCAGCAAGTGACGGGTTGCTGCTACATGTTTTGCAGCCCAGTTTGTTATCTTTAAAAATGAGCCAGCTGTTCGGGGAGCAAAACTACATAATTTGGTCCCTTGACCAACAGTCAGGCCATCCATGTGTTTCGTTACTCACGTTATTGTTGACATCGGTGTCATTGACTAAGGTAACGTTCAACTCATTAACGCTAGCTGTTCCGCTCACATCAACGTTAACTCATGAAGCTCATGAATCATACCTGATGTTTCTGGTTGGACTTGGACCTGTGTTGACGTGTCTAGCTCTGGCACACACATTCTTTTAGTACCTTTCTGAATTCAGGCTAACATAACGACTTGCAAACCCGACACACTTCTTTTTAGTTTCTAGGTTTTCAGCAGTGAAAAATCTGTTACGGTCAGGCCGCAGGCATCAGACAGCTTTTTCGAACTAGCGTCCGTGGAGAAGCAAACTTCTGATAGGGTGGGCCGACTGCTTGCCTTTACGTGATTCATCAAGATCTGAGGTAACTCACGTAGTGCCCTCTTGGTAGTGTAGTTTATGCAACGTTAGGGTCATTAATCTCTCTGACACTGACGCTTTCTCTGTCAGTGGTAGAGTACCAGCTACATGCAAGAAGTAGCGGTAGGCAAGAAAAAGTTCAGGTATGTAAAATGTAGAAATGCCGTTACTGTGTACTTGTGAATACCGGCCCACTTCGAGCACTGATACTAACAATATAAATCTTTTACAACTACAATGTATTCAACTGTGGTCAGGCCAGTTAAGCAAATTTTAATTATTTCATCTAATTTTTTTGAGAAAAGATTCTTCATATGAATTCTTTATATATATATATATATATATATATATATATATATATATATACACACAGGCCAAAAGTTTGGACACACCTTCTCATTCAATGCGTTTCCTTTATTTTCATGACTATTTACATTTTAGATTCTCACTGAAGGCATCAAAACTATGAATGAACATATATGGAATTATGTACTTAACAAAAAAGTGTGAAATAACTGAAAACATGTCTTATATTCTAGTTTCTTCAAAGTAGCCACCCTTTGCTCTGATTACTGCTTTGCACACTCTTGGCATTCTCTTGATGAGCTTCAAGAGGTAGTCACCTGAAATGGTTTTCCAACAGTCTTGAAGGAGTTCCCAGAGATGCTTAGCACTTGTTGGCCCTTTTGCCTTCACTCTGCGGTCCAGCTCACCCCAAACCATCTTGATTGGGTTCAGGTCCGGTGACTGTGGAGGCCAGGTTATCTGGCGCAGCACTCCATCACTCTACTTCTTGGTCAAATAGCCCTTACACAGCCGGGAGGTGTGTTTGGGGTCATTGTCCTGTTGAAAAATAAATGATGGTCCAAATAAACGCAAACCGGATGGGATGGCATGTCGCTGCAGGATGCTGTGGTAGCCATGCTGGTTCAGTATGCCTTCAATTTTGAATCAATTCCCAACAGTGTCACCAGCAAAGCACGCCCACACCATCACACCTCCTCCTCCATGCTTCACGGTGGGAACCAGGCATGTTCCATCCGTTCACCTTTTCTGCGTCGCACAAAGACACGGCGGTTGGAACCAAAGATCTCAAATTTGGACTCATCAGACCAAATTTCCACTGGTCTAATGTCCATTCCTTGTGTTTCTTGGCCCAAACCAATCTCTTCTGCTTGTTGCCTCTCCTTAGCAGTGGTTTCCTAGCAGCTATTTGACCATGAAGGGCTGATTCGCGCAGTCTCCTCTTAACAGTTGTTCTAGAGATGTGTCTGCTGCTAGAACTCTGTGTGGCATTCATCTGGTCTCTAATCTGAGCTGCTGTTAACTTGCAATTTCTGAGGCTGGTGACTCGGATGAACTTATCCTCAGCAGCAGAGGTGACCCTTGGTCTTCCTTTCCTGGGGCGGTCCTCATGTGAGCCAGTTTCGTTGTAGCGCTTGATGGTTTTTGCGACTGCACTTGGGGACACGTTCAAAGTTTTCGCAATTTTCCGGACTGACTGACCTTCATTTGTTAAAGTAATGATGGCCACTCGTTTCTCTTTACTTAGCTGATTGGTTCTTGCCATAATATGAATTCTAACAGTTGTCCAATAGGGCTGCCGGCTGTGTATCAACCTGACTTCTGCACAACACAACTGATGGTCCCAACCCCATTAATAAGGGAAAAAATTCCACTAATTAACCCTGACAAGGCACACCTGTGAAGGGTAAACCATTTCAGGTGACTACCTCGTGAAGCTCATTGAGAGAACACCAAGGGATGGCAGTGCTATCAAAAAAGCAAAGGGTGGCTACTTTAGGAATCTAAAATATAAGACATGTTTTCAGTTATTTCACACTTTTTTGTTAAGTACATAATTCCACATGGGTTCATTCATAGTTTTGATGCCTTCAGTGAGAATCTACAATGTAAATAGTCATGAAAATAAAGAAAACGCATTGAATGAGAAGGTGTGTCCAAACTTTTGGCCTGTACTGTATGTATATATATATATATATATATATATATATATGTATGTATATATATATATATATGTATGTATATATGTATGTATATATATATATATATATATATATATATATATATATATATATATATATATATATATATATATATATATGTACTGTTTTCTTTTTCTCAGAGTTCTAAGATGATTCTCAGACATGATCCAAATCCTGTTCGTCTGTGTATGTTTACCCGGCTCTCAAGGCGGTCGCTGTTGAGTCTCAGCTCGTTCCTCTCTTTCTCCACCTTCTCCAGCTTCTGCTTCAGGTGCTGGATCTCTTCCTGAGAGGGAGAAGACAGAGGATGTTAATGACAGACAGACATGATGGTGGGGACACAGCAGATAAAGTGAATGAATAAGCATATGATGTGGGTAAGGGTTCTGTGTTGGTACTTCTTGACCTCAGTTCTGCATTCGACACAGGACACCATCATATCCTGATTAAGAGGTTACATGATTGGGTGTGCATATCAGGCAAAGCTTTAGGCTGATTTTCATTGTATTTTACTGACAGAAGTTTCAACGTCTCTACTGGAGACTTTTTGTCTGATTCTCTTCCACTGTCCAGTGGGGTCGCACAGGGTTTGGTACTGGGGCCCCTGTTATTCTCTTTATATTTGCTCATGAACAGATTTAATATCGCATACCATTTATATGCGGATAATATCCAGCTCCCAGACTCATAAGCTCGATCTCTTAGGTCTAATTTGCACATGGCTTAAGACCCATGTTGATCAAGCCTTTTGAGTCCATAGCACCTGAACTATGGAATGCTCTGCCTCCACCCTTACGGTCTGCTGTTTCTTCGGATTCTTTTAAAAGTCAGATAAAGACCTACCAATTTAGGATGCCGTTTGGTTAACCTGTCTGCACTTTATGTATAATTGTCATTTTAATTGTGTATTGTGTGTTTGTCTTATGTATTGTGTTCTCTTATATGTTTTACATGCCATGTAAAGCACTTTTTGATTGAATCTGTGAAAAGCACTTTATAATTAATTTTACTAACTTACATAAAAGCAATAATGCTGACTTCTATAAGTCTATTTTAGTTGTGACTAAAGAAAACAACAACAATTTGTGTGTGTGTGTGTACTCACATCCTTGCCGCGGATCTGTTCCTCAGTGAGTTGCACCTCTATTAGAGGTCTGACAGTGGTGAAGAGCTTCCACCATGGCCAGCCTTTGACACCGCGATTCTTCTTTATGTTCTTCTGGATGCAGCGGATGGCCAGATCCTGGATCTGTCACACACCCATGCAACAATGTAAGGCAGAGGAAGAACACAAGACTGAACAGTTGGTGATGCAACAGCTGTAAAGAGTTTTTGTTGTTCTCAGGGTAGCATACTGCATTTACAACTGTAACCAAAATGGCGCTGGGAGGTCTCTCTATGTGCTGATGTGTCTATAGAACAATGTGGATGTAGTGTTCCATCAGTGGGATAATACACAAACTTTTATTTACCACTTTCCATAATTGTGGCAAGCCACAAAGTATTAATTCGGTCAATGAGAGAAAAACTTTTTTGAAAAGGCAGTGTGTGTCGGGGCAGTTTGTTTACATACATTTTTCAAAAGCCCTTACAGTAGTTGAGTGTCCAGTAAAATGAGAGCTTTTTCTTCAGGCTCCCTCTTCACCACGACAGTGTGCTGCTATGCCCACAAGATAATAAGACACTGAGCCAGTAACGTAGTGAAACCAACAGCAGTTTCTCATGCAACATCAAAATGATAATCAAATGGGTTCAGATGGTTGCACTGAGAAGGTTTTGTAACATTTTGAATATTTCTTCATGGGAAAATCTTTTTTTTCATAAGTCAAGTCATTGGGAGCATGTCTAAAGCATGTGCCTTGGCCTATCTCTTCTATCTGAGAGTGATTGTGATCACATGAGTTGTGATGACTTTTGGGCAGAAAGGCAGATTGTTGAAAACACTGTGATGACATGATTTGGTTGGACTTTTTATTTACACCCATTCGAGCAGCAAGAGGTCACCACTGATGCCAATTTAACGGTATTTTAAAGTATCTTGTACTTTTGTAAATTTTTCTGTTGATATACTGTGATGCGGGCCATGTTGACCGGATGTTACAATTTTCACTTGTGGATCTTCAAGCAAATATGAGGGAGGTGAATACAATTAAAATGATTGAGCTGACCAGGGGATCCTCCAAAATAAGACGTGGAGAAAATCTACTACTTCCATGAAAATCAAGATGGTTCTTTGATTGAGAATCTCCAACACAGCCGCCATTTATAGAATCAAACCAACACAACCTTTTCTCAACCACTTTCTTCGAGACAGGAGATGCCTAACAACATGAAGTTTGAAAGATTAGTTAGCACTCACCAGCCCCATCACACATGCCTAAAAATGATCAGACTGACGGCTCTATCTGAGACAGAGAGACGTGCTAACGTTTCAAGCACAAATGAAACCATCAATGTCACACTGGCAGCTTGTTGAGGAGGCGGAAGAGAAGAGAATTCTTCTCTAACTGCAGGTAATTTGAAGAGCCATTCATAATGCACAATTGGGACAAATTGCTCTCTACAGAAAAGGCTGGCATGACTGGGAGGTCCTGATACAGAAATGTTGCTCATCAGAGAAAAAACCCTCTCTCTCTTTTTTCTTATTTATTTTAGAAATGTTCTTGTAACTGGAAAAAGTTCTGACCAGTAACTGCTTTAAAAGCATGGAGGGCAGGGGAAAGATCTATGTGGCAGCAGTGTGGCAGGATGAAAGGAAAGATCAGCAGCCTTGAAGAGCAACATGAGAAACAATGACCTGGGCCATTTCACTCTAATCTTCATCTGAACACTTCACGTCCCATTCCCACACTCCCCCTGACTTGCAAAGGAAAACACTATTCTCTCAAGCTTCCACTCAGAAAAAAAGGCAACATTTCTTATTTAAGGTTGATTCAATTTTTCCTTTTTCATGTCCAAGATAACATAACAGTTGTTGCAGTAAATTATTAAAACTTGTTTCAAGTTATGATATTCAATCTACTTTTCAGCTGGAAGTAAGAAGAAGTCCGAGAAGTCTAACAGGTAGTCGAGGGTTGCCTTTGTAATAAAACTAGGGTTTTATTTCAGAATCAAATCCTGCCTTTCGTTCAAATCTAGAAAGAGGCTGGTTGCTGCATGTTGTACACATGCTCATGCTTTGTCTCAAAGTTTACATGCACTGGACACTGTATACCATGGATCTCTGAGGTTCTGGTTCTGGTCACTGGTTTTAAAGCCCTCACTCACCATTGTGAACTGTATGAACGTGTTGGATGGCCTTCTCTATCAACACCGAGACTTCAACACTGGCATATCTTCAGTTACAAGGCTATTTTAGGTCTACTTCCATCCTACCTTCTGACCTATATCAGTGTAAATAGTATCGGGACTTACAATCTTCGTTCCCAGGATCTTTTCCTGTCTGTTCCAAAGGTTAGAACTGCGCTGGGGGAAAAGGCGTTTAGGTTTGCTGCTCCCTCCACATGGAACGAGTTATAGAAATCCATGAAACTTAATGAGCTGCTCTCATTGGTCGCTTTTAAGAGGATGTTGATTGACTTGGAGGCAGCCACATGTGTGGCTGCATATGTTTTGCCTGATGTGTTTAGGATTGTGGTTGACTTTGAGGGATTTGCTGTTTCAGTTTTATGTTTTAAGTGTTTTTGTGTATTTTGTGTTTGTATGTACAGTATGTGTGGTTGTACTGCTGCCTGTCTTGGCCAGGACACTCTTGAAAAAGAGATTTTTAATCTCAATCAGTCTCTTCCTGGTTAAATAAAAGGTAAATAAAATAAAATAATTTTCGGCCTGAAAATATAGCCACACAGCGCTCCTCTTCCTCTCTGGTCTGGGTGTCCTCCCCCAGGCTAATAAAGACTTCATTACCTTCATTCTGATTCACCAATTTATGGTGGGAATACCTTTATTAATCATATGGGAAGGAAAACACAGATGACATTCAAAATATATAAAAAATGTTATCAAATATAAACCAGTAAGGGGGCTTTCACATCAGGGACCTTAGCCTGGATCACAAAAGTTGACCCCAAAGCAACGAGGACAAAATTAAATAGGCTACTTATATTTGTCTTAAATGTGCAGTGAAGGGAGGATACTGGCGTTAGTGTAGGCGGAGCATTTGGGCCCGGTAGCTAGGCACACACTACGCACTGTACTCAGCAGGTCGGTGAAAGATGAGAAAAGTCTCTCTGCATTTTCTGCAGCGTTAGTTTAGTTTGCGGTCACATTACTCGACCCTGTATTTGTGAATACAAATATCCCAAGTGAAAGTTCTGTCACAAAACTGTGTTGTTGCATATCATTGCACATTTTTAAGTGGGAATATGGAAATCCTGGCAATTTCTTAGTGGGTATACTGCGTATACCTGCGTATCACGTAGAATACACCACTGGCTCAAACTATGATGATGCGGTTTGTTTCATGTATCAATCGCTCCACACATAACGTTATGTTTTCTTCTGCTGTTACTTTAAGTCTCTTGAATGGAGCGAAAACTTCAGCGGACATTCAAGTCAAATGTAAGTCACGATTTGTTCGCCAAGTCTGTTTCCGTTGCACTTTTTTCGATTGCATTGTGCGCTTATCAATACACCAACCTTTCCACCTCAGCCAAACATACTGATGTTTTTGCAATATTAAAAAAAAATCTTTTAAAATTCCTCTTTCCACTAAGGTTTTTTTTATGCGCAAATTGAAAATATGCATTAAAACAGGTGGATGGAAACGCAGCGTCATGCTGTGTAAGCCCCGACTCTGCATGCCTGGCCTACTTACACTTACACTTAATGCAGCTGATTAGAACTCACTAGCAGAAGGTAAAAACCTTGCACTGTTTGCTCATCACTCATTAACACCTACATGAATAATATTAACATAAAGATTGGGCATGCTGTGGCAGAAGTAAACAGTGGTCACTTTAAGCGACAGAAGAATAAACTGTAATGACGTGTGCGTCTTCCGCTGTCCTCTACCTCTCCTTTACACCTGGCATGCACGCACGCACGACGCACGCACGCACGCACGCACGCACGCACGCACGCACGCACGCACACACACACAGCAGCCTCTGTCTGAGCCCACCTGTTCCCGGTGGGGGGGGGTTTCTGTCTTTAGGCAACTATTTAATTAGGCTCAGTGTTGGTTGGCTGGCAGTAGAATCCCCCATGCTCCTCCACTCTCAACTATTCCCCATGAATGTCAAAGAGACAGAGGGAGGAGAGACAGACTGCAGGGCTTCAAAGAAGCCAGCGGATCTCTTCTATTTGTCTATTCCCCCGTGGCGAGGCACAGTCTCTCTTTCTCCAGCTTCCCTTCCTTTCTCCCTTTACTCGTTCTCATTCTTCCTCTCACATATTTCCCGGAGTGCTTTGAACGCGGCTCCCCCTGACGGGGAGAGAGAACTTGGAAGGAATCGGGAGACGTTACCCGGAGCAGGAATAATACAGACGAGACGGGGGAACAAACTTATTGATTTTATGTTGAGGCAATATAAAGAGGGTCTGAGCAAATTTAAATCTACCTTTCTGAGTATATGGTTGTTTATCGAGGACAAAAAAAACTACAAGTTAGCACAAAACAAATGAAAGTTTGAATCCAAACGGGACAATGCAAAGGGACAGATTTGTGACACAGTTTGAGAGAAGATACAGATTTGCTACACGGTCAGTTTGAAATTCGCGATGACTTTTCTCACCCGCTGTCGAATAAATAAGATGGAGAACACTGGGAAGAGTTTGCAGATGCTGGTGACTGCTCCACTCTCACTTTGCTGGATTTAAAGTCGTAATTCTTAAGATTTTCATTAAATCAAACCCAATTTTTTATACTATGAATGGTCAGCATTTTACCGCATTATCCATTCTATATTTTACATTCTGTAATTACCTATCACCTCAGTGAGGAGATCAGGAATTGCAAATCCGTACAGCAAAATCCACTGAGCATTGAGAGGAAAATGACTGCAGCGAGGGATGCAGAGGTGCATTCAAAAAGCCACTAAAGTGTGAGTGTCTTCTTATCTTCCTGAGACTGAATCCCTACAAAATACACATTAGCAACTGGTTGCGGTCACAAGGAAAGGCACCCAATTCCAAACTTCATCAATTGCATGAGATTACTATTGACCCCGAGAAATGAGGCTCAAAGTGAGTCTTCTGGAGGACACAGAGAGAAGGGAAACCCAAATACCCTTGGAAAGTCATTTCAGTTGGCAGGCCGGAGCCCAGTGCAGAAGGAAAGAATAAACTGAAATGATAATAAAAGGAGAATGGGGATCCAAAGCTTAATCTCTACCAGTCACACACACACACACACACACACACACACACACACACACACACACACACACACACACACAAACTGTGCACCAAATGAACGGTGTGCTCACATGAAGAAACCTCCACAAGCAACATCACAACTTCTGTGAAGTAACGTACACACAAAGTCAACAGATCCCCACTGGCACCCTTCAGTCAGCACACAGCAGCAATGTATTCCACTTGTCAGGCTCACTCTGGTGGAAAAACACAGATGCAAAATCCTTTACAAGGGCAGGATGTGAAGCACCCAGAAAGCTTATTTGGCTACGATGTAATGTATTTCCATGGGTTCAAACACTTTCATTTCACTGTCTATTGTCCAATACGTCTGAAATGCCACGATGGTCTTTAGAGGACACATGAACACAGAATACAGCACTCGCCCACTACCGACATAGACTGTAACAATAATGGACCAAGCTTCCCTTAAAAGTGAAGCCAATGTGGAAGTGCCTTAAACCTGCATGGTATCTAACTTCCAGCAGGGGGCGACTCCAAAGGCTCCAAAAAGAAGACTGTTTCTATAGAAGTCTATAGGAAAATAAGCCTACTTCTCACTTGATTTATTACCTCAGTACACATTTTCATAATGAGTTTATGGTCTCAAGTCGTATTCA
The DNA here is from genome assembly GCF_010015445.1 of Perca fluviatilis. Taxonomy (NCBI): domain Eukaryota; kingdom Metazoa; phylum Chordata; class Actinopteri; order Perciformes; family Percidae; genus Perca; species Perca fluviatilis. The sequence continues at coordinate 45,558,231 of NC_053113.1, forward strand.
ATACAGCACGATGTTCATTAAGTAAATGATGGTCCCATTTAGTATTGGAAAATAGGCAGGGGATGCTTTAGGGGGTGGCTAAATGCCGACCTGTCAATCATAGCAGAGGCTTAGCAATGCTAACAATGTGGACATTAAAATAGACCTCAACTTGATTTTGGTTGTTGTCCGTGTTTTCATCTTAAACTTTGACCCTCTCTCTGTGTGTCTCTGAGCTAGCTAGCTAGCGCTAGCGTAAGGATATAGATTAATGGCGGCAGTACCCGGAGGTCTGTGTTTACCCGCCGGTAAATCTCCACTAGATTACTCGCTTTCCCTCTTTTAGCTTAGTACAGCGCCACTGCAACAAAACTGGCTTGGCCGCGTCATCCTCCTCAGCTCCACCCAAAAATCGTCAGGTCTGGTTTCAGACAACCAAGATGGCGACGTCCACATTCTTGAAGGCTTCAAAACAGCCGTCCACACACCAATGGATGATGTCAGAGACCAGGGATCATAGCCTGGCAACTTTTCTTCCAGCTTTACCTTCAACAGAGCAGGCATTGATTGTGGGGGGGAAGCCAGTGTGGGATCTTGTCCTTGTCGCTGCACTAGTGACTTGGGTGTGGACATAATGACCAAAGAGAGCTGTGAAGCAGCAGGTAAAACTACTACAGTTCTCTTGATCCAAACATGGATTTGGAGAATCTCTACATTGAAAAACATGGCCTTCATTTACAGCACAAGTGTGCAGTTGCGCTTGCAAGCCCTAATTGTTGCCCATAATCGTAATACTCTGTCAAAATGCTGTCAATGTATTAATCTGAAAGGGCTTCTGAAAAACCGCAAACAAGACTGGAGTCTTTGGGATAATAAAGGTCCCATAAGTGATACATGGGTCATGCTCATTTTCAGGTTCATTCTTGTACTTTGGGGTTCTACTAGAACATGTTTACATGCTTTAATGATCAAAAACTGTCTGAACGCTCCCTTTTAGCGTGTGTCTCTTTAAGCACTGCTCCTGAAAAAGCCCAGTCTGCTTTTATTGGTCAGCATTTCCTGGTCTTCTGCATCTGCACTTTTGGAGTCTCTGCACCATCATTGCAGCCAGAGAATGACTGTTACAGCACTGTAGCAACACTTTCTACCTATATATTAGCCTAGAAATCTAGACGCATCCTAGCGACAGCAAATGTAATTTGCAGCCAGGGTCAGTCTAGCAACTCTCCGTTGGCTTGCGAGCTGGAAAAAAACAAATTCTGGTCATGTCAATCACATTGTGTATAGAGTCGGAGGGCGGGCTTAACATAAGGACGGCAGAGTTGCGACGGTTCCGTCTGAATTCCCTGCTACTTGAAAACAACGATACTTGAAGATGGCTGCTGCTGCTGGCAAACAGCGGTCTTTCGAATTGGCTTCAAAGACTCGGAGTTAAGCACTGAAGTCATTCTTAAAAAAGGAAGATACGTTCGGAGTTTTGCCGACCGGATACGGGAAAAGTTTAATCTATCAACTAGCGTTGCTCTGGTTGGCTATGAATGCAGAGGGAATTTGAAAGACAACCATTTATCCCGCCCCTCGGATTGAGCCCCGCCAATGGGGAGTTCCCAGACCCAACATCTTGATGTGGGTCTGGCTTGTCTATATATAGTTTACTTGCGACATCACAACCGCATGGAAGTCCTGACGGCTCGTTTAAAGGCACAGTTTCTGAAGTGCCTACAATAGATATGTTAATAAGAATGTATCAAAAAATGTGAAAAGGTCTCTGGTAGTGATGAACCTGCAGGGAATTATAATCTGAATCTTTACGGAGCTTTATAGATAGTTTCAGCTTATCTGTTTGGCCACGACTTTACAGTTCTGATTCCCTCTCAGGGCTGTAAAAAGACACGCTACACTACACGCTCAGCAGCAAAAAGACACCTCTCCTATTTGTAACAATGTTATTGCAAATAGTATTCATATAGTGCTTTGGCAATACTGGATATGAATATGGCCATGCCAATAAAGCAGGAAGGATAAGTGTAAGGTTGAGCAGTCATAAGACTGATAATGTGAGGAGGATGATATCCCACAGCTAAAAACCAATACTGAAGTGGTTGAAGAAGATACAAGGACAGTGGTAGAATCCCGGTGGAGAGGAGACTGACATCTGTCCATCCAATCAGGCCTCTTTTGCTTCAGCAGACTGACGGCTGACCACCAGGGAACTGTGATCTGAAGCATCAGTCGAGGGGGAGCCAGGCAAATGACAAGGAGTCACTCACCAGGAAACAGAACAAGCAGCTCAGTTCATCTCAGAGGGAATTATTTCGCCACTGCCAGCATTTTGCTCTCTGAAGAGTTCCCATGTATTTTCCTAAGTGCTTTCCCTAACAGCTAATTGAGAACAAATGCCACAGCAGCTCTGTCTTACATCTTAACACCAGAAAACACAAATAAATAACACGAGGCAAAGCTCTGGTATTTTGTTAACCATGTTAACTGCGTGGGGCCAGCAGATAAAACCACCTTTAAATTCTCCATGTATGAAGCTAGGGCCACAGATTACATACAAAGGACAGACAGAAAGTTACAAAATTGCCTTCAACCAGACACCCCTCCAATATATACCAGTATAAAGCTTGCGGTGTTTGTTTTTGTTGAGAATGGGTTTGTATTCTGTGACGTCTCACTTTTTTCTCTTTTCTTTTTTTTAATGGGCAATAATTATATCAATTATATAATATTGTTTATTGCCTTTATTGACATGTTGGAACCAAACATGCGGCCGCTGTGACAAGGACTGAGCCTCTGTACATTGGGCACACGCCTAACCAGGTGAACTAACCAGGCGCTCCCTGTCTCCCTGTATATCTGATGTTTCACCTATATTCATTACAGCTACCATCACCCAACAGGTGTTCCTGTTTGAAATGAGCTCTTTATCAAGTATGCCTAGTTTTAAACTGCAGTACAGATGAGGCTACAATGATGTACCATGATGGACTCTTCAGATGTGTTACAGTGAACCTAGCCACTATATGCAGCAGCCTTACCTTCCTCTTCTTGAAGGCCTGTCTGGACAGGTATCCCCTGCAGGCAGCCTGGAACAGAGAGATATTCCTCCTGGTCTGAACGTCTCGCTGCTCCTCCAGCCTGGACAGAGTCCCCGCTCTGAAGAACACCTGCGGGAGGAGAGAGAGAGAGAGGTAAGGCAAAGTCCCACAGTTCTTTACTTGGGAGAAATGCTAAGTTAAGTTCACACTAGCCTCACATTGCCAAACGTTCCTCCACAGCGCTGCGAAGGAAGGTCTGACTAGTCCACAAAGCATTCCGGATCATTTTTTTTAAACCAATCACTATCGCCTCGGACGGTGTGCCCAGTGCCGCTGCAGTGCACAATAGCCTCGGGAAGGAACTGAGATTGGACAGATAGTCTAGCTAGCTGTCTGGATTTACCCTGCAGAGATCTGAGGAGCAGTTAACCATAGTCCTCACAAATCCACCGGAGGTTAGAATTACAACACAAAGAAAGAGGAAGGTAACGGACATTCGGGCGAAAAGAGTGACATCCGGTGGAATTTCTGGCGGCACTGGAGCAATCACGGAAGTGGAACGTCGTGGATATAGACTAAGACACACATACTGCGGCCACATACAACTGCAAAAAAAAAATTTATTAGGGAAAATTTGTGTGTTTTAACTTCAAGACTTTAGACTTTGAACAGCAATGTTGAGCGAATGAGTGTACAACTTTTCTAGTGGGATGAAATCCACTTGAAATCCTGTAGGTTTGTGAGAATACTTTTAAGTTCCAGGTTGGCATGGTTAAATTTGAAGAAAACGTAATGTAGATGAAGCCAACAACAACAGTAAGAGAGTTTTGTAACCCTGTAAAAATCTTCACTGATCGAGCTGCAAACATACTGGACATTCTGCATGGATTGAACATAGTCCTCTTTGGCACACAGACAAAATCAGTATGGACCTCTGCCAAAATAACAGAGCGCTTATAAATGGAAACATGCCAACACTGCACTTATCAATTTCACAGAGAAGTCTATATCCAATAACTTTCATGTATACAACAGCTTCTGAATTCCATTACTTTATATCCTCCAAATATTTACCATGACCAACCAAGTCTTTCATTTCTCCTGCAAATCACTGACCTCCGACATGCAACTGGCATAGCACCCAGGTAGAACTGGACTCTAAAGCTAGGTAAGACTAAAGCTTGATTTATGGTTCTGTGGAGGCTCCACGCAGAGCTTTCGCCGTAGCCTACATAAGTGACCTGAAGTTTATACTTCTGCGTTGGTGTGTGCGTCGATCTACTGGCAGGGCCGGCGTGTGTGTGTGTGTGTGGTGCAGTGTGGCAGAGCGAGTAAGAGAGTGACGTGATTAGCTTCGGAGTGAGTAGCGACTGTAGAGTCATAGTGAGAGAAACAAAGTATCTCCCCTGTGCTTTCTGACCACGGTGGGAAATCTGTAGCAGGAAAAGTTAACCCTCTCCCTGATTTCATGTTGTTTATGGAGAAGGAGAACCAGGAAATCGGGGGAAATGCAACGCTACCACGCCACGGCCGAGCGACGTGACGTGTAGTTACATTTTTAAGAGGTGCAAGTCAGGCTAAGGCGTAGGGTCCGGCGTAGGTTTGTGTATCCACGTACCTACGTACGTAGCCACGGCATAGATTTTACACAGAGGCATAAATCAAGCTTAAGCGTGCGTCCTGTTGAAGGACTGTTATTAAATGTTTTGTTGTACTGCAAGTCAAAACTATGGAGGGCCTGACCTAGATCAGACTCCTTTATTATTGAGTATTTCACTTGAGTAAAGATACTGTGTCCGATCCAGTATTTATTTGTAATATATTCCTGTCCATTTTTTCCCCAACACACATGGGCCATTTGACCCAGGTTAATTGACGCTTGAAGCCTAAACTTAACGCGTCACACAGATTGAAGAAGTAGTCAACAGGGTGTGAATGTACCGATGCAGGAAGTCATTAAACTGCTGCTCTTTTGAAGTTGACGTGCATTCATGCTGAGAAATAAAACAGCGACGTCATGACAGGTTGCCCGGCCCGCAATGACGGACATTGACGCCACTGGTGGCTGGCTCACAGAGAAAACAAAGGGTGCGGGTGTTTTGACATTTCCGCTTGCCCCTCTGATGCTCTCAGCTCTGGGACTCATTACTAGACTACTTCTGAACCACACCACACTCTGGCCATGCTTTGTCTACTGCTGCCCAGTGTGACCAGCATTTTGGCTGACAGCACTGTAGAAGCCGAAGCAGGAAACACTCCGTAGTGTGTTATTTGAACTGGCAAAATGCGAAGGCTGAAGTGCACGAGCCTGAGTGTAGCGAGTAGGGGACCGCAGATTTGGAACGAGCCTGATGAAAACTTGAAATTGTTGCATTCTGTCTCCATCTTCAAGAAAACAATCCTTATAACATATGATTGCTGAATATCCTTTGAGTGTTATATATGTACTGGGGTCGTTTGTATTTTGTGGTATTTGGCTGTGTTGAGTCTATTGTGTATTGTGTTTTCAGTGTCTGTATATTTTCTGTTGTATGTTTATAGTTATCGGGCCCCCTCTGAAAAGCTTTTAGTAGCTTATTTGGGGTTGACTATTTCACGCGGCCCACATACGATCATCGTACCTTCTGAAATTGTGTTTTTATGATACAATGATGACGTAAGAGAATAATGTATTAAAACACTACTTCATGTTCTGACAGGGATGGGGAAGCACAGCAGCACATATTGAAGCAAAATCATTTGAATTTGATTAGTTCCATTATTTGTTTGGAGATGCCACGCAGATCATCTGTCAAATGGCGACCAATAAGTGTTAAGGGCTCAGCAGTGTTTATGTGTATGTCGAAGCATGACTTACATTTGAATCAACTGACAAACTGCAGACCTGTTCATGCTGGCAGGTCATTGTTCAATCTCGCTAAATATGCCACCTAAAAATGCTGCAATGTGCTGTGCTTATTATTATTTGTTCATTTCTTGCCTGTCCAGAGGACCTATCTCCGTGATTTTGCTGGCCTGATGATTATAGTCTTGTCCAGAAACATTCCTGTGTCTTTCATCTCCTTTGCTGATGATTTGGGCAGCAGTAGTGCTTCTTCTTGAATGCCAATAAGTGCACAATTTCACTTTTGGCTGTAAAAAGCCATGGCGGCCTGACACTAGGCCCCTGTAAAAGCCAATCATAATGCCTCTAACTCCGTCTAGATCATTTGTGTATCTGGGGACAGACATTGCTCTGTTCCTCCGCCCTGAATTAGCTGGCAGCTCTTTGTGAAAGTAGATTCATTAAGCAGAATCTGAGTGACGCTTTGTCCTTCAGAGGATGTGACTGTTTCTAACTCTGTAATTTTCAAAATGGCTGAGCAGAGGAGAGTGTATAGTCTGGAGTATGGCCAGAAATTAACATTGACTACGTTTACAAGCTGTCAATTTTCGGGTTATGGTCGGGTTAAGGTCACTATTCGGGTTTCTGAAACATTCGGAATAACCCGTTTACATGCGTGAGCAGAGAGAGTTACTCCTGTATACGTGGCATTTGTAATCAAATGGCGATATCCCGACGTAAACGGCGACGCACGGTTAGCGTCTGGACGTAGCCTACGGACAACCTTAAGACCCAATAACTTTTGGGTCACCTTCTTATAAATCTCACTATCTCGGTACTTTCTGCGCTCAACAAAAGACATTATATTCATGGTTTTCACCACACTAATGAAGAAATTGGTTTCCTCCTCGGCTCAAAAGTGTTGTCTGTGCTGCGTCTCGCGACATGTTTACCTCTACTTCTTGTTTACTCCGGTATACTGCGCGCAGGTTTTCTGCATTGATATAACTATATTATTATAGTATATAATTATTATTATAACTATGTTTTCTGCCGCATACAAGAAGTTCCTCTACCTAAAAGACCAAGATTCCTTTGCGACAGAAATAACATGCGAGAACACAAATCAATGTTCCTTTTGATGGGGATATGCCGATACGCGTTTACATGACCAAAATTTCGGGTTAGAAAAGGAGTAACCCAGGTAGCATATTCGGGTTTTTAAAAACCGGAATATGAGCATATTCGGGTTTTGCCGGTGTTTACATGGCCGTGCGCGACCGGGTTATTGCTAATATTCCGGTTTTGAACGGGTTATTGGCTGCATGTAAACGTAGTCATTGTTGTTTAGATGGCATACGGACCTTGTGATTTAACCACTATACAATGTTGAACTGTGTATGAAATACAAAAACGTAGCAATTTAATATTTTTTCTTTATTAAAATTTGCTTTTCTTCTCAAGCAGTTTCTTGTATTTATACATGAGAAGAACATCAGGTTCTTCTTTGTTCATTTATTTTTAAAAATGCATTTAGCAGAGAAATGTTCTAAAGTAAGTTATCCAAAAAATAAATTGTCAGAACGGAACTACAGTATGGTAGAGGCTCTAGTGGCTTAACATTTTAAACGTAACCTAGGCCTAGATAGGAGTACATTATGGATGGTGGAGAACAGGTGAGTGCTGTGGGCAGATTATGTTAAACTAGCCTTGGAGGAGACACATCTGGTTAACATGAACTGCTGTGCTCCTCGGAGACCCATTTGTCAGTGTAGGGATGGTGTATTGATATCGGGCAGAGCGCCACTGACAAGTTGGCAGTGAACCACAGGGCCAGTTTGGCAGTGAGAGGGGCTCATCTGCCAGCCACCTGCACAGTCCACACTAGGGATGTAACGGTATGAAAATGTAACCTCACGGTTATGGTGACCAAAATGATCACGGTTTTCGGTATTACCGTGGTATTTTTAAAAGTGTGTTCAATATGTTCAGAAAGCACTGATAGGCCTACACAAGCTCAAATAATTTCAAAAAGTGTAAAAGGATAACTATGTTCAATCAACTGTCCTTCGGCATTCTTATAATAACCAAAATATGCCCATGCTTAAGACTGAGTCCTCTTAGAGGGCTGATAAATGTCCTGAGCGCTGTCGTCTCCTCCTTCCACCATGATTCCTACTTCAAGAAACGCACGTTGTAGGCTACGCAGTGCGCCTGCGCGGCAACTTCAAGAGACTAGGATGATGCTGGGAAGGATTAAACACACGGTTTTTTGGTGGTAATCCACCAAAATAATAATGATATAAAAAAAAAAAAAAACGTATTGTCAACATTTTTATCGTGGTTTAGCGTTACACCGGTAATCGTTACATCCCTAGTCCACACTTTGTGTGTCATGGGTAGGGTTGGTTACCGAATGTGATACCTTTCAGGGTAATGACCGAATTACGTCGGTACTACCGAGTAGTGATTTGCGTTACATCGATCTAAATTTCGATACCTGAGAGCGTGTAAGTGCGAGCTTCTCTCTCCACTGCATGTTTCACAGGGAGCTACAGTCTGCAGTTTGTTTTTGAGTCACTTTCAGACACGCCAATTCCTATTAATCGGTTAAATGTGAAAGGTACCCAATAGTCATAGGTGATGATATTCATTCCAACGTCAAAATGAAGGTATACATATACTGAGTCTGACTTAATGTCCCGCCCACAACACTATCCGGCTATCTTTTAACATGTATCATGTTGAAAGTTTCTCATTTATTAAATAATTGCTTAAAGCATTTAAACAAAGTTTTGTGTTGGAATTTGTAACATTCCAAAATCTTAATTTTGACTTCAAGATTTTCATTTTCACTGTAAATGCATATTGGTTCCAAATATGGGTTATGGGTTTCATTAACTACTAATAACTGGTATGTGTATCGGCCTTGAAAAACCAGTATCGGTCGATATACAGTATGTATCTATCGCCCAGCCCGACTTGGCAGGTACCTGTTGTAGCAGAAGATATGACTGATTCAGAGTAATGTGATGCGCCACTGTAATAATCATATGGTATTCTCCACTTTGATGCAGCTCATTTATTCATTATTCAAAATGATTCCCACACTGCAGTATAATTAGATAGATAAAGTGGCCCAGTGTGTGGGTTTGGTTTTGCTTTCCACATGGGTTGGTTGGACCTGTGTGTGTCTCGTCTGCCAGTACAAAACATGTGAAACAAGAGGCATTAGTAATATTAGTAATATGAACACCACAGAACAAAAAAGTTTGGATTTGAAACTTTTTCTGGACTTTGGAAAAAGTAGAGACTGACAGGCACCAACACTAAGGCAAGGTTAAACTCCCTGCGATATCTGCCAAGAAACTTCTCTAATTGACAGCTCAAGGCGCTCACTGTTCTTTATTCCACAGACATCCAAAGATCTAATTAACAAAACCATCAGCCTGTCTTTTTCCTTGTGATTAGCTAGGTTTTTTTTTTTATCTCAAAGAGTTGGAGTCAGGCAGTATTTGACTGCTGCTTAGCAAAGGTCACAGATACAGACAGCAACAGCGATCAGCTCCTCCCCATAAAACGAAAAGATTCAAAACAAAAACACACCAGGACTAGTGAAGGTGAGAATGGAAGCGTGAAGACTCGTCACTGCACGGGAATAAAACAAGAACTGACTTCTCCATGGCCACCACACCTCATGCTAGAAAGGTAGGTGGATAGAATGGAAAAACACATTCTAATTGTGCGTTTAATTGAGAGTGTCACCACGTGAAAAGAGACGTCGGGACTTGGAGCCAACACTCCTTGATGGCAACAACAAAGATGCAACTGCCAAAACTGTCTGGATAGGACAAGCTGCCCACCACAGCTTTTCCCTGATTTGATGAGACGTGGTGTATTTTAAGTCAGTTTTTAGGGCTACCTGCAACGAACAGACAACTGCCTACAAGTAATAACGTGTGGATGCTCATTCCTATAAAGAGTTAATTGAAGGTTAGGAATCTGCTAGCTCATGTTTAATTAGCTCTGGCAGATACTGGTCCGCCTCCCATTCAGACAGATTTCAAGCCGGCCAATCACAACCGTTTATGACTGACAACTTGTGGAGCCTTCGTACGTCACGCGCAAAATACATAATGACGTCATTTTTGGGCTCGCCAGGGACACTACAGCGAGCATAAACTTAGCTTAGTAAAGACGAGCGCTGTTAACACATTTTGCAACAACCAACATGGCTGATTATGGTGTGGAACTTACTGCTTTAAATATTTATATCTATTTTATATAAATACTGTGCAGGAAGTGTTGAGTTTCACTGACAGTATCTTAACACAGAACGTAAAGGCAACAAAGTAGATACAATTGGTATGCCATGAATTAGAATTGTGGAGGAAGTGTCGAGTTTGCAATAGCAGCAAACAGCATCAACAGAAAATGAACAGCACAGCAGTACAGAAAACAGAGAGATATCTAAGGAAAATATGATAAAAAACATATTTATAATAACAAGGCCTTTCTCTAATACACGCCTGCATCAAATAAAGGCTTCTCTCTGCAGTTAGTAAAGGTTAATGAAGGCCCTGGCCATCATTGGAGAAGTTACAGCATTATAGTAACAGTCCTTACATGAATAATAAGTAGAAAAGTGTGCATGTGCATGTGTGTGACTTCACTCACCCTGCTCAGCCCCATGTGGTAGCTGCTCTTCTCCAGATCCAAGGACTCCAGCAACTCCTCCACCGCCTGGAACCCAGAACAAACAGTCAGCAGACAGATAAAGACAAACCAGCGAGCCTTGCCTCTGAGAGAACACATGACCTGGTTGCCCAAAGGATGCTAGCTTGGTGTTATAGCAACAAACACCAGTTAACACAAACACACACACACCTCCCCGCCCCCGAGCTGCCTCCAGGGACAAAACAAGTGAGAAAGAGAAGCTTCTCAGGTCAATTTTCTGTCAGGTTTCATCCATCGTGTCAACCCAACCTTTAGAAGACAAATGGCAGACTGTTTGGCTGTCATGGCTCAACTCTTAGGGGCTGATGCTGAAGGATTAAGAATCTCACTTTCTGATTAATATTTGTTAAAACTGTCCTTTAACAAAAAAAGGAAAAAAAAGACTAATCCTGACTTTCCACAAGCCCTCTTGATGCTGCAATAGATTAAGTGTTGAATCTGTCTATTCTCATAGCGTAAGGCTTAAAATGTAAAGTTTTTCCTGGGGGTGGTGCTACAGGAAAGGCTAAGGAACACTTACATTACAGTGTCCAAGGGGAAAGGATTTGTGCTCTGGGAGGCATGAATGTGCTCAGTACATTTTATGGTATTCTTATGATATTAATGTGTACAAGTGAAAACGTTGCAGTGTTTCCTCTATGTTGATTTGACCGTGGCGGCCCCCCAAGGCAACATTTCTGCCCCCCACGGTATCGGAAATTGGGCTGCATTGTTAGAGGGCATGTCGGAGAATAGCGCGGACACGTGCTTCACACCGCGAGCGGGCACGCACGTCACTCGGCAGAAAAAGGGAGAAAAGAAAAAGAGACGCTGTCCGGATGATAAGCCAGTTGAGATTGGGTGTCTACGTCCTTAAGAACTGTAAGTCGTATAACTTATGTTGTCAGTTCATTGTTAGCTGGATTGCACGTGGCTGCTGATTCGATATAATAGCGATTGCTCAACGCCCTTTCTCACGTTTGTATTTTAGGTGCATTATTTACATGCTGAAGTAGTTACACTGCATTAAGATAAAGTAATTAATAGTGGGTTTATTTTTATTTGCTACAGAATGCTTAGTCTATATGTCAAGATCAAAGTTGTAACTAAAACAATGCAGTTCAATCACAACTGAAAATATGCCTCGTTGTGTGTGTGAATAGAGTAATTCTAAAGGAATCCTAAAGGAAACACTGCGTTGTCCTGATGGAGCCACTAAAGAAAGGCCAGGCAGTCACAAACATCATTAAGAGGGTTGTTTTTTTTTTTACTGTCTCTTTTACTGTGAGTCCCCCTGTTACACTTGTTGAGATATCTCGCTCTGATTCAATGTTTCGGTCAGATTGACAGACACTGACATCCTTAAGGCCGTTTTACAGTTGTGCGGAGGCTCCACGCAGAGCTCTCGCCGTAGCCTACGTAAGTGGCCTGGTGTTGTGCACTGGTGTGAGCCGGCTTGTGTATGTGTGGGGAGTGTGTTAGAGCGAGGGAGAAGTGAGAGAGTGACGGCGATTAGCTTCAGAGCGAGTAGCGACTCTAGAGTCAGTGAGAGAAAGTTTCTCCCCTGTGTTTTCTGACCAAGGTGGGGAATATGTAGCAGGAGAAGTTAACCCTCTCCTTGATTTCATGTTGTTTATGGAGAAGGACAACCAGGAAATGAGCCGGGGGGAAATGTAACGCTACTGGCGATTATCAGCCATAATGTCTAAACCATCTGAGGTAGACTGACCAGGAGCTACGTGGTTGTGAAATGGAAGTTTCTGCTCCTGTAAAAGCTAGAAGTCTGTATGAAATCAACCTTGTTTTAAGAAAAACATGTTTTATCTGCGATCTTATTGAGAAAAAATACAGTACCCACATTCCTAAGCGTAACAGCAATGTCTCTGATTGGGCCAACCATCTATGTTACCCGCGAAACCGTGAACAGCTGGAGCAATCTTCTGCTATTGAAGTCTTTGATAGTTTCTTTACACAGTTTAATATCTGTGTAAATCAAATGTTTTATGCGCACTATTCATCTCGTAGCTGGTTGGCTTAGTTCCAGACTTAAAACTCTTCATTAGAGCTGTTGAAATTAATCAAATAATAGATGCATCGAATCGTGGGCGATGCTGCATCGATAATCGGCTGGGCCATAATCGATTATTTCTGTTTACAATTTAATGTAGGCCTAACAACCTTTCTGTTTACATATTCTGTTATGTTTTGCACATTCAGGAGGTGCCATGTGCTCAGTGCTGTAGTTTTATGTATCCAATTTATTTAGTATTAGAGCACTGCAGAATGCACTGTTTGGTTTTTGAAGCTTGAAAAGCTATGAATTAAATATGCTACATGGCTTTAATACTAAAAATGTATTTGACGCATCGTGATGCATCGAGATATCGAATCGAATTGCTGACCTGATAACCGTAATCTCTACTTCATATAAGCAATTTTCGAAATATCAATGAAACAACTGAATGGCGAAAAACACTTCCGGAACCAGAGCCGTTAAAACAGTGGGCGGTCACTGTTGAGCTCTATGCTGGCGACAGCTGTCACTTGCTGCCATAGCAACTCCAAACATCTTGGGCTGTAGCTGCCTCAAAGCAGAGAAATTGGCCTGTAATCTTGTGCCCAACAAGCCCGCTGACTAAATAACCTCCTTTTTGCCAACCATCACCACCCCCCACCTTTTTTTTCCGGAAGACTACATATTACTGAACTAATGTAATAAATGAATAAACAAATATTTCAAAAATTTGACAGAAAGAAAGAAGTATATTGGTAATCGCAATTATTACTGAGACAATAATTGTATAGCAAAATTTGGAACTGTTACAGCTCTAACGCCAGCGTTTGCCTCCTGACGGGATCTTATCAGTCATGACGTGCCCTTCCCTGATTCGTTACGCTCCTATCACATGACCCTTTCTTGAAAAAAAAGAAGAAAAAAAAAAAAAGCAAGCTACAACACCCTGGACTGACTATCGGTGAGTATTTCAACATGGACATACAGCCGTTTCTGACTTTGTAGTCATGTGCTACTTTCAGTAACAGCTTCACCTTTATGGCTATCCAAACTAAGAAATCTCTCGTCCTATCCTCCGTTGTCTTTTCTGCAACCAAGCTACTACCACCGACTGGGTGGCGATATTATGAATCCCACTATGGCCATGCCAAGCCCCGCCCTTCAATAGCATTCACACACTACAATTGTCCATGCTTACATGTACAGGTCCTATCCCCTGACCAATCCCCTAACCCCAACCAATCGAGCTGCTTCGTAGGGCGGGTCTTGGCATGGCCATAGTGGGATTCGTAATTTTGCGACCGGGTGGAGTATACATGCTGGTTCCTGTTTACACTGGCACGGGCATGCCCAGTATACGCGAATGGTCATGTGATATGTGTTAGTAAGGACGAAGATTAGTTCTGCTACTGGAGCTAGGTGTAGCCTAAGACAGTATTCCTCAAAGAGTGGTCCGTGGACCACTGGGGGTCCACAAGGGACTCCTGGTGGTCCACGAGTAGATTTGGTAAAATATCATGTTTTTAATTTTAAATTAAAAACAGCGTTTCTCAAACTGTCTGCCAGCGACTCCAAAGCCAAATATTGAAGACCATAGATGTGTTGTTTTCTAAATTAAATAAATTTGTTTGTAAATTAAAAAATTATCATTGGAATTGGCCGTTTTTTCTGTGTTGTCGGACTTCAGCAATGAAGCCGACTGCTTTGCGATAATGCCTCCAATTTACGCCACAAATGATCAGTGTGATATTGGAAGGAAATACGGAGGAATACGTTTACAATTACTGTCCCCTGACAAGATGGATCAATGGCTTTTTGGGGATATTGGGGGATATTGTTGGCAAATGCTTTTTTTAATTAGGTAAGTGGTCCTTGGTCGGAAAAACGTTTGAGAAACACTGGCCTAAGAGACCATCTTACACAGCAAGAAGACCACTAAAACTCTCCACTGAAAAACAGCATAATAAAACTATGGAACTTTACATGTCAGGTTCCACAGAGGACCGGACGCCAACAGGAATGATGTATGAAGTGGTGGATTTCCCCTGTGTTGTTTGCATGGTTGGTGTGAAAAGCTCTTGGCAGGTACACCATCTGGCTACTAAAACTATGGCTGCATCACTCTGTATTAAGAGGAACTGACAGAACTGGGCTGTCGGCGGCAGAAAGACAGGGATTTTTGTTTGGCAAAATTTCTACAACGGGCTCAGCAAACCAATATTCTCTTCTCGTCACTTTCTCTGAAAACCAATTCTTTCATATTATTCCTCCAATTATACGCCCTTCACTGTCTCAGACGGCCTCCTTTCATCCATCTTCCTCGCTTTCTTTCTTCCCCTCTGTTGGTTCCCGACTCCCCAGAGAACTGGGTACCATTAGTTCTTTCTGAGTGGGCTATCCTCTCTAAGCTCATCTCCAAGGAATCTTTACTTTGCTGCCAGTGTGTTGTGGAAAAGAGAGGGGAGCTTGATTTCACTCATCTGTTTAATTAATCCAGTTAAATCTTCTCTGTTGACAGCAGCTAGTCATGTCAATATTCTTTTTGTATTCCACATTTAACTCAAAAACACACAAACAGGCAGGCACACTCAGATTTTTAGTTTCCTAAATAACCTGAAAAAACATTATTTACCTCTTCAAGACAAGACATTTTTGCACATCAGGTACAGAAGGCCTTAATGTAGAGATGTTTTCCTCCAGCAGCCATACCTCCCACTCACACAGGCAATCACACCTTTGTGCAAAGCTACTATATACTGCCTGAACGGAATGTAGAGAAGACATTAATCAAATGCTCAGGGATGTTCCTAAACTGTTCTGCCTCCAATACAAAAGAAATGGAAAGATAATGAGACAAGAAAAAAAGAAAAAAAAGAAAGTGGAACGAGACAAGGGAATGGGAGGGGAGAGGGAGAGAGAGGAGGAAAGAAAGAGCTCTTCCCACTACCGGTAATTAATCAGTACAGTAGCCGTATGCTGCCAGCCTGTGCAATCATAATTAATTACACACAAGAGCGCTCTTGGAGCAGGAAGAGGACAGCGCAGAGAGGAGAGGAGGAATAAAGAGATTCTGTTCACACCGGAAGATTAGAATGTAGAGGGTAGGGAGAGAGAAATACTGAATCTCCAGACTTCATACTTTCAACATTCTAACAGTTTTGACATCATCAGGGTAAGTTTTATTATTGTAGGACCAGATCCTCCAGAGCCACAGAAGACGTAGTATAGAAGTATAAGCCATGATGAGTAAGCGTTTTCATGAACAATAACTTCATAATTATAATTGATGCTTCTTGATGATCCTTTGGGACATTCATACAAAAAAAAATCAATCTTTTAAACATACCAGGGTGGATTTATTATCAATTACAGCGGACAATACAACTCTGTGTCACAACTAAAGCTCATTGTTTTCTAAAAACTGTTTCTTTTAAGGAGCATGAGGGCTGAAACAGATTTTGAATTGGATTTATGTCCTCGTAAATTGGTAGTTTTTTCTGTGACAAGATACTATAAACCGCAGTTCATGAGAACAAGGTCTTCTTGTCATTAACACTAGGGATGAATGATTAATCACCAAGGACGCTGGGTAATGTAGGCTTGAACCTACCCAAACATTTCTTCCTAAAAGATATGTGGACAGACTGATTATTGTATTGTGTACACAACTAGGCTTAAATTAAAGAATACAAATGCCTGTGTCTTCCGTGTTTTGCCTGCATTAGCCTACCGTTTGCGTCACTATGACCACCTTCACCGCTCGTTTACATTTTGTGAACGCCCCTCTAGCTGTGGCGGATAATTTCTGCCGAATAATGAATGTCCCTTAACTCTCGGGAAACAAGGAAATGCTACTACTACTGAGTCGAATAAAACATTACTCTAAACCTAAAAATAATAGACTTGAGATGATTTATCATCATTGATGAACATGACAAAGATGGTTATGTAGTTTTTAAATTAAAGACATGACTTCTGAACACCATCCTCTTCGTGACCTGCTTCCACTGACTAGAGCCATAAATACTAACCAGCTTCTGCGGAACAGAGACCATCTTACAGACATTCAGTGCCGAACCAACCAACTGAAGACAGCAACACTGGCCACGGCAGTGAGATTGTACAACTCAGCAGTAAATGCAGTGTGATCATAAATATACATGTGCGTACAGTGCTCAGCATAAGTGAATACACCCATGCTAAAGTTGACTAAAAAGAGGAATAAATATAATAATAATGTATCGTAAATAAATAAATGTTCTTCCTTAAAATACAGGGGGCATAAGTAAGTACAGCCCTATGGTAAATTCCCATAGAGGTAGGCAGATTTTTATTTTTAAAAGGCCAGTTATTTCATGGATACAGGATCCTATGCATCCTGATAAAGTTCCCTTGGCCTTTGGAATTAAAATAGCCCCCCCACATCATCACATACCCTTCACCATACCTAGAGATTGGCATGGGGTACTTTCCATAAGATCATCTCTCAATGCAAATCAAACCAGCTATTAGGCTAACTGAAATAAAACCATTTTTAATTGAGGCATTAAGATCAATTTCCAAAAGATTATTTTTTTATTCCTCTTTTTAGTCAACTTTAGCATGGGTGTATTCACTTATACTAAGCACTGTATATGTCATTTATTTACAAACTTATATTTTTTTATCTTTTATTTTTTATCTATATGGAGCTGGACTTCTTATGTTTTAAACTAATGTAAATTTTGATTTTATTCAGTTATTTGACAGTGAGCATGACTTTCAATAATCTAAACTAAATAGTATACTTTGCCTTAAAAATCATTACATTCCCTTGAGGATGCAGAACTCAGCACAACACCTGCATGTTTGGGGATTTGGAATTATTTGATCTCTAGCAAGCCAGTCAGTCAATTCAGCTCATGTTCACAAAAAGGATATTTGGACATTATTCAAAAGGAAAAGAGAAAGTCAGAAACCCAGATACAGCCAGTAGCGCCATCAACACTGGAGCAACACTGGAGCAACACTGGAGCAACAGTTTAAGGGTAGTGGATGTCAACCACCCGTTACAGTAAGGAGAGATAAGGGAGCGGAAGGGGAATGTTGACGTCAACTTCAGCACCCGGCTAACTATAACAGCTATATCGGAACTCACACAACAGATGTGTGACCGCGCATCAGTCCATTTATCTTATTTTCATATTTTAAGCGCAATCCATGGCAAAAGCCTGGCCTACATGAAAGAGTAGTTTGTATGTTGACTGTATCCAATGTTGTGTTGCACTATATAATGATGTAATGCTTGTGTATGGTGAATAATACAGAAGGAACTTTGGGAAGAAGAAAAAAAAACAAAATCACATGAATCGCTATCACAATAACGGTCAAAAAATACTAGAATATTTTCTCAAATCTTTCAGCCCTATTAACACAGTTTAGAATACTGTATCTTTCTTCAATCAGAACAGAATGAACATATTGGGTTAAAAAAAACTGGAACTGGGATATTAGTCCAATAGATTATGAGTCGGTAGAGTAACAAAGTATCAATCATTTTTTGAAACAGCTGAACATTCATTTGTCTGTTGCTAAAGATGACATGGCATGTTACATGGCATGTTACATGGCAGGTTTTTCGGCTGAGGCTGAGGGACAGACTAGCACTTTGTTGGTTTTAGTCTTTTCATTAGATTTGTTGACAACTAGAAAATTTGAAATAAAAGCCTTATCCTTTCACATCCATGACATAAAAGATAACAATCCAAATCATACCTGTGTGTATTTTTAACCTCTTTTTTTCCATCATATCAACAGTCACTATCCAGCCACACACAACAGCACTTCAAAACATCAGGCCAAACACTCACCCTCTTCTCATCTGTGACAATGTAGTGGCGGCCATGCTTCTTGGTCAGATGTGGTGCCAGGACATCAAAGCGCCTGCGGAACTCAGAAAACACCATGTGGTCTGGGTATCCTGGAGCCAGGAACGGAGCAGAACAGAGAGGAGAGCACAAAAACACCCAACACCAAGGTTAGAGGAGCGTCTGCAGCAAGTGGAGAGCCAATAACGTGTCAACGGTCAACTTTTATTTTCAGGAGAAATACAGCCAAAAAAACACTTCAACAGATTTAAGAGCATTAAAAAAAGTGGTGAAGGTTTGAAAGGTGGAAATGTTAGGGGTTCTCAAGCTTTTAGAGCGGCACAAACAGTAATAATGCCTATGGGAAGAGAGGTTCACATTGGGAAAAAAGGGCTAAAAGATATAAAAGGATACACTTTTGAATGAAGACATACAGTGACCGCAATGGGTCAGGTTATCGGAACCCTTTCAGATACTCTATCTATGGAAGTTTAATTCATCACTGGATTCAAATGATTTGGGCAAGAAAAGAAGGGAAGTATAGAGTTCATATTTTATTGACAACATCAGAAAGACAGATGAGTCATGGAAGAGCATGAGAGCAGGTTAAGCTTGAGGAACTTTGGACCGTTCTAAACTATAACTTCTGTATCAGGCAGTATAGCTCAGATCACATTTTAATTATCTCCATGAGAATATACCAATGTGTTATGGACTTTTCCCTAACCCCTATTAACTTAGGCAACTTACTTTTACATCGCATCACTAACATAGAGGGGTACTCCAGTGGAGGGTTAGGAAAATTGTGAAAATCAAAGCAGCAGAGGTCCAAATATCCTGACTTTTAGTACCAATTAAGTCAGTAAACTTTATTTCTATAGCACCTTTCATAACCATAACAACATGATTCACAGGTGTACACACAATACAGTACCTCGAAATATACAACAAGAATTTCATATGGAATGGTCAAACATAAAATAATTTAACTAAACAGATAAGAACATAAGAAAAACATACATTTGAGTCATAGGTGGAACTTGTGGGATCTTAATGCAGGATAAGGAGTTGAAAGATCAGACAATGTTATCTGGTCAGGACTAGGGAGATATGTTCTCAGTGTTTAGTGTTAATCAGAAGCCTTGCTCCTGCATTCTGCACCAACTGTAGATGGGCAACTGCAGCATCATTCAGGCAAGTAAATGATTTGTAAACAGCATGACTGAACAAGACTCATAATCTGCTGACTGTAGTTAGGGGTAAGCAAAACAACTTAAGTTTGAGGGTGCATGTTTTAGCTGGCATCAGTCCAAGATGTGGAGTAATACTTCAGCTTTTCAGAATTCAATTATAGAAAGACAAAGTGCATCCAGTTTTTGATGGCAGAGGGTTAGAGCGTAACAATGTGTGTAATGTGTGTGAAATGACCTATAATATGGTCAAGGGGCAGTGGATTCTAATAGAATAAAATCGGGCCAAGTAAAGAGCCTTGTGGGACCCCACTTGTCATAGGAGTCACAGAATAAATTAAGTTACCAACAGCTACTGTGAACACTCAATCAATTCAAAGCAGTTCCATTTCGGCCCGCCCACACCCCTAGTATTACTCAAGCTAGATTCACCAGATCCTACATTTGCCCTCCTACAACCAATAACATGTTTTCATTAGATCTTACTGCCTGCAAAGGTTCAAATCTTTCAAATTGTATGCCATAAGTTTGTACCACAGGTCCCATTTTAGATAACCCTGATGGAATCACTACAGAATCATTATTTTCTTCTATTATTTAGATTAAAGAGAAAATAAATGCCAAGGCTTCCACAAGTACTTTATTACCTTGCCTGTAGATGCGCAGTGCATCCAGCAGCTTGGATCCTCGGAGCTGAGCTCTCAGGAGGCCAACGTCCAAAGTCATGAGGCCCGAGTCGGGGCTTTCTCCATGCGTCACACGGGGCTCACCTCCACCACTCACTGCCTCTGCTTTGGGCAGCAGGCAGTGAACGAAGTGAACCCTGGAACGACGCACCATGTCAATCAGAGCGTCCTAAAAACAGAAATTAGATATGAGTAGTTTAATCTAACATTGTGGCAGTCTGTGCGGACTGCACTGATACCCAAAACTAAAATCCTTAAACCTCCTCCCAGATGAATGTTGAGGTATTAAAACCCAATTGTGAATAGGGTTGAGTTTTAACATTAACAGTGGGGTTAAGCAACCTGGGGATGGTGGATTTATTGGATGATGTACCACAACCAGAGACTCTACATTTATTGCATGAATAGATGGATATAAGAATCCAGGTCATTTTAGGTGCACAGTACATTACTTCAGCAATGACAGAAGCCCAGTTTGCAATTAATACCGAAAAAGCAGACTTTATTAGGAATGAAGTACAAGTTTTAATCAGCGTCTCCTCAACTTACCACTTGGAGTTTGACCTGGATACACAGGCTCTTCTTCTTGACCGCAGCCACGCCTGTGGTGAAGGTTTTCCTCATGCTGGTGGCTCGTCGCAGGGCAAGCTGGGAGCTGCCCTCCAGACCAGCGATGGAGCCCGACAACACTGTGGCCCCGCTGGCCCGGCCCATAAACAGCCCACTGATGTTCTTCCTGTTGTGGCAGAAGGATGAATTGCATTTCTATGCATGCACATTACTTACAGGACGTGTTTCTTTCTCACCGCAGCTATTAATACTACAATATACAGGGAACTAATCAGACTGCTTTAGTGGCATATTCTGCTGTTGGTGGGATGCCCCCTGCATCATTTGGCTCACACTGTAGCCTGCTACTCTTAAACCTCTCATTCATTATGGATACTGGAGGTCTGAACTTGATTATAATTAGTTGCTAATACAGTTTCATTAGTTGCTTTTTAATATTTGCTATATTAACATTTTTAAGTAATAACCTATGGAATTTTGTGGTTTGAATGATGAATACTGAATTATAGTATAGTAATGATTCCATTCACCGTCATTGTATTAAGGTGGAAGCAGAAATCTTAGAGACATATCTCAAAACCTGTAAAAGTAAAACCAAAACTATCTGCATGTATAGATACCACTAGAGGTAAGTCAAAGATGTTTTATTGCAATGTGGGTGAACTGCTCCTTTAATGATTTAGTGCTATAACTTTTTAAATTCCACAAGCAATTGTATTACTTGAGCTGGTCAGTTTGTATTATTCTCCTTATATTTTGCTATTCTCTAATAAAGATTGATATTACAGGGCTTCAATGTCTGTAAGGGTTTTCCCAGGAAAGTCATCTGGTGTTATCCTTTCAGTTACGGTTAATTTAACAGCAGCACAGTTTTGGGAGCACTGTTGGACACATGCATGTGCAGCATATGAACAGCCCAGCACTGATTACTTATTGCCACAGTCTATAATAACTGGATGTTGCATGTGTGTGATTGTACTTCTGGGAGTCCTGCAGCAGTGTGGCAGCGTTCTGGGCAGCAGGGTTGTGCTTGGCATGGCTCAGCCAGCCCTGAGCGTTGTACTCCACCCAGTCTGTCCCGTGGCTGTGACCCAACAGGAAGAGGTGGGGCTTCTCTCCTCGCAGCAGCAGACTGGCTTCTGCAACACATGGGAAACATTTCCATGGGTCTCTGTGATGATCACGAGGATGAGCAGTGCGGTCTGCTGTTCCTGCAGCCTCGAGGAAACCTTCTGTGGATTGCTTTAGCCGGCGGTGACAGGTTGAGTGCTCACCTTTGTTTTCTCCCTGCACAGAGCCGTAGTAGCTGAAGAGTCTCTCCAGCATGGTTTCCTCTGAACCTCCAGGCTGAACGGCCTCCTCCTCCATCAGCCACAGAAGGCCTCGAGCCTCATCCGTCCTGGCCAGAGTGCGCACCTGTGATGGGTACCAACACTCAGAAATGTCCCCTACTTTTTCTTTCACAATCACTTCTCTGTGACCGCGATGGAAACGATCAAGGCAAGATGTGTATAGAAATCATCGTTCATCACCTAAGATAACGCGATAATGAGCAGGTAAACAGTAAA
Source organism: Perca fluviatilis (assembly GCF_010015445.1). Classification (NCBI taxonomy): domain Eukaryota; kingdom Metazoa; phylum Chordata; class Actinopteri; order Perciformes; family Percidae; genus Perca; species Perca fluviatilis. The sequence goes on from NC_053113.1 coordinate 45,580,665, forward strand.
TGTAACATTGTATTATACATTTTAAAGAAATAGTTTTATTAAAAAAGCAAGAACAAAGCTAAAAGCAAACACTACGAGTCAACATAATATTTAATTCTATTTTCGCCTTTCATTATGGTCACATTAGACTCTGACCAATCATAGCTTGACAACTTTCTTGTGTACAGAGATGATGTGTAAGGTGGCAGAGACTGACAGCACCAACAACATCTGAATAAACCAGGAGAGTTCTAATGTCCACCCAAAAGCCTTGACAGTGCGTCATCGGTCAGTCACTTAACAAATACTTTACTTCCAGAAGCCTGGACGTGTGAAATAACTCCTCCCTCTTTACTAGGGTTAGCCCTAACCCTAAAGGCCCAGACACACTGACCAGACAGCTGACCCTCAGCAGAAAAGGCAGTTGGACTGATCATTCTCCCCGAGTTGGTCAAAAAAGTGCCTCGGAACACACCAAAGCGATACGTCTCCATAGCAGCGCTAATCTGTATTGTCGCCCAAAAATGAAAACCGGCAGCTGATTGGACAAACGCGTCACGTGGGTCTGGTTTCTCCGGAAATTCAAAGACAGACTGTCATGGCGGCTTGTTCAGAATACAATCTCATATTTTACTAAAATACACTTTAGAAGTTCTTGGTTTTGCCAAATTCATTCGGATGCCCTGGTGCCAATGGATGAAAATATGCCAGGTTAATATTCTTTCCAATTACTTTCTATTTTTTGGATATCTTTGCCCTTTCCTTTCTTGAGTCAAAGATGTTCCCTTGAGAACACTCGCGATTCTGTTTGCCATCTAAAAGCATGTAAACAAGTTACCTCACTCAATCATTTCATTTGATTCTATGTCGGCAAATATAACCAACTGTAGCCAGGGATTCTAACCGCCTCGCTCTACTAACTTCTAACGTTGTGAGACACACAAGTCACCAAATCAGAGCTGAGTGAGCTGGCAAACTGTGTGGACAGCTGACACACTCAACAGGCTCGCAGTAATTGGCTACCGCTGGAATCTCTGCAACTTGCAGCCATTAACAGTGACTGGGACGAGATTTCAACAATTCTTTCTTTACCGACTGATGTCATTGTATTTCACAAGCAGCTATAGTAACTAGAACGAAATTAAGATTCTGCAATAACACCCTCTTATAAACCATGCTGCAGTTTCTTTTTTTCCCCTATTCTATTTTCAATTAATGCTTCCAAATTAGCTCCTGCTTTCTACAGTAGCAGTGTTAATAAAGCAAAGGGTGCCACATTTCCCCCATTTTATTTCTGTTTGATGCTGAATTACTCAACCTGTATATTCTTCACTGTACAAAGATTAAAAGGTATATTTATGTATATATATGTATGTATATTATATTCAGTCTGGTTCTTTACTTGGGTCTGTTTGGGTGGACCACATTCTGGAGCAGGTCTAATTATCTTCAGGTAGATTTCAGAGCGGGTCCACGGGTTTGGGTTTTTTGAACCATGTAGACAAGTAATGAGTCAATTGTCAGCCAACACATTTCTTCTTCAAAGGCTATAATCAGGACTGTGATTATTTTGCAGCTTTAAAATGTGCTTTAACAAATGTGTGCCCCTGGTCCTGGAGTGGATTTAAATGCACCACTCTAACAAGGCATTTATATGTGATATACACATATTAATGATCTAGGTCAGAGATACCCAACAGGGGGTCTGTGACCCCTAGGGGGTCCTCAGAGATAGTGCAGGGTGGCTGCCAAATTATGTTAAAAAATAAGTTTTTATAAGTTTCCTTTTTCAAAAATGTAAATGTCTGAAAATATACAATAATATGAATCCAGCATATTATAGCAAATTTGTAAAAAACAACATTTAACTTAGACATTGAAGATAAGCTTACTCTAGGTAAATTAGTCAAGATTAAGGGTCCACTGTGCCTTCCACATATATGTATAACATTAAAACACAATTTATAAATAATACATTAACATCCATTCATATTCAACCATACAGCCCAGTTTAACATGCAACGTAATTTTATACAATATATAAAATAATAGTAGTAGTAGTAGTAGTAGGGGGTTTTCGCCCGTTTTCCAACGCGATGCTGTGACACGCGTCACCTACGTTGGTAACTACTCTTTCAGCGAAGGGGTCCTTGGCCTACAAAACGTTGAAGACCCCTGATCTAGGTATTGCTATCTCATTTTAAAGAAATGACATGTTTTTCTCCTGAATTCCAAAAAACACCAACTGTTTTTAACTGCTGGCTTCAACATGATCTAACTTTCCAAGGCTATATTCTGCTGTTAGAGAAGGTGTTTTGCATCAATGTATCCCGCTTTATAATTTTTTTTGTAGATAATAAAACTTAGATGAATGGCTACACCACGTGTATTGTATCCTGAATGCTTTATCCGAAAAATGGTCTAAAAATGTAACATAATAAAATGCAATAAACTCACTACCAAAGTAGCAAACTTTGATAAACATGCTTTGGATGCTTGGAAATGGGCCTTCAGTGAGCCCTTACTCACTAACACAGCCCAATAATCAGCTGATTAATGCAATGAAAAGTGTTTTTTTCGCCAGTCTAAATGTTTGAAATAGAGTGGCTGGCACCTATTCTGCTGTTGGGATTCTTAAATGTGTGTGCTTGGCAGATATCAGCCTCTCTAAATAAGGAGGTGGTACCCTTGCAAATAGACACCCTTTGACAAAAAAAAGAATGTCAACTGACTCTTAAGGCATTTCAAAATCAAAGAGGAGATGCTGTATTGTGCTGCTGAAACCTAATTAGCAGTGAGGTGCCGAGTCCTTTGCAGAGATAAACAGGCTTGCTGTTTTTTAACCAGAAGTCACAAGCCACACATTTATCTTTGCTGCCTGTGTTTTTCTACAGTGTTTTTGCATTTCTATGGGTCTTCTGGTTGTCCTATTTGTATAAATCCTTTGCCAACAAATCCTCCAAGCTAAAACTAAATTTGTTTCTTGTTGCCTTTAAAAAAGGACCCATTTGAGCCTTCTTCTGACCTGTCTGCCTTTATCAGCAGGAAAACATCATTTGTAAATGGCTTCCAAAACCTTTTGAATGTGATCCACATAGGTTTTAATCACAATATCTACTCGGTTGGGTTTAGAGCAGAGATATTCAACAGTGGGTCCATGACCCCTAGGGGTCCTCAGAGTTAGTGCAGAAGGGGCCGCCAAATGATGTTAAAAAATAACTTTTTGAAAGTTTTTTTTTTTTTCAAAAATTAAAATGTCTGAAAATATACAATAATATTAATCCACCATATTATAGCAAATATAAATAGGCCTATTTGTAAAAAAAAAAAAACATTTAACTTACACTTTGAAGATAAGCTTACTCTAGGTAAAGTAGTCACTATGGTAGCCATACAGTTAAGATTATGATTCACTGTGCCTTACACATGTAAGTTTAACATTAAAACATGATGCATAAATGATATATTAATATCCTTCATTTTCATACATCTGACCCAGTTTAACATGCAACGTAATTTTATACAATATATGTAGTAGGGGGTCCCTACTCCATCTCTCTTTCAGCTAAGGGATCCTTGGCCTACAAAACATTTAAGAGCCCTGGTTTAGAGAACCTAAAGCCTCCCTTCCCACTGGCCAAAAACCCACTAACATCTGGTTTTGTCTGCAGTGGGAAAGGTTACAATCGGCATTCATTCCCAGGACAAATGACTCTGCAGTAGGCACGGGTATTAATTGCTCAGATCACCAGTAATGGAAAAATGACACCTGGGGGGACACGCTAATTTTAGCCGCTTTTCCAACGCGATGCTGTGACGCGCGTCGCCTCCGTTGGTAACTTCTCTCATCTCGGCCACAAATTTTGTCTAGTAGCACTCGGATATCGTTCCAAATTAAAGTAGTTACCGAGTTGAAAGAGAGACTGAATAAGTAACAGATTTAATAAAGAAGTAAATACCGTAACATTGTCGCTGGCCTCCATGCTGCTTTCTACAGTTCACTAACCCTGTTTTCAAGCACTTGTGTCACACCAGAAAAAACAGAAAGGCATACTCATCTACTGGCAATGGTAAAGAAGGCTATCGCCTAATTTTAGCGGGTTTACCTGTGTTAAAAAACTGCATATTCAAGCATATATACATATGGTGGATATGGGTATAATTAGCACTGACCACAAAGTACAGCCGAGGCTGATGGGAATGCCATTAGTCTTGCAGATTGTTGGTCACCAAGGTTTTGGCCAAACTGAAAGTGTGACTGATTAAATGTCTGACCCAAATTCCACAGCAATACATCCAATAGTTGTAAGGGTTTTTAATAGTGTAGATTGACTTCTGCGAATCATGAATATGTGCGCTAATCCATCCATACAAGGTGGTGCTGTAGGAAAGGTCAGGGGAACCTCAAAGTCAGTAGGTTTCATCCTCTTGGCACCATGAATATCTGCACCAAATATCTATTCAATCCATCCAATAGTTGATGAGATATTTCAGACCAAAGTGGTGGACCAACTGGCCAACCGAACGACATGGCCATCCATAAAGCCATGCTACTAGCACGGCTTAAAACTAACCAAACCCTAAATTATATGACAATTTTTTTTACAATCAGCTTCAATATAGTCTTGCATTGCCAGACCTTCCTCCACAGCGCTGCAGAGGAAGGTCTGGCTAGTCCACACAGCATTGATGGGATGGGTGAAAAACATGGTCTGGTTTATTAGTATTTCTTTAAACCAATCACAATCATCTTGGGCGGTGCTAAGCGCTGGACGGAGCCACAGTGCCGCTGCAAAATAGCCTCGGGAAGGAACTTGTTTTGGTGGAAAATGTGTACGTTCAAAGGTTGTTTTAGTCGTGCAACAGAAAACTCAGTTTAAAATTACAACACAAAGAACAGGGAAGGTAACGGACATCCGGCCGAAAAGAGTGACGTCCGGTGGAATTTCCGGCAGCACCGGAGCAATCCCGGAAGTGGAACGTCATCAATACAAACTAGCTTCAATACAAATCTATTCCCAGGCATTTTGAAACACTTGGTGATGCCACTTGCTCAAGCCAATACACATCAATGCTGAAAGTTTTCTGCCAAGGCCAGTTGCCACACATATTTGTACCACTAATAACTGAATGGGCTTTGTAGTAAGTAACTGATGAGTAGAGCGAGAGGGACCCTTTCAAGCCAAAAAGAGGGAAACAAATCACAAACTTGATTTCAATAAATATTGCTGATGTAGGAAAAATTCCAAAAAGAAATGGAGCAAAATAGAAAAAATGAGCCACAATCAAGAGGAGGCAAACTAATTGAATGGAATGATGTAAATGATCATTGCCTGCTTTTGTCTCTGTTTAACGGGAAAGATTTAATTTGACAAAATGTCACGAGTAGTAAGCCACAAACACCTAGCAGATGAACAGCAGAATAATTATTTTTTTGTGGAGCTCATCACTTGTTTTCATGACAGGTTTCAGATAGGAACAGAACACAAATACATCACATGCACAGAGATGCCTGAAACAGAGACAGTGTTGTGATGTTTCTTGTGCTTACCAGAGCTTGGGTTGAGGCTTGGTCAATAGCTGCTACAGACAGTGAGGTACTGGACTCTATGTCATCTAAAGCAAGCTCTATGTTTTCCTAGATGCAGGAGGGGATAAAGGCTTAGGTTAGTAACCTAGAGGAGATTTACCAGCAGAAGATGAGATCATCAATATATCACAACCGAAGCTATTCAATACTGTAGATTGGGTTGTGTGAGTGTACATTTGTATTAGCGCATAATCAGCAAAAGTCTTCTATAACATATATTATTGGATTTTGCAGAGCACTATAATTCAGTTAATTTGACTTGGATGGGTCTTTCTAAGCTACCTCTGGTGGTATCTATCCATGCACATAACTGAGATTTTAGCTTCCACCCAAAACAATGGAGGTGAATGGATTCCAGGATAATCCTAAAACTTTGATGTGAACATTTTTCATTGGAACTAAAAGTGCATAAGAAAACCTTTGAACACGGTCGTCTTCTGTTGATTATCCAGAGTTTCCAATTTTTTTTCCCTAATGCCGTTGACCAATACATTTCCATTGGCCTTCACTGTATTTGGGGTGGAGGCGAGCATCTCAAAACCCAAACTATCGTGTTGCCCTGGTAGCTCACCTGGTAGAGCGTGCGCCCCATGTACCACAGCTGCAACGGCCCAGGGTTCGATTCCAACCTGCAGCCTGTCTTATACCTCTCTCTCCCCCCTTTCCTGTCTACAGCTGTCTTATCGATTAAATGCCAAAAAAATTATCTTTTAATAAAAACAAAAAATACCCGAAACTATCAGCAGTAGATAGGACTAGTGGTGAGCAAGTAAATAAAATGAAAATATATAATTTTGTTGTAACATGAACGAACCAACCATTTAGGACAGAAAAAAAGCTAATGTGCTAATATGTGTGTGCTCTGTCCATGCATGCCAGTGCTTAGTGTTGTGCTCAGCAGCACCTCCTTGTATCGGTCCAGCTCCTGGACGAAGGTGCGTTCATGGAACAGGGTCTGCAGCCTCTCCTGGGTGTAGTTGTGGCAGAGCTCTTCAAACGTGGCTCCCCGCTGCTGCTGAGCCAGCCGGGGGTTCTGGAAACCCGGAGTGTCCACGATCAGCAGGGAGCACAGAGAGTGCTGGCTGGACTTCAGAGCCCTGAGGGACACAAAAAGATCATGTGATGGCACGGGTGCTGGAAAGCGGGATTATGCTTATGCATACTATATATACTATATATATTAATAATATAATATATAATTATATATATTTTGTTTTTTTTTTGTTTTTATTTTTTTTTTGTTTTTATTTTTTTTTTTGATTTATTTGTTTGTTTTATGAGATAAGTATGTTTGAATGTTATAATAATAATATGTATGTATATATATGTAATAATATATATATATATATATTATTTTATAATTATAAATAAAAACAATTATATTTATTTGTTTTTTTTTGATTTGTTTTTATTTTGGAGTAATATAAGTTTATATAGATCTGTTGTGTTGTGGGTTGGTAATATTTGGTTATATGTATTTTTTTTGGTTTTAATATTATATATGATAATAATACATATTATACACATATATATATATACACATACACATATATATACATATATATACACATAATATATATACACAACATATATATATATATATAATATATATATATACAATATTAATACACTATTTTTTTTTTTTTTTTTTGTTTTTTTTGTTTTCTTTTTGTTTGTCTGTGTCTTTGTCTTTCTTATCTCACTCCCACACACATAATATTATTATATGTCTAGTCTATATACTCTCATATGTGTGACATATATATATATATACACATAATGAATGTGTATATATATATGTAACTCTATGTTATTATATATTATATATATATAGATATATATATCAGCATACATATACATATATATATATATATATATATATATATATACATATATATAGGTATTTTGTATCATATTATAGAGAGTGTGATATCAGTAATAATATAATAATAAATATATAATAATATAATAAATATTGTATATATGTGTATATATATATATAATAATAATTATAATAATATGTTATATAATGTATGCATATGACTATATAAATAATAATACAATATATATTAATAATAATATATATATATATATATATATTAATATAGTTGTAGAGGCATAGTTATAGCAGTAAGAATAGAATAAACAAAAAGAGTATGAAGTGAATAAAGAGAGGTATATAATATATATAAACACATACATACATATAATACACAATATATATATATTAATAATATATAATACATATATATACACACATAATATACATATATATAATAATAATACTATATAATATGCAGCAATACATATCTTAAAAATATAAATCACATATAATAATACATATAAATACATCACATAATATATCATTATATAATAAATAATAAAAGCAAAACAAATAATATTATACATAAAAAATATATATATATATACATATATATATATATACACATATACATATATATACACATATATATATATATATATATATATATATATATATATATATATATATATTTATGTCTGGTCTAACAATTATACTGTGGTTGTCAGAACAGCTCACACTAAGTTCAGCTAAGCAGCTTGTCACTAAAATGAGAATAGCTGGTCCAACTTAAAAGGTCAGACCACTTTAAGTTAGTGAGCCTAGACGCTTTAGCTTATCGCTAACTACGGGGCTATCCCCCTTTAATCAGCAGGTGGGTCTCAAGTATCAATTCACCGACCAAAAGCCTAAACTGTACACACACTGCAATGCTACGTTCACACCTATAAAGTTAATGCTTAATATTCACCGCTGTCTCTCTCTCTCTCTCTCTCTCTACTGCTCTCTGGCTTACATTATACACACTGAGTTATTCCTCAGTTTGCTACTTATTGTATAGCCTAACACATTTTACTTTAAAGTGCTCATATTATGCTCATTTTCAGGTTCATAATTGTATTTAGAGGTTGTACCAGAAAAGGTTTATGTGGTTTGATTTTCAAAAAACACCATATTTTGTACTGCACATTGCTGCAGCTCCTCTTTTCACCCTGTGTGTTGAGCTCTCTCTTTTAGCTACAGAGTGAGGCATCTCACTTCTTCATCATCTTTGTTGGGAGTCGCCCATGCGCAGCAAGTATTGCTAGCTAGTCAGTTGCAGAGTATGAGGGCGTGCCACGCTAGCAGCTAGGCGAGCATTATAACGTGTGTTACAAAGTGACGCACGTTCGTCACAGAAGTAAAGGCTGGACTACAATAGAGCTGTTTGGAGCAGTTTGTTAACCGTGTTTTCTCTGGAAGATGGTAAGTCCCTTTGGGGTGGACTTTGGGCTTTTTCACTTTGTAAACCTATAACGTGCACAAAAAAGATATATAACACAATAAAGGAAAGGGGAAAAGCCCAAAAAGCATAATATGAGCACTTTAAAAAAAACATTCTCAGATGCCTAGACCCAGCGGGCCCCCGGCGGCTTTACATAAAATCTGATAGCAGTGTTGATTGTCCAGGAGCTTATTGATATTTTGGTCCTGACCAGTGCGGAACCGGTACCAGTTTAGCACCGGTTCTTGATAACCAATCCCTTAACGGCATTGAAGAAGTTTAGAGGGAAAGAACGGAGGGTTGAGGAAAAATGGAGGAAGAAGAAAAAAAAAAAGACTTCACAGTGGTACGAAAGTAGGTATGAATCTGCATCCCATGTCAATGTTTGTAGAGAAAGAGACTTTGAGTCAGAAGCTGTTTGTAATAAACAGACATATATGGCAACGACATCATTAACGCTTTTGAAGAAGGACTCCCAATAGGATCAAAATAATAAAAGTAATATATTTGGGGGCACCATTTTGCCAGGTCTTACCTGTTAATTAGGGAGATGACGAGAGTGAAGAGCTCTGAGTACAGTCCGGATGCCATGGCCTCCAAACACTCCAGAGCTGTGACCTTAGAGCCTGAGAGACAACAGATCTGAGTCAGGATGAACAACGTCACTTCTAATCAACCCCCAGTCTACACCTGATGTTGCTCAGGGCCAGCACATGTGTTTAAGGGTTACATTTTTACTTTTTCTTAGCAAAAAATATCAAATCAAAACTCAACTATTTTGGGTCCAGACCATAATGTGTTTAGTACAGAGAATGGCCTATTATCAAAAGCTGGCATCAAAAGTTTGGTCACATTCTTAGTAGTTTTCTTTTTCTTTTTTCCCAGATTTAAATCCTAATTTTAGACTAGATCTTATCAGGACAAGAGCTTCCCATATCCAGTCTTCATCAATGGTGCAGAACTATTATCTCAGTTAAAATGCACTTATCTAAACTGTTCATCATACCAGGGGTAGGGCAACCACAACCGACCACATCAGATTTTCAGTGAAAAGCCAACATGTCAGTGTGCACATAGTCTGGCATTGCCAGACCTTCCTCCACAGCGCTGCGGAGGAGGGTCTGGCTAGTCCACACAGCACTCCGGGATGGGAGAAAAACGTGCTCTGGTTTATTTGCATACTTTAAACCGATCGCCACCATTCGGCGGTGCTAAGTGCCGGACGAAGGTACAGTGCCGCTGCAAAAGAGCCTTGGGAAGGAACTTGTTTTGGTGGAACATGGGCACATAGGGAGGTGAGCTCTGGAATTAAAATGGCTGTCGAGTGTGTGATGAGAATTTTACTCAAAAAGAAAGATAAATATAAATTGATTGTCCGTTCTAGCTCGGAGGGACACCCGGCCGAACCGGAACTATATCATAAACGAAACGTCGTCGATATAGACTAGTGTGCACATGATCTTACAAAGGAGATCCCAGACTCAGTTTGGGTTTTTACCTGAGCTGTCGCCTTGGCCGGCCTCGTCTGGCCCCCCTCTGAAGGAGGTGGAGTGCTGCAGTCCTTTGGCCTGGTGCTTAAAGATGGAGGAGGACAGCTCCTCTAAGGTACAGCCCAGCAGGTAGGCCGCCTTCTGGGCCCACTCATGACGGGCAAATTGCCTACGTCCCGCTAAAAGAGAAAAAGTTAAAATGTTTAAAATACAAAAAGATATGCAACACGGACCTGAGGAAGAATAATAAAGATAATAAAGATGAAAGCTATAGAAAGATAGAGAGGCTGGAGGATGAACAGGGTAAAAAGTAGGGGTGGGGGAACAAATTTGAAATTCGTACGCATCTTGATTTTTTGTGTGACAATTCTTTTCTACAGAATGGATACTGTTTTACCCATGAATGTCCTAAATATATTCTGTTTATACGGTACCGCTGACGCTGACTACGTCATATCTGTTTCCAGCAAAACAAAAGCGAAAGCAGAAAATCCATGTTTATCTTCTTGACTGACTGACTTGCGATGTGCATTCTTCTTTGAAAAGGTTTTTTAGAATTTTCATGATATATACTGTCTCTAGAAGTGTATTATTCAACTTTTGTTTTTGTTAAAAAAGGAAAAGAAAGTCGCAATACTTCTAGACTCGCAACAAATGAAAATCGCAACACAAATCGGCACCCAAGTATCAGGAAAAAAAATCTGATCGGGATGAAAGGATAACGTCCCAGCACTAGTAAAAAGGATGCTTAAATTGAGATACATCAGAAAGCTTTGGCTTTTTCTGTGCTATAGCTAATATGAACTGAAAACCCACTGTAAAAGTACAAATCAGCATCAACCATAGTCTTAGCCTTTAACCCTGATAGGCAATCCTCACAGCATGTGTGTATGTCCTAAAGAGATGTTTTCTGTCTGTTGCTGACAGGAGTGAAAGGTATTTTGTCTGGATACTGAAAAAACGACTGTGGGAGTTGTGTGAAAACTGACAGCTAATGTGTTGAGATTCCATCAAAAGAACATTTAGTTCTTTTTCTAACTGTTCAAACAGCCTGATTCCCTGTGTGCGTACTGTACATCATGGTGCCATCACATAGCATCCATGTATAGAGGAGTGGACTACAACTGACAGACTTTGATGCTCACCCTGCTGTGGGAAATGATTCCTAAATGGAGAGAGGACCATTTTAGTCCATGATAACACATGATACATTTTTTTAATTTGTCTGTGCTTACTTTTTTAAACTACAGCCAATTTAGCCATGCTGCACATTAATGTCGATACACCCATTGAAAGTGGCAGAAAATTGGAAGAACATTTAAAGGTCCCATGACATGGTGCTCTTTGGATGCTTTTATATAGGCCTTAGTGGTCCCCTAATACTGTATCTGAAGTCTCTTTTATATAGACCTTAGTGGTCCCCTAATACTGTATCTGAAGTCTCTTTTATATAGAACTTAGTGGTCCCCTAATACTGTATCTGAAGTCTCTTTTATATAGACCTTAGTGGTCCCCTAATACTGTATCTGAAGTCTCTTTTATATAGACCTTAGTGGTCCCCTAATACTGTATCTGAAGTCTCTTTTATATAGGCCTTAGTGGTCCCCTAATACTGTATCTGAAGTCTCTTTTATATAGACCTTAGTGGTCCCCTAATACTGTATCTGAAGTCTCTTTTATATAGGCCTTAGTGGTCCCCTAATACTGTATCTGAAGTCTCTTTTATATAGGCCTTAGTGGTCCCCTAATACTGTATCTGAAGTCTCTTTTATATAGAACTTAGTGGTCCCCTAATACTGTATCTGAAGTCTCTTTTATATAGACCTTAGTGGTCCCCTAATACTGTATCTGAAGTCTCTTTTATATAGGCCTTAGTGGTCCCCTAATACTGTATCTGAAGTCTCTTTTATATAGGCCTTAGTGGTCCCCTAATACTGTATCTGAAGTCTCTTTTATATAGAACTTAGTGGTCCCCTAATACTGTATCTGAAGTCTCTTTTATATAGGCCTTAGTGGTCCCCTAATACTGTATCTGAAGTCTCTTTTATATAGACCTTAGTTGGTCCCCTAATACTGTATCTGAAGTCTCTTTTGTAGGCCTTAGTGGTCCCCCTAATACTGTATCTGAAGTCTCTTTTATATAGACCTTAGTGGTCCCCTAATATTGTATCTGAAGTCTCTTTTATATAGACCTTAGTGGTCCCCTAATACTGTATCTGAAGTCTCTTTTATATAGACCTTAGTGGTCCCCTAATACTGTATCTGAAGTCTCTTTTATATAGACCTTAGTGGTCCCCTAATATTGTATCTGAAGTCTCTTTTATATAGACCTTAGTGGTCCCCTAATACTGTATCTGAAGTCTCTTTTATATAGGCCTTAGTGGTCCCCTAATACTGTATCTGAAGTCTCTTTTATATAGACCTTAGTGGTCCCCTAATACTGTATCTGAAGTCTCTTTATATAGTCCTTAGTGGTCCCCTAATACTGTATCTGAAGTCTCTTTATATAGACCGTTGTTCGTCCCCTAATACTGTATCTGAAGTCTCTTTTATATAGACCTTAGTGGTCCCCTAATACTGTATCTGAAGTCTCTTTTATATAGACCTTAGTGGTCTCCTAATACTGGATCTGAAGTCTCTCTTTTATATAGGCCTTAGTGGTCCCCTAATACTGTATCTGAAGTCTCTTTTAATAGGCCTTAGTGGTCCTCTAATACTGTATCTGAAGTCTCTTTTATATAGACCTTAGTGGTCCCCTAATACTGTATCTGAAGTCTCTTTTATATAGGCCTTAGTGGTCCCCTAATACTGTATCTGAGGTCTCTTTTATATAGACCTTAGTGGTCCCCTAATACTGTATCTGAAGTCTCTTTTATATAGAACTTAGTGGTCCCCTAATACTGTATCTGAAGTCTCTTTTATATAGACCTTAGTGGTCCCCTAATACTGTATCTGAAGTCTCTTTTATATAGGCCTTAGTGGTCCCCTAATACTGTATCTGAAGTCTCTTTTATATAGACCTTAGTGGTCCCCTAATATTGTATCTGAAGTCTCTTTTATATAGACCTTAGTGGTCCCCTAATAATGTATCTGAAGTCTCTTTTATATAGGCCTTAGTGGTCCCCTAATACTGTATCTGAAGTCTCTTTTATATAGGCCTTAGTGGTCCTCTAATACTGTATCTGAAGTCTCTTTCCCAAAATTCAGCCTTGGTGCAGAATTACAGCCACTAGAGCCAGTCCCACAATGAGCTTTCCTTAGGATGTACCATTTCTGTGTCTGTAGCTTTAAATGCTATTGAGGAGGAGAGAGTCATTTTCTATATTGACTATGCTTGATTCTATCTAAAGAGGCTAAATAATAATAATAATAATAATGACTGATGCTTCTGCATTGGATATCTCCCTTCAAATATATATACTCTGATTAAAAATGCTGAAGACTTTTTGTCATCTCTAATGCTAGAGACATTAAGAGCTCTGCTGTGTATTTAACTCCACTTTTTTATGTCAAAGTCAAGTTACTAGTCATGAGGACGACTATTCAGCCTGTGAAAAAAGCTGTTTAATGTCTTCTGTGGCTCTGTTTTGTTAAGTCTGAGAAGATGACTGAGTAACGTCAGTTGAATATGTGGGCTTGGGGACAGTTTTGACAAAATACAGCACCAGTCAAATGTTTGGACACACTTTGCCATTCACTTGAATGAGAAAGTGTGTCCAAACTTTTGACTGGTACCCTATGTGATCGAGCGGAATTATGAAAAGTGTTGGATCTAATTTTTGGAGGTTAACCGACATGAGATACTACATGTCTAGATATGGACCTGTACCGTTTTTTTTTTGACCATCTTTTTTCTTTTTTTTTTTTTTTTTACATCTGTTTCTTGCATTTGCCCAAACTTATGGAAGTGCAATAGTAAACCGTGAGGAGGAAATCAGCTCCCTGATAAATAATCACAACCGTCAAAAGCCATCGTACGTTTACTACTGTAGGCATTTGAGCAAATGAAATAAAAGCTGTATACAGTTAAATTGGGTGTTTTCTGACGTATGTGGTGGAAAACACATTGATTACAAATCTAACAATTCAGATTTAGGTTTGTGCTAATTCCTGTTGATCATACCCTGACTATCAGTCTGTATTAGGAGTGCTTCTCCATTTGGTCTGGAGGCGATTCAAAGCCCATGTGTTGAAAGGGCACAAGGCAACATGACAGCCTGCACAGCCAGCCAATCAAAGAGCTTAGACACACAGCTAGCAAATCAACAGGAGTCCCTGCCAAGCACAGACTTCATGGGGATACACAAGGGAAACTGGGAAATACAAGTTCTGTGGTATAAAGTCAAAGCACTAACTAGAGAAGTGGAAATGAACAAGCTTTACTTTGCTTTTGAGAATGTGTTGTAATGTAAAAGCAGCTCGGGAGTTGAATGTGGGCAACATCGGGAGGCATCAGACATAGCTGTTTAAAAAGGGACAGCAAAGTTCTGATCCCTGTGATTTTCATGTCTTGGAAGAGAAAAAGGCTGAGACAGGGAGCGCGGAGAGTCGTCATGAGGCAAACACGAAAACACAAGAGAGAAATGAGATGAAGATAGGAGGGGAGGGAGGAGCTGAAACAATAAAAATGCTAATGTCTTAAAGTCTGGAAGGAATGATAAAGGCATTAAGACAAAATACAAACAGAGCCTCTGAAATAAAGTTTTTTTTTTTAAGTGAAAACTGTCAACAACTCGTGTGTTGTTTTTCCATTACCTTCATCTCCGACTGCGTTTGATAGGGCACAGCATGCAAACATGCAAGCAGAGAGAGGGGGGGTTAGAGATAACACAGGTCACAGATTCATCAATTCACAGACACAGGAAAACATGACATGAGCATTAAACAACACTGAAAACACCATCATGCTTTGGAAGAGGTTAGACACGTTACTGTTGGGTCGAGCCCCTGGTTTATATCAGTGGATGGTAGGGCTGCGCCATATGAGGAAATATGCGATACGGATATGACTTGCGACAAATAAACCGCTTTAGTGCGTAACTTTTTGATATAAATGAACGTCCGTTACATTCAAGCCATTGCCTAATGAGTTGATAAAAAGCTAATTAAGACTATCGGCTCCACATAACTCTCTCTGGATTTCTCAGTATGGCTATGTTCACAAGATTGTGGCGTCCAGCGACTTTCGCGCACAGGAACTCGAGTGAAGATAATGACCTCTTCTGAAGAGTCCATTGTGTTTTTTAATCCTCCATGTCCTCCTTGGCTACTACCTACACTGTGTGGAGGAGGAGGGGGGGGGTGCTGCGCAATCACGGAAGGCTTGTATCACGTGGACGCACCAACAGTTTTGTTGTCATTACTTAGAATTCCTAAAGGGGGACGACAGAAACTATACACACTATAGCTTTAAAGTGTACTCAGTTCTGCTGCTTTCTGCTAAAATATGACAAATTGCTTGTTGAATTTAAAACAAACGAATAGAAATAATTTCTAACTTTCTTTTATTGAAAGAACTGAACATTGAAACGTATATAAAAGGCAGAACTAAAAAAAAAAAAAAGTTTCTTTTTAAAATGATATTTTCTACTGATATTTTCCTTCAACTAACACAAAAAGGTTTCTATTGCAATAAGTCGCAGCCTTTCGTTCGACTGGTTGTGAATGTTTTCCCAAGATGGCTACTGCATGTATATGTGAACGCTACTGTCTTTATTATCTATCTTTTTAATAAACTGTCTGTACACTTACAAAGTTTTCAATGCTTCATGGTCCAGTATTAAGCAAGAACGCTGCAATCGGCAGCGGCTAAACAAGCTACAATGTTCTTGTTGTCAGACACATAGAATACTAATCGGAGTCTGTCAGCGGCTAAACGAGCACTTTTGTGAAGGTAAATACAAGCTTTACAATTTCCTTATATCTTACAGTACATTGTAGCCTGTTTGACCACTCCCGACTGCCGCGACCTCACTTAATACTGGACCAATGTCAAAAGATTGTTGTTCCCATCAGTCACTTAGACACAAAAACATAGGTTGAAAAAAAACAGTAGTTAACCTATAATTGTGATTCCGTTTTTTGGGGTCCAATCTCACAGATCTGTCTGGTACAGACAAATTGTGGACGAAAGTCATGTAGACTGTACTAGGTTTAACTCAGAGTGTACATACAAGTCTGTAAATGTGTTGCTTGACTTAAAGGACCTTTACTGACTACATGTATGTGCTAACTCCAATCCAGTGCTACCATATTTTCTAAATCAGCAAAAGCAAAAAGAATCCTTAAGGGCTGGTTCACCCAAATTACAAATCAACATTGTCTTACTGTACTTACCTCTAGTGGAATCTAGCCATGTGGATTCACGATAAGGCACAAAGTACGGTTCTATGGGCTGAAATATGTGCCACCAGAAACTGAATTTGAATCATTTATATTTGAATTGCTAAACTTGAATAATTGCATTGAAAAACTGAATTTGAATCACATAATTTGAAATTGTATTGTTTAATTTGAATAATTGCATTGAAAAACTGAATAGTATCATTTTAAATTGAATTTATTCGTTTGGAACTGAAGTCCAATAAAATGTGATCATCACTGAAAATTCAACTCTATATATCTTCACATTCAGTTCTCACAATTCAAATTCAGTTCTCAAAATTACATTTCAAGTTACTGTGACAGACGGGTCAAGGCAAGCACTTCTTCCTCGTTTCATGGCAGGAACTGTGCTCCAAAACGTAGGTTCTGATTGGCCGAAGAGGAGTCCTGTGTAGCTGCGCCACTGAACTCTCTCTTCCTTCATCCTTCAACTACCCGGATGTCTGTCACATAAACTTCAAATGCAATTTTGAGAACTGAATTTGAATTGTGAGAACTGAATGTGAAGATATATAGAGAGTTGAATTTTCAGTGAGGATCACATTTTATTGGACTTGAGTTCCAAACGAATAAATTCAATTTCAAATTATACTATTCAGATTCAGTTTTTCAACGCAATGATTCAAATTAAACAATGCAATTTCAAATTATGTGATTCAAATTCAGTTTTTCAATGCAAGTATTCAAGTTTAGCAATTCAAATTCAAATATAAATGATTCAAATTCAATTTCTGGTGGCACATATTTCAGCCCATACGGTTCTGGTTATCTTAGTTTGGTCTTAGTCCATCAATGATACTTTGTGATTGCAACTTTGTGGCACTTTAAAAGCCCTTTCCTGTTTCAACATGAGAATGACCATGCACAAAGCCAGGTCCATTGACAAATGGTTTGCCCAGTTTGGTGTGACACAGCTTGACTGGCCTGCACAGAATCGTGACCTCAAAATCATCAAACACCTCTGGGATACACTGGAACGCTGAAACATCACTAATGCTCTTGTGGCTGAATGTGCACAAATCCCTGCAGCCAGGCTCCAACATTTGCTGGAAATACTGGAAACACTTCTCAGAAATCCCTGACATAACCTGAACAAATACAACCAAAACTTGGTTACATCCCACTAGAGTGAGAACATGTGTTTTTGAAATTTGGTGACCAGCATTTTCCACTCTACAAAATGAAAATTCAGTGTGATGTTAACGGCATCTGATGGAAAAACACCTAGTCCTGCTTGTTGTGGCAGTCAGCATGCTGCCAGCCGAGAGTGCGTTCATCCACATGCCAAGCCTGACACCTAGTGGCAGTTGGTAGAAAGTAAACTCCAGTCAGATCTTTTTTTTTTTTTTTTGCTGTTATGGAAGGATTTACATTTCATTTTTAGCAGTTTCTGGTCATTTAAGCAGGGCCATGTTGTCATTAAATATTGAAGTAATGATCTGAGGGGAAAGAATACATGGTTGGCAGGACAGAGAATCAATTTGCTGGGGGAAATAAATAAATTGAGTGCCCAGAGACAGAGATATGAGAATAAAAAGGAAGAGTAAGAACGTGTTGCCCTCCACCAAAATGTAGGTGAAAATGTATTAAGTTGCATTTACAATGTAAAAAAAAAATACTCTCAGAGTAAAATCGTGAGGCCAAAATTCTTCTTTTCTCTTGGTTTCACTGTTACAAATCAAATTTTAACACCACCCATGAGCAGAGATGTATAGTAACGAAGTAGAACTACTTCACTACTCTACCTAATTACTAAAAGGCTGTATCTGTACTCTACTGGAGTATTATTTTTTTCTCCTACTTCCACTTTTACTTCAGTACATGTTTTCGATGAGTTTAATACTTTTACTCCGATACATTTTTTATATGCTGCATCGTTACTCGTTACTGCTGTGAAGTCCTCACGCTATGGAGACTGTGTAGGTTACGGTGTGTACGTTAGTTACGTACGCTAATTAAGTAATTTAAGAAGAAATCCCCGAGATCGAGTCGTGTTTCTTTTCATTACGGCGGTTGCCTGTTCAGAAGTCAGAGACGATGTAAGTTTGTACTCTTTCTCTTTAGCTATTGTTGCAGCAGATGAAGCTATTCCTGAGTTGTTTCAGTCTGCAGTGAGTACTGAACGTTAACCGCTAGTTTATCTGTATTTTGCTAGCTTGCTAACTTTTACGTTTTTTGGGACTTTAATCGTTACTTTGCTGGAGAGGATGTTCATTTTACTTGCACAGTGTGATAATTGTACATTTTATTTCAGTATTTGTTATTATTTGTTATTTTTAATATAATATATTTAATATTTGTTAATTCCTTTGGCTAAACATTTGACATAATATAAACAATATGATATTCAAACTTTTGACTGCTTTCTTTAATAACTAAATAACACAATACTTGTACTTTTACTTTCAGTACTTGAGTAGTACATTTTAAAATAAACTACTTGCAATACAAAAAATGTTGAATACTTTAGTACTTCTACTTAAGTGTGGTGCTTAAAGAGCACTTCAAATATCACTTTTTTGATAGAGTATTTGTACTTTTACTCAAGTATGGGTCTCTAGTACTTTATACACCTCTGCCCACGAGGTATAAAATGATTTGCTGTTGTCACAGTGCCAGAGTGATGTTTAGTCACTCTCTGATGACCCTGTAGTTAGTGGTGGGGTCTGACTGGACTGTGTTATCATCCACTGAACACCCAGCCCTTCTCTGGAATCCTCAATTAATCTAATGCGCCTCTGCAAAAAGCAAGAGGCCGACATTTTTCCTGACGTGCCTAATGAATAGTAAAGTGAGTACTAATGCCCACTATCTTTGAACTCTTAATTGAATGAAAGCAGCTTGCAGAGTAAATTGATTTTCCAGTGCTTTTGGTCTTTCCCTTTCAACATTGCCCAGTCATTTAAAAAAAGGCGATGGAACACAGTGAGTGACATCAATCCCTTAAAGCGTCACACAAAGATTATTTTGTACCTTAAAATAATGTCTCCAAAATCGTTTCAGTGGTTCATCAACTCATAACAGGGTGAACGGCACTTCTGCATTCGCTTTGCTGCCCTCTATCGGCTATAACTGCACTATGCAAGTTTGCCAGATCGGGTAGCGGATCTGTAGTTCGAATGTGACATAAGAAACTTACTACAGCGGTAATGGACAATTCCGCTTCCAAAATGTGTAGGGGGGCCGAAGAGGAAAAGTGCTTAGGTGTTGCTTTAAGTATACTGAGCGTGGACCAGTGCAGGAGATAAAAATCAATAGTGTTGCCCCCCACCAGGCCTAAGCCACTGGGAATTATTTTGTAATGTATTTTTATGATGTTTTTTTCAACTACAGTTACAGTGGGGAGGCTCAGTTGGAAACTTAAGACGTAGCCATATTTCCAAATCTCCAGTTAGATTTTAGCACTGACTTTATTTAGGGCTTTATGGAGTCTGCCTTATAGTCTTTTTAAATTCTCAATTTCGCAATTCCGTCCATTATTCTGTTATCACATAAAAACTATTGGGCTCTACATTAATGCTGCCATCAGTCTGGGACTCTGGGCCCTCGTCGGAAAAAAAGACACTTGCCACCGGGCTAAACAACTTTTCTGGGGGAAAGCCTGAGGTGATATGTTTTAGAGAAAGACAAAGGAGATGACATGCATTTCTTTCGTCTATTTAAAGTATTAGTTCATCTAGCAGGCTTTACATTCAACACTCAAATGAAAAACCAAGATTAGTCTTTGGTGTCAGTTTTGTGAAAGGAATGAACAAAGTGTTTTGGAGATTGTGTCATTAGTCTGATTCACCATTACAAGACAAGAACACACACTTTTTATTCTCATTTACGGAGGAGGAGCCAGGCCAGGTCCTCTGAAGGATTCATCTGCTCACTGTTCTGGGTAGGTTTGTCCCCATCTCAGTGGGCCTTTCTTCTGGTTTGTTCTCTCGCTCTCTAAAGCCCAGCTCAGACCAAAGATTGGCTACAAGTCGAAAACGTTTAAGATGGTTGCAGGGAAAAAGTTGCAGAGGTCTGAACCGGCCCGTCTCAGCTCGACTCAAACCAGCTGATGGCTTCGCTGCGACTCAGCTGGTCGAGTCTCAAGAGGCTGGTTTTAGAACGTAAGGGATGGTTTCAACAGCCAATAGAGAAGTCAGCTGCTCGAGTCAGCTGGTTAAAATGGAGTTTTAGACGGAGGCTCAACGAGCGGCCTCGATCACGGTATGTGCTGGGAGCGAGCTAGAGAGTGACTGAAGAGAGCGAGCTGCATTACAATAAAGTAGTGATTCAGAGAAATAAAACATTGTTGGTTTGATAATTAAACCCACCTGTGTGTGGAGTATTGTTTGTAATGGTCTTTGCACGCGCTGAGGAAGGGCGCTGCCTGAAACGTCCGTTGTGTGGCAATAAACTATCAAATTGGGAGTGCTTTCCTAGCAGCTTTATTTATGATTATTCACTTTTAGAATCCAGCATCCAGCATTCAAAGCTTTCTAAGTATCTAAGTGAGTTGAGCACGTCCCGTTCTATTTTTAATGTTCTCATCATGTAAGGACCAGTAAGCATAATCTTCCTGAGATGTGACGTACTGGAGATTGGATGTATGTGCAGTCAGTCAGTAGGGAGTTCCTACCTTTAGTGGCTCCTGCGGCCCCCAAGTGGTACACGGCCCCCAGGATGAGCCAGAGGGCCTTCTGCTCCTCCCCGGAGATGCCCAGCACCTTCATGGCTGCCTGCAGCTTGGTGAACTGCTGCGAGGCGCGCTGCTTGTCTTCAGCCTGGGGAGGATGTGATCACATCAAACTTTAGAGATCCCAGACAGGAAGTGGAAATGTTGTAGCAGCAAACTCCTACTTCCATTCATTTAGTTCATCCACAAATACCATAGAGCAGAGATCTTCAACAGGGGTCCGGGGCCCCTAATGTGTCCTCAGAGTTAATGAAGGGGGTGGCACCAAATTATTGTTCATTTAAAAAAAAATTAAAAATACTTTGCCTATCAAACAGGTGCGTCGGAGGGGGATAAGTAGGTCAAAGGTTGCAAAGACCCTCCCGCACACTGTCTAACTTGGAAAAGAATTATGTAATAGTACATTACTAGACATTCATCTGGCAAAATGAATGAAGGGTGTTTCTTTGCAACTTTTGAAAATAAAATAAAAAAAAAAAAAATGTCTTAAAGATGCAGTAGGTAAGTCTTATAAAACTAACTTTCTGTCATATTTGCTGAAACTGAATCTATGTTCCAGTAGAACTACATGAATTAAAAACTCCTCTGGCACCTCCTACAGCCTGTGGTGCCATTGGCAAAATTCCACCGCTCCCGGTCGATTTTCTCCAATCAGGGCCACAGGGGGCGGGTCTATCTGCCTGTCAATCACTGCTCAGGCACACGCATATAAGAGCGTTCTCCCCTCCCCCCTCCCTGCGCACCAGCTGCAGAAAGGTTTTCCAAAACTCTGTGAATAATGGAGTGGCTTTTCAGAGGTGGCGTGGCTGCAGGATTTTAAAGATCTGAAGAACGATGCAGATGTAGCCACATTTCCTCTCAACAGGTAACATAATTACCATGAATGATTTATCTTTCACTTGGTTATTAGTAGTCAAAAGTCCACAAAGCTACATTGGTGAGGATGATAGTAACGTTTGCACAGTGGTCGGTCTGATGTGATGCTGAAATGGCTAACGGTAGCCTGCTAGTTAGCATCGTTTTACTGTTGGTGAGTAAAGTTAACGTTGTGTTGGTGTTTAGTTATTGAACATGTTGTCTGTCTGACATGCCGGCAGTTCTGTCAAACTCCGTTGTGTGGGAGGGGCTTAGGAGACGGTTTGGGCTGCAGCAGAAAGGGGGGAGGGACTGAGAAGTTGTCGATGTTCAAATTTGTTGGCAAAGTCCTGGATCTTCACAATCTTACCTACTGCAGCTTTAACATGAATCCAACATATTATTAGCAAATATAAATCAGCCTATTTCTGAAAAAAACACATTAATAATAGGCTTACTGCCCTATAGGTAATATAGTCACTAAGTTAGTAATACACATATACAGTTAATCCTAAGGATTCACTCTGCCACATGTATGTTTGAAATAAAAAACATTTATAAAATCCTTCCAACAGTTATTTTTATAGCTTATAGTTTTCTATGCACTAAAAATGTACTATGTACTGTATATAGCAGGGGTCATCAACCTTTTTGAAACTGAGAGCTACTTCATGGGTATTGAGTCATACAAAGGGCTACCAGTTTGATACACTCTTCTGAAATAACAATTGTGCTCAGTTTGCCTTTAGTTATCTATGATTATTAACGATTAATGATGCTCATCTATGTGAAGACACTGATCATGTTAATGATTTCTCACAATAATTATCAACAATGACTTAACAAGGTGGGAAACAGATAATATCAATATTCAATTTTCATTTTTAGAACAGTCCTGAGGGCTACTCATGTGGTCCTTGGGGGCTACCTGGTGCCCGTGGGCACCGTGTTGGTGACCCCTGGTATATAGGCTTTAAGCCCAGTTTAATATGCAAGTTCATTTTATAAAATATGTAGTAGGGGTCCTTGCTCTGTCTCTCTCAGATAAAGGGTCCTTGCCTTTAAAAAACATTGCTAAAGAGGTTAGAGCTCGACGATAAACTGGCCAATATTGCATGTAGATTGGTATCTGCGTATATGTGAGCCAGTAAATTACAAGAAATTAAAGTACAGAAATGCTCAAGAAATGGTTTAAAACAGTGTCATCAAAGGGAATTTGTCAGCTGTCACACGTCTTGCCCAGTACAGTACATTTCTTGGTTGCAATTGTAAAAAAAAATAAAAATAAAAAAGGAACCTCATCAAAAATGTGTATATGTATCTTCATACGTTTTTTTAAACTATACTAAATATTAATATCAATATCGCCTTAAAAATCCTGTTTCACCGAGCTGCAATATAGGGCTCAGAAATAAACATAAAATGAAATGAAACCGTAAGCAAAAGAAAGAAAGATCTCAATAAAAGCCTCTGGCATGATTACCTTAGACTGCGGTAGGATCCCAAAAGCACTATTCTCAGCCAGGTGGTTAAAGTGCAGCTCGGTCCTGGAAGAGAGGAAGAGAGAAAGAGAGGGAGAGAGGTAGAGAGAGGAAGAGGGAAAGAGAGAGGGAACATTGTGGGATGAGCCAGTGAAAAGCTAACACCTCTGGATGTTGCTGTACACTGTCTTTTGATTCAGTTTATCCAACACTATCGGACATTTGTGACGCCAAATGATATGGATTCAAAAGCCTGAAACGACATTTTGCTGTTCATTAAAGTACACTGAGTTAACAGAGTGTTAATTACTGTATATCAGGAATAGAAAGGAAAGGAGTGATTTCAGACAAAGTTGCATCGCTA
Organism: Perca fluviatilis; assembly: GCF_010015445.1. NCBI lineage: Eukaryota > Metazoa > Chordata > Actinopteri > Perciformes > Percidae > Perca > Perca fluviatilis. The sequence continues at coordinate 45,604,785 of NC_053113.1, forward strand.
AAAGAAACCCAAAATCCTGAGAACCTGAAATCTTGAGTGGTCTTGTACCAAAGAGAAATGGACATCCAATAAAACAGTTTGCACTGCTAATTCATGCATACTGTACATTTTCATGGAAGAGGCAAAGAAACTGAAGAAACTTTGAATGACAAATTTGCTAGTGGGATTCACTGGCAACAGAGACAGTAAACCACGTGTCAAACTCAAGGCCCGGGGGCCAAATCCGGCCCCTTGCTAATTTTGATCCGGCCCGCATATCAATTTAGGTTCACAGCAAATTTTGTTTTTCATACTGTAATTATGAGACACTGCCATGCAGAATTTTTCGACTCACCTCAGGCTGCTGTCGGCTCCGGCCATCATGTAGTAGAAGACGTTGAAGGTGGACTCTGCCTCGGGCCGTTTGCTCACCCGCAGTTTCTCCAGCAGCATCGTCTAACATGGAGGAGACCCTCAGTATACTCACTGTGTGTGTGTGTGTGTGTGTGTGTGTGTGTGTGTGTGTGTGTGTGTGTGTGTGTGTGTGTGTGTGTGTGTGTGTGTGTGTGTGTGTGTGTGTGTGTGTGAGATTATGGGTCAGGGCTGAACGATTAATCGATTTCAAATGGAAATCGAGATTTGAAAGAATGGGATTAGCTAATTGTGAAGACCGTGATTAATTGAATGTTTGGTGTTAACATTTTGTGTAAAAAATTGTCTTCCTCTTTTTAGTATTATATTGACTGTTTTTTATAAGATAAATGCTGGAATACTGTTACATATCACAAATTGTTTACAGAAGTGTCCTATTTTCAGTGGATCTTTCATTTATTTTGCATGACTTTATTTACAGTGGTGCTCATACGTTTATGAACCCATGCTAAAGTTGACTAAAAGTTCCCTTGGCCTTTGGAATTAAATAGCCCCCCCACATCATCACATACCCTTCACCATACCTAGAGACTGGCATGGTTTTATTTCTGTTAGCCTAATAGCTGGTTTGATTTGCATTGAGAGATGATCTTATGGAAAGTACCCCATGCCAATCTCTAGGTATGGTGAAGGGTATGTGATGATGTGGGGGGGCTATTTTAATTCCAAAGGCCAAGGGAACTTTATCAGGATGCATAGTATCCTGGATCCATGAAATAACTGGCCTTTAAAAATAAAAATCTGCCTGCCTCTATGGGAATTTAACATAGGGGTGTGTATACTTATGCCCCCTGTATTTTAAGGAAGAACATTTATTTATTTACGATACATTATTCATTCACAAAGAAAATTGGTGTCCTTAAAGGTTGGATTTTTCCTAATTTTTAATTTATTATTATAATTAAGGCATTAAGATCAATTTCCAAAAGATGATTTTTTTTATTCCTCTTTTTAGTCAACTTTAGCATGGGTCCATAAACTTATGAGCGCCACTGTAACATGATCGTAGAAGGTGCAATATTTAGCTAAAAAACTAATCGCAATTACATTTTTTCCTCAAATCATTCAGCCCAAGTGTGTGTGAATGAGCATAATATGAGCACTTTAAAGTAAAATGTGTTAGGCTATACAATAAGTAGCAAACTCCTTTGAGGAATAACTGTGTATAATGTAAGCCAGTGAGCAGTAGAGAGAGAGTGCGTGTGTGTGCGTGTGTGTGTGTGTGTGTGTAGGAAATTTTCTCCAATCTAAGCCATTTAGGGGTGTCAGAGCTATCGTTATACCTCATCCAATAAGTCAGTCCTCTAATATTTGCCGCCCAGTAATAAAACATAAAATTGGGGAGTGCCATGCCGCCTAAGGTGTGAGGCTTTTGTAATACACTTTTCCGAATCCGAGGATTTTTGTTGTTCCAGATAAATGCTGATACAAGTTTATCTATGGAGTTGAAAAAGTATTTGGTCAAAAAGATAGGAAGATTTTGAAACATATATAGGAACTTAGGCAATACATTGATCTTAATAGTATTAATTCTACCACTTAAAGAGAGGGGCAGCAGGTCCCAGTGTTTGATATCCCGTTTCAGACCTTCTATCAAGGGCAGGAGGTTAGCTTTATAGAGGTCCTTGTAAGTATGTGTTGCCCAAATCCCCAAATATTTAATCTTTTTGGTGTGTGTGTGTGTGTGTGTGTTACCTGGATAGACGCGGAGGCCACCTGGCCAGCCTGGTCAAAGTCGAGGGACACTATGTGGGAGAAGCGGCTGGCGTTGGTGTTCATAGAGGTGGAGCTGTTGCCGAAAGCCTCCAGGATGGTGTAGACCGCCTGCCACTTCTCAGCTGTGTCACCAAAACAAATGTCAAATCGGATGTCATCTTTTGTTTTGGGGGGGGATCGGTTATGTTGTTAATATTATTAAATACAAGATATTTGACACGTCTAGCTATTCCTCTACTGTGTGTCTATCCCTGTGTTTTTGTGAGGACTCACCGGAGAAGATTTTGCCCGTGCTGCCGGCGATGGAGACCAGGTACTGGACCAGGTGCTGGCAGTTGGTGGTCTTGCCGCTGCCGGACTTGCCCAGCAGCACGATGGACTGGTCCTGCCGGGTGGTGAGCAGGTTGCGATAGGCCGACTGGGCCACTGAGTAGATATGAGGTGCAGAGTCATCGCGCCGACAGCCTTTGAACATGTGCATCACCTGACGGGGGAGGAAGAAGACACACACACACACACACACAGCAGGGGTGGGTGCACGGGACAAGGACAAACACAAAAGCACAGAGGGGATCAAATCCGAGCCACTTATTCAATATGTGGGACAGTTAGGGCTGAACGATTAATTGTTTTCAAATCGAAATTGAGTTTTTGCACTTTTTTCTGCATGTGTTGTTCACACGACATGGACACCCAAAGATGATAGGTGAACATGTCCTGTAAAACCATGGGCTAGGGACCGAATCACCATCACGTCATGCTTACACAAAAATCACTTCCAGGTAGACAGATGGCCGCTGATTTTAACTGCGGAGATATGTGAATTTGGCACACTTGTTTATTTCTGTTGTCATTTTCAGCCGTAACTGTAACGTTTAAAGATATGAAGTTAAACACGGAGGTCTGATTAGACTGGGTCTAAATCAGCTTGCCCGTCATCGGTCTTAAACTTACCTTCTCAGAGTACATGGAGGGTGTGCTTAGGGGGTTGATGATGACCGTATTGAGTCCAGCGTAGGTGTGGATGAGGTTACCTCCGTAGCGCTGCCTCAGGCAGTGCATCACACTGGATTCATTCAGGTAGAGCAGTGAAGCCAGGTCCTCTGATCGGTTGTATGATGGAGGGTTGGCCTGCACACGGAAGGGAAAAAAAAAAAAAAAAAAAAAAAAAAAAAAAAGAGAGAGAGAAAGAAAAAAAAAAAAAAAAAAAAAAAAAAAAAAAAAAAAAAAAAAAAAAAAAAAAAAAAAAAAAAAAAGAGAGAGAGATATGACCATGATGCCACTCAACTAGTAGGAGAGAAACCGGTACGCCGCATCTCTAGATGAGCCGCAGCGGAGCCTTATCGAACTTTGTGAAAGAAAATACTGGGAACCAAGCAATCGGCCCTTTCCGAACAGGCACACGCTCCAAACAGGCACTGCACTAGTACATACAATTATATATACAATTTCTTGCAATTGCTAATACTGTGATACACTGTAAAATACAGTGATCATTGATAGAAATGTTATAATGTACGTTCTCACTTTACATGATGAGATCTGATTCTATGAGGATGTCTATAAAAAAAATATATAAAATGTTATAATATAAAAGCATAAAAATGGTATGGAACAGTGTGTATCAAACTGTACATTTAGGATTCAACAGAGTCCTACTGCTGCAACACCATTAACAATTTGGAGCCATCTTCCCATTCACCTTTTCTACGTCGTCCTCGTCCACTTCCAGTACTGTCCCATCATGCTCCAGTTGGATTTTCACCTTGCCCTCTGGCAGGGAGCCAGCCTCCGTCTTCACCACGGTGGCTGCCAAAACAAAGGACAGGAAAAAACGGACAGCTGTTAGCCTGCTGGAAGTGCTCACACTCATCCCTTTATCTTAACTGGCTAACTAAAAGGCAAAAACATAGCATGAAAAGCTCATGATTTTCACGTTTTAAACTTTGAAGCCTGCAGATTACCACATGGATGGAAGCACAGCTTCTCAGGCCACTTACAATCACCAGAGACAATGCAACCTTATCCCTCTGCTGACAGAAAAAAAATGATCTTATTACCTTTTACAAATATTCCACAGTGTCTAGCACTAATGAAATGTGTGCTTGTCATGTGTGGATTGACAGATTAGAACGGTCTCTTCTGTTATTGTGGATGTGGTCATAAAAATAATCCAGGTAAAATGCACAGCAGAGTATACAACTAAAACTTAACAAATGATTAAAAGTCACAGCCAAAAGGGAGACAAGCAACAAACTTAAAGACAGACCGAATAACGGCTACACAATGTAAGGCTTTTCTAATCATTAAAAGGGAGAGTTCAGCTTTTGGGCAATGCACTTATTTACTCTTTAAGAGAGTAAGACAACAAGACAGATATCATTCTCATGTCTGTGTGTTGAGCACGAAGCCGGGACATGGTTAGCCTAGCTTAGCATAAATACTGGAAGCGAAGGGAAACAGAAAGCCTGGCTTGTAGGGCTGCACAATTAATCAAATTTTAATCACGATCACGATTTTGGCTTCCCACGATCAAATTTGCGTGATCGTGCGATATTTAAAATGCGTCATTCCGTTCATAGAACACTCCTTATCAAAGTTTTTGCAAAGTCAATCTAGCGCTCCATAAACCACAGTATAATCACGTGCCTCCATGAGCCAATCAGAGTTGTTCCCTGCACCTCGCAGCTTAGTTTCTAGATGTAGACAGTCACAGAGGACAGAGTTAAGTGAGGAAAATTCCACAACAGGTAGCAGTCGGTCATCATAAGCCGGTCACCATGTTTACCAGTTTACCAGTAAACGCAACATTTTGTCCCGTCCGTTTTCTTTTTCATACAACAGCAGTGACCAGTGCTAGTTTGTGTCTTTTAGCTCATAGCTTTAGCAGCAGACTGTTGGATGTGCCGTTGTTGGAATCCTCTACAGTGAAATACAGACACACTACACCATTTAGCGGTCAGCATTTTAGCCGTGTTTAATCCAGTTACTACTGTGGCTAACGCTAGGCTAACGTTACCTGCTGTGTAACGTGTTATTAGTGTTTACTAGCGTGACATGCAACAATGTTTATGTTGCCTCTAACGTGGGTTTCGGAGCATCAGAGTGCAACGCAGACATGTAAGTGGCAGTGTAATGAGCCACAGAAATCTGCGTAGCTATTTCGTCTGGTAGATACCAGGCACCACATGCCCGCTAAAACAGAAAAATTGCGTTGTGTATCTTTCACGCGTGCGCACATGTGTGGAAAGCGGTCGCACAACAGCTGAAATGGCATACTCCTTCACAGTATCCTTCAATAAAGGAGGAATTTAGCACAATATGGATGTATTAGCAGGAATTTAGCACAATATGGATGTATTAGCAGGAATTTAGCACAATATGGATGTATTAGCAGGAATTTAGCACAATATGGATGTATTAGTAGGAATTTAGCACAATATGGATTTAAAAGCGGTTATAATTAGCCTATGTGACAATAAAATTTGTTTTGGTTAAAATCAACAAATAATCGTGATAATTAATCGTGATCTCAATATTGATCAAAATAATCGTGATTATCATTTTGGCCATAATCGTGCAGCCCTACTGGCTTGGTTCAAAGTTAAAAACGACGCCTATCAACACCTCTAACACCGAGTTTCCACCAACTGCGGAACGTCTGCGGATCGGCTCCGTGCTCCGCTGTCCTTCAATAACGGCATGACTGACAGCTGAAGTCATGAGGACCCACGAGATCTCGAGAAATTCACGTATGATCGCACGATATAACAGGATGTAGTTTCTATAAACAGAACCACAAAACCAGTTTGTTTCCATCCATTATGACGTTTTCAAGGTGTACAGCAGGGAAATATGATCCGCCGTGAGCATGGTGTATTTTATTTTGAAAATTAACCGGATGTCCTGTGCTGAATTGCTGCGGAGCTCTCCGGCGTCCTTATCTGCTCCGGAGGGCTGCAGATCGAAAAAAAAAACTGTATACAGAGCCAAGATAGATAGGCCAAGATAGTGTGATAGCAATACACGCCTTCCAATCACACCATTCCTCAGATTTTAGATTAGCAGAGGAGTGATGGGGGGCCAGCAGCCCAGTGCTACCCCACTGACACATGTTAGGATGTGAAAGGGAAAGGGAATATAGTACAATCCAGCAACGATGCGAGACCAATGGGAAACTGAATCATAACACAGCCAGGGAAACATTACACTTGAGAAACAGTACGCCCAATTTCCCCATCAGAATATCTGCAAGTTCACTGCCATTCACTTCGGCTCCCTTTTTCTTTTTGCAAACATTACAACCTATTTTTTTTTATGAAAACATCCCTCTTAAACTCACACAATTCAGAAAACTACATCTATCTATAATTCCAGGAACGTCTTTCTGTCTGTGTGTGTGTCTGTCTGTCTGTGTGTGTGTTAAGCGCATATCTCTCGAACCGTTAGTCCGATGGATTTCAAACTTGACAGGTGTCTTGCTATGGGCACGAGTAAGTGCAGTGCCAACTTTGGCGTTGTTTGGATAAGAAATGCAAAAGTTATCCTTAAAAATCCGGGAAAAAAAGCACACATTAGCTGTTGCCGTTCTAGACGCTGGCCACTCCCCCTCTGCTCAATGAGTGAGCAGGAGCAGAGAGAGAGAGAGAGAGAGAGAGAGAGAGAGAGAGGGAGAGAGAGAGAGAGAGAGAGAGAGAGAGAGAGAGAGAGAGAGAGCAGCGGAGCTTTGGCAGCTAAAATGTGTGCAAAGTAGCACTACTTTGGACTGTCTTTGACTTTTGAATAAACAAACGACAATTCCCGAATTTAACGATGTTTCAGAATCCCACACATGCAAAGCACAACCAGCTACAACAAGTGCAGACAGAGCGTGATGTCACTTATAGGTAGGCTATCTATCTTATAAAGCCAGACGTATCTGTGCAGTGTGTATTCTCTCTCTCTCTCTCTCTCTCTCTCTCCACGTGCACACACACACACACACACACACACACCACAGGTTCTGGTGGTTGATGATCGCAGATATGTGCTGATTAGCTCTCATAACGGGCAGGGGGGTAGCACACTGCTGTGTCCATGACACTAATGTCTGATTACTCCACATTTTAATTGTGATATTTTGTGATTACATTCTGATTCTGCAATGTTCTCTGTCAGGTAAATATATAAGCACAATGTCTTCCTCCATAGGCGCCGATTTATGTTTTCCTCCGTGGGTGCTCACGCGCGCATGCCCTTTAAAAAAAAAAAAAAAAATGTAGTCAAAAAATGTTTGCATTTCAGAACCTTAGGAAACGGACAGCAGCCGATACAAACACACTATTATCTCGATAATAAAGCCGTAGGCCTAAAGTTTCAACTCAGGACAGCGTCACTTCTCACAAATACAGATAGGGTTGGAGAGGAGAAGTTTAACTGACCACTAGAGCTTAGATCGGCCCAAAAAGTCAAGCCCGACCCAGCCCGAGCCCGAGCACATTGTGTCCGAGCCCGACACGACACGTTAACTGTAATTATGAGCCCGATTTAAACCGACACTTTTTTAACACGTGGACCGTTATAACTGACGTTCTCAACTACAATTCCGAGTTGTTTGAACTGCAGAAATCGGTTTAGAATAATGCAACAAGGACGAAGCATGTAAACTGCGCTGTTTGTTTATTCAGCCCAGCAGGCCCGGTGGGATGCGTGCGAAAGGAGGAGACTCCACGCATGACACGTGTTGCATTTTGTAACTGCAGCCTAACTTTTGTACACATTTGTTACTTTTATATAGCCTATATATATTTATAATATTTCTGATTATGGCATAGCTTTCTCCCCACCCAATTAGGCTTTAAAAATAAATAAATAAATAAATCGCTTGATCAAGGGTCCGTCCGGGCTCTGGGGTAGCCTATCCACCGCGATCAGCTTCGTGGGAAATTAAGAACTCTCTGCACTGGTGGTGGATGTCGTCGATGTACTTGCATCATTAGCTTTGCTTTTTTAATAACAAATCTGTCCATTTAATTCTCACTCTGATTACCTAACGCACACGCACGCACTGTGTGGGGGGAGACGCTGTGATTGGTGGATAGGATATGGAGCAGGGGACTGACAGCGACATAACCAATCACATTATGACAGACGCTCCACTTAGCACCAATTGCAATGTTTAATTTTAAATAAATGTAGCCTACTGGCAGTCTGGCACACGTGGGTGCTCAGTGGGTGCTGTTATTGGCGCCTATGTCTTCCTCTGATGTAGACGTAGCCTACGCTAAGTCAATAGATAGTAGGATACAGTGGAGTTGCATATTAAGTGCTTCAGGGTCCTTCTGTAAGTCATTTTGGGGTACACTTTGGTTTTGATAAATTCTACAAGCAGCAACACCACAGGCCAAGTAATCAGCCCGTTTTCAACGGGCACAGCACTAGTTCATTATAAATTCATTTTAAAATCTATTTATATCCTATTATCTTTGTAATAGTCTCGCATTACCAAACCTTCTGTCAGCTCTAGCCACTGAAAAGAAATACGTGGAGAAATCAGGCCAATTACAAAAGCTGCTCAGTCTGACGTTGTGTTGCCTGAGCTCATTACTATTCATGAGCTCGCCCAGTTGCGCTGGGTAAAGGATGCTGATAGCCAAGCTCTCATTGGCTAGCTGTTAGCCAATCAGAGTCAAGCAGCTTAGCTCGTTGAATATTAAGGAGAACTGGCACAAATTGAGTCTTCCTGCAGGCTTTCTGTACGATAGATTGGCTTGAAAAAAGGTAACCAAGGCATTTTTTCCGCAAAAAAAATGTTACAGAGTCCATGGTAGAACTTCAGACATTACCACAAGGTAATGAAATATGTGTGGCAGGGCACCTTTAAAATTCCAACACAAATAATGTCATGTAAAAAATTGTAATAACACTGGTTTATTAAGATTACATTTTCAGTATTGCAAATGTAATTTGTTTAAAAAATAAACTAATTTATTTACCAGTCACAGTTTGTTTTTTTTGTTGTTTTTTTCTCAGTGAGAGAAAAATGGCCCACAAAAAGGTGAGACATGTTCTGCAGTGAAATGTTTAGGAGGAAGGCCATCTCACCCAGGGAGAAGCCATCTTTGTGGACCAGCCAGACTTTCTCGGATCCATACCAGGCCTGCTCGGCTGCGATCTGCTCCTCTGTCTTCACCTGGGGTAGACAAACAACAAGGAGAGAAAGTGACTGGACCGTATCTGGAAACAATTATTGTCATGTCACTGGACCACTCATAGTCACACTGGGTCTTTCTGAAGCCCCCACTACTTCCAGTTTGATACCAGCACATGCTGAAAGGTTATGGAAGAAAGAGGTTGCCAACGTGACGGCCATGCAGTGGATGACAGTGGACTAAAGGGTCTCAGAGTCCACTGAGCACTGCTGCTCCTTCAGGGTGCTGGGTGCATGTGTGTGACAAACTTCCAACCACACAGATGTCAATATAACAAGCCTCAGGGGGGTGTGAAGGGGGTTCAAAGGGAACACTGGTAAGAAGCGTACCAGGGATTACCTCAGTTGAGTGACACAACGGGGACAAAAGTGAAGACGGAACACAACAAAAATACAACTGAACAGTAAAAAACTAGTGCTGTCAAAATTAACTGGATAATAAACAATTTAACCCCAGTACTTTTTATTACGCATGCATGTTACACACACACACACACACACACACACACACGCAAGGACTTTGTTATTAATCCCGAATAAATATTTTAATCGTTTGACAGCCCTAATTTAACCACATCGCACAAAAAACTAAAGAAAAGTATTTTTGGATGTAAACCAAAAGAAACAATTGAGTCTTAACTATTGGTGACTGCCTAAATGTCACATCATTTGGACGGGAAAAGTGAACAAGACACACTGCACTTCACAAGCAAAAGGGAGAGAGCACAACACAGCACACACACACACACACACAGACACACACACACACACACACACACACACACACAGCATTCTACGGTGCAGGGGATCATGGGACGGGCTGGAGGCGCAGTGCAGGCCAGACCTGTGGCTGCTGAGCTGCAGCATGAGATGCCAGAAGGAGGGCCACAGGGTCCTCTTCCACAGATCCCTGGGGATTGGCCAGCATGAAGAGGTCAAAGGTCACAGTTAGATATGAGTAACAAATGTTGTACAGACACACATACAAATAGATAACATAGATAAGCACACACGGATAAATGTATAGCTGTAGGCGGGCATTGCATCTGAACAAAGTGTAGTTCATCATTCTTATCCAGCACACCTGTGACAGACAGAGAAATCAAGTCTGCTATACTATAAGCGTGGTCAGGACCTGTTGCGATCCACTTACTGGCTTTATGCTAGATCTGCTTTAATATTTAACAATACACTTTCACCAGTGAAATGTTTACAGATTCATGGAAAAAAATGCCTGCATGACAACAAACAAAATTGGGGCCATGGACAAAGATTCATCATGAAATGAAAACTGGGAGCAGCTGAACATAATAATTAGCCACACGACAGCGTGGACGCGCCACACGTGCATGCTAACTGTCTAAACAGAAGCTACAAAGCCCATGCAGGTTGCTTCTATCAGCCTGATGCGGCGTGAAAAGAAAGTCATGCCACTGTGTTACAAATTGCACCTCATGTCAATGATAAAACAAGGAAAGACCTGCCAAAAAGCTTTTGACTGAATAAGTCACACTTTATGATGTGTGTAAAATATGAGATAAAATAATAAATAATCTGTGTTTAGAAAGTAGACTTCGGGGGGGGTTATGGTTTGCTGTCAAACCCAGCATCAGATGAGTTAACGGTCAATTTCATCTCTGTGTTTCCAGTACAAACATATATTTAGGATATGTTTAGCCTAATTTAGCACAACGACTGGAAGCAGGCATCTTATTTAGGCATTGTACTGTGTTACCTAACAAAGTTATCATCTATACATCCATGACCAGTCTTTGTTTTGCAGTCCACCAAAAAAAATAGCTCCAATGCTAACTGCTCTCAAACCAACAATGTGAGGTTTCACCTTTCTTTTTTGGCACATCAGGTTACATTTAAATGAAAAATTTTAAGATTACATACTCCTATACTTTTCCACTACCTTACCTAAGCTAAATATATCCTACATCTATCTCTGTACTGGATTAACAGACATGAAATTAGTATCATTATTCCCAGACCATTGATAAAGGTAACGTTCAGACCATTCTTTAAAAATGTGGTTCCCTTAATGCCAAATAATAATCCAGGTTCTCCCTTAATTTAATTTCCAACAAATTTCCAAAAACATTCTCCTACTGTCAGGAAGGGTTATAGTCACAGGAAGGCTAAAAATAAAACATAATCAAATCTGATCAGTCAAATAGTGGTTCTGGAATCAATGACTTGTAAACGGCTGGATCAATCCACATAGTATCCATTACATCAAAAGATGGATGCCTACAAGAAATCTTATAGCCTTTCAGATTTTTGTATTGGTCTCAGCATGTTGGGAATATTGTAGTACAGACAAGGGAAATGAGAAAACTAGGAAAAGTTAGGAAGGATTCCAAGCCTTACACTCCGACAAGTCACACGAGTACAAACACCAGCCAGGAGGCCCAGAGGAAGGCTGGAGGGCCGCGGTACCTGGGGGGGCTGCAGGGCTGCGGGGGCTTGGACAGAAGACGAAACACTGACAGCCTGCTCCAGCTTAGCCACAAAGCAACCGCAGTGAGACAACAACCAGCAAAAGCAGTGTGTGTACGGCGAGGAGAGAAGGAAAAGAGAATGAGGGGAAGAACGGGAGGAGAAGAAGACAAGGTCAACATGGAACTTTGGATGATGAAAATGCAGTGTAGTGCATAAAAACAAAGAAAAAGAGCATGGACACTTGACAGCATAATGGAAAAGTGAAAATGACTTTGCAATGAGTAACCATGGGGTGGTGATCAGTCCTATACATTGATAAAATGACAAGGATTTTTGGACGTGTAGATCAGTTCAAACAAATAGTTGTTAACTGTCAGAGTGACACATTAGTAGCCAGCAGGTCATGTCTGCTGTCACTAACTGACACTCATTCTGTGAGTAACTGAGTGACAAGCCTGACAAACTTGTATGTTGTCAGGTTTGTGTCCTCCCTGTACTCCTCCTCGGATCATCAGTGAGGGTAGAACACAGCACTGACTGTAAAAACGCTAGTGTTTGGGTAGTTCCAACGTCCCCAACAGAGTGATACATCTTCTCTAGTTAAACCAGCTGATTGCACAACGTCTATTTCAGGAGTGACATTGTCCAGTTAAACTTTCATTCATTCCATAACAATAATTTACGCTTCTAAACCTAATAGTGTGCCAATGTGTCAGATATATATTTCATCAACATTTAGATAAATAATTGGACCGGACTCGATATTGGCAGTTACGCCATATTACAGGGCTCGGATCGGGGCCAAAAAATGTTCATCGGGACATCGATAGTGTGTATAGAAAACTGTGAGTCTACAAAAGCAAGCAAAGAGTCAAAATGTTCAACTGGAAAACTAAGATTAGACTTTTGAGAGAACCGATGGTTAATAGATAAGTAGGAGGTACGTAAGCAATAAGTGCATGATGAAAGCCTGAGAAACCGAGCTGGAGAAGTAAGGGGCAGAGCGTTGGAGACAGACACCAGCAGAGGGGACTATATTTCACTCCATCAGGAGTCACCGTTTTGTCCCAGTCAGAAGGGCAAAAGAGACACCATGCTAATACTTTCCTCTGCTGTGAGCGTCCATAAATATACACCAATAAACTAAGCATGTTAGGCATGGTGATAATGCTAACAGCCCAACGGAGCAATCATTGTTTAAGTTAGGGGGGCTGAGGTTCTGCCAGCCAACTCTGATATTGTTGTATTCTCCATCAGATAATACAATACAACAACCCTGCTGTAAAACTATACAGGTGACGTTCATGATGCAGTTTTTTTTTAAGGGGGAACATCAGCAGTGTTGATTTGACTCAGTCTAAGGCCATAGTCTGTAGTGCTGTTAAACTACACTTTCACATTACATTAAACTATGGCACCACAATTTTCTGTTTTTCAATTTTTGGTCATGTGAGAGTTGACATGGGCATAGAAAGAGACATAAAACCAAGACAAGACATTAATAATATTCAGATGGACAGCAGGGTGGTTTACAGGGGCATTGAAGATCCTCATCAGGCGTCTCTGAGCTTCCTCGGTGGGACTGAGCGGCTCCTCCTACAGGTCAAAGCAGCAACACATTGACACTGATGGAGCTGAAGCAAAGCCCATGACTACACACACACACACACACAAAAAGTTACAAAACGTGAATATGTGATTTATTCCTCAAGGCTCAAGCATTTCCTAAAAGGACACTCTGCACACTCAACATTACATAGCATCTTGGCCTATTGTGGAATCTCAAAAGTTAATGTTCAAAGGTGCTCCAAACAGCATGCACACTAGAAAACCAATGCCACACACACACACACACACACACACACACACACACACACACACACACACACACACACACACACACACACACACACACACACACACACACACACACACACACACACACACACACACACACACACACACACACACACACACCAATACAATTTACTGGTTAACAGAAGAATATTTGCAAGACATAAGTTGCTCCAACCCAGCACAGCAAATCAATGTACCACAGAAATATATAAACAGATATTGGCGTTCCTGTGGGGCAAAACCCTGACCCTAATGCAACACAAATATTTATCATGGCAATAAGTACAACATGGAGGTTGAATTTGTGTCATGAATATTTCTAATACGGAAGTTAATATCTTTCCAGCAAAAAATGGATTTCCAATCTACTACATCCCTTAATCCCAAAATATGATACGGTCACTGGTATGCTTTGAGAATCTAGCAGCAGATTCCTAATGCTGGTCAGTGAGAGGCAGCATGTTTTAGAGTAAATTGAGACCCAATCAAGTCTTAGTTGCACAAATTCAACAAGAGCCTAGGGGAAAAAAACAGCTTTTTGTGACCATTTCTGCCATCTGTAAAGTTCCTGGAGAGCTGTGCAATCTGTGCCTGTTCATGGGTTATACTTTGAGGTCCTCTCCCTGAATGCAGCACTGCAGTAATTGGCTCTACATGGATCTCCTGTTGGTGACTAGACACGCTAGGCTACTGAAGTCCCTCATTTGGAGCAGTGTCTGGTGGGACTGTGGCCTTTGTAAAATGGGTGAAAAAAGTGGTGACTGTCCTCTCTGTTTTGATGGTACTGTGGACTCAACAGAAAGGGGTTTAAGGTACGTAAATCTCAAAAAGAGCAATCTTCTCAAATCTGCAGAATCACAAAAACCTCTATAATCCGTAACAAATTAACAACTTGCTATTTTGACAGCCAAACCAAGTTTGTTGAAGTAGTTAGAAAGTTGATGAGGAAATAAAATGCCGGTGACTGATAGGACACCAGAACGGGAAATTGTGGTCAGGAAGTTAACAAATACTTCCTACTCCTGCCCAGGAGCACTTGTAAAATAAAACGACTTGACTTGTTCAGTGCCCAGAAACAAAAGACAAAAGACCAAAATCTTCTGACTGTTGAACATGTCAGACACAACATATAAGACAGTTTTATTTGTATGTAGTTTATCTTAAGGGTAGTAATAGAAAAAAAGCATGAGGTCTTTACAATCTAAAGGGTTTATCCCCTTGGGAGCTAAAAAGTTATCAGCTAAATTCATGGCATTCCAGTAATTACTTCACAAGACACTGGTCAAGAGGAAATTGTGATCTGGTCATTGCACCACAGAAAAGGTCAGGGAGCGAGCTACCAAAACCATGAAGAAAACATCCATTGGGGACCACCAATATACCATGGCAGTCTGTTAATCACGTCTTGTTCCGCCTATGCACCAAGCTGAGACCCTAACCCGCATATTTATAACTCGACTCAGGTAAGCCCAAGTGGTTCCGCAAAATTTGAGACCTGGACCTAACCTGAGCTGTTAATTTTGCTTTATTAGATTCATTACTGACGTTTAGCTTGCCAGGCTAATGCACAACATTGACTACAGTCTCTTTCCCACTGGGGATTATGCAAAAACGTTCAACACACCCTTTTCTTGTTCTAGACCAAAATGTAATGTCCTCCATCAAACACTGTCTTGACTTTTGTTTCCTACAGGCAGTGTTGTGCCTGAACGCGTTCATTGAACGATAGTTCATAGAGGTATGATAGTTCGTAAACAGGCCTTAATATGTAGCGAAAAAAAACACCCAATCAGGCAACACCAGCCACCAGTGTCGCACCGCCGCATGCGTCATCAAAAATAAAAGCAGCATGGAGACGAGGGAGGCTTTGTTTGATAATTTAAACAAGTTTTATGACAAGGTCGGTGAGGATGGGAAAAATCGTACATTTCTGGGCAAACTTTGCCCGCACTTCAGTCACATCCACAGCAAACCTGAAACGGCACATTGAACTGAAGCAACATATGGAAAAAAAATGTGGAACTGTGAACTTAGTTCAAAATTTTGAAGTATGAAGTAAACTAGTTCATTTTAAAAATGTTGAACTGAACTTTGAAATAGTTCATGTAGAAAGTGAACTTTCCCAACACTGCCTACAGGACACTCTGAACACTCATCATTACATACTGTAGTATCTTGGCTTATTGTGGAATTTTTTGAAGAGACCGTGTTAGTAGTACTCCCAAAGTAAATGTCCAAAGGTGCTTTATTCAGCATGCACACTAGAAAACCAACGCATTCCAGCTATAACTTTACAAGACACACAACACTCCTGGATGTTGAAACCCTTTCTTGTGTTGAACAGAAGGCCAGCAAAGTATTCTTTTAGTGTCTAACGTTTCCCTAGTTATTCTGAGGAAAGGTTAACAATATATTGTGTTCCTTTTTCATGTTTCGTAGCTAGGTTACAATGGCTATCAAGTGACTCTAAAACCGTGCCTCACCGAGGTTTCACACACACACACACACACACACACACACACACACACACACACACACACACACACACACACACACACACACACACAACCCCACACACACACACACACACACACAAAAACACACACACACACACACACACACACACACACACACACACACACACACACACACGCGTGGTGTCAGTAAACAAACTCTAAAGTGCTCTTATATTTCAAACATGCATTTCAAATGGCCATGCGCTTTCCACACCAATGTCCCACATATTGACCAGACATGCTAAGTGTGGACTGCGTACCTCTTGTTGACTGACAGCAGTTTGTTGAATTGAAATGACTCCTTGAGGGAGAGACAGTGGACTAAGAGTGGGACGGAGAGGATCGGGGCTCACAGGAGTTTTGAGCGGAGAGGGTTTAGGAGCTGGGATGAAACGTGATGAAGGAGAGACAAAGGAAGATTTCTGGGCCACTGGGGTGGTAGACGGAAGATTTTTAGAGGCGGGTTTTGTTGCAGCAGTTGGTTTTGGTGCAGGTATGAAGCCAGGAGGCGGTGACAAGGGTGAGGGCTTAGGAGCCGGGATAAAGCCAACAACTGGTGGGAGAGATGAGGGTCTGGAATGGGTCGATTTGGAAGATGTTGGTGCCGCATGCTCAGAAGCCATACTGGTTGGGTTTACAGCAGCCACAGGAGATTTGACAAGCTGTACGCCTGGACCAGAGTTTGTAGGTTTGGAATTGACCTCCTGTGGCTTTACGGTGGTTTTATCCTCCTTCTTCTCTTTTATCTGCTGCGGTTCAACAACCTTTTCCTCTTTCTTCTCATTTATCTTCTCCAACTCTAATTTTTCTGGTCGATCATCCTTGCATATTCGTGGCCGGGGCTCCCTTGTCCTGCCTCGGACCATGAGGTTTGTCAACCCTCGTGAAATGTCGTCTTCCGTTTTGACGGCGTCATGTTTAAAAGAGAACCCTGACATCATGGGGGCCTTCGGCACTGGAGCTGGTGCTGGCATTGCTTTAACTGGTTCGGCAGTAGGCCTGGCTGCTTGTGGTGCTTTGCCTGATGGTTGTGTTGGCACAGTGGTCTCGTCCTCTTCTGCGGGCAGGACCTTCCTGACAACTCGACGAACCACCTTCACTACTTTCTTACGTGTCAGACCCTTGTCCTCCGTGGTATCCATCTGGTTGGTGCTGCTGCCTGGAACGTTAATATCACTATTGGCTGTACCGTTGGCCACGCTTTTGCCAATTATGCCATTTTGCTCTCGCTCACCGTTCATAACTGGCTGTGGGCTCAGAGGAGCTTGTGGTGGTTCAGGACTCCTAATTTGCTCTGCCTTCTTTGACAGTGGCTCAGGGCTTTTGAAGCGTTCAGGTACTTTAACAGGTGTCCTGACTTTAGGTGGGGAGGGACTCCTGACCCGGGCTTTCGACTCCGTATGGGAAACTGATGGGGGACTTGTTGACCGGAATAACCCCCTGCCAGGGTCTAGAGCTGGCACAGACTTGGCCCGGCTGGGCAGCCCTTCACTGTCTGACTACTCAGAGAGGAAAGAGAGGAGGTATAAGCGAGAATATTGAAAGAAAATCCAGGCATCATGTTTATAATGATCAAAATATTTATGAGGACTGAACAGCTTGCTGCTTAATACACCCTGAAATCCAACAAAAGGTATTTTCATGAGCGTTCGCAGGACACTTAAGATGCTATGAGGAACCCAGAATGTCTAGGAGACTTGACTGATGGGTAATATGTTAAAACTTAGTACCAAATGACCAGCTGCTTACAGTATGACATGAAGATATTCTTACAAGCACAAGTCATCCTCAACACATTTCTACAGCTGTAACAGATAGAGCACCCATCCGTGACTGGCTAAGGGGTCTTTAGTCAGGCAGGGTGCTGGGAGGCCTGGATGATTTTAACAGTTTAAAAATGCTTTCAAACAGTTTGACTTATTTTCTATCCTCAAAGTCAATGGGCCCTTATGCAAGAACCACTTCTACAACAAACCTCTTGATTTAAGCAAACGTGTTGCATTTACACCCAATACCACTGCTGACACTCCTAAATGTATTTTATTTTTGTCCAAAAGCAGGACGTCCTGTTGTGCAGTGTGAAGTTCTTCATTCATCTCTTGGGTAACATTTTTGTGAATGAATGAAACTTGTTGTAGCATTTTGGACTACTATGATCAAATCTCATCAACAAGCACCTAACCCATGTACAGGTACCATTCATCAGGTTGAAATGTGCATTATGACGGATGTGTGTACATGAAGAGGGGTTTTCAGAATCCCACAATAAACACTAATGCAAGCAAACTTCACCGAAATAAGTGAGAGGTTCAGGATCTGAATATAAAAATGTTCTTGCACACCACTGTTTTGCCAAGTCTGATCTCAATTAGTTATGCGTTTGATCCTAACTTTCAATGAGTCGACTTCTACCTAAAAATATGTATTACGATAGATCAAGAAATTGGACATAGTTCCCTCCAAAAAACACCTAGAAATATCACAAGAGCTGGATTGACCCTGGCAGACTAAGAAAGCTTTAACATGAATCGGACGACCACAAGTAAAAAGGACCATTTTTACTTACACTTTTGCTTCCTGGCTTGTTATCTTCTTTAATCTAAATGTGTTGATATAAAAAGGAAAACTAGATCAAAACCTCAACACTACATGAAGCTGTTGTCCATCACACCGTGCAAACCTCCAAACATGCACATTTTCTGATCTTTTACTGCAACATCTTTCTTTAGATACAGGATGTCTAACTATTTCAAGAACTAATAATTTGATGCGCTTTGCAATTTGATGGTTAAGTGTCCAGCAAATGGCATAGGTGGTACAGAGTCACAGCTGCTATAACATATAACAAGATGAGAGTGAAAGCCATTACATTCTTAGTGTGATACACGCAAAAGGGCACACGCATCTAAAGACACACATGTTAATGCACAGTGCAAAACACTGTAATACCATGCAGTGTGAGAGTGCTTTATGAAATGTCCAAATGAGACTTCCCTTTTGCTCCCAGAAGGAAAAGCGATGTGAGAATGCCATGTTGGCTGATCTGCTGTCATGGGCTGTGACGGATGAGATGAGAGCAGGAGGAAGAGGAGGTGGAGGGGAGCTAAGAGAGGAAGAATGGTGAGAAGACAGATGAATGGAAATGGGAATCATTGCATTTTCAATGTGGGCAGAGCCACATGTTGATGGTAAAGCAGTGCATAGGGACTAGGAGAAGTGGAGGATGAACAGGAGATTAGAGCAGGAGCATTAGCTCTAACCAAAGCGATGCCAGCACCTGCTCAGGGATTACGAACGATACATTTTAACTACCATGAAATGATGTCACTTGAGCTTCAGGTTGGCCGATATGATGATATATACCATGAGACAATATAAAGTTGTCTACAGTCATAGATTTAGTCACACTGTATATCTGGATGTTCCTATATTATTTGTAGATCAATGAAATAAAGTATTTTTATCTGCCAGATATTCAAAAAACTGGATTCGCCATTAATTAATTACTAAAAATACTGTAAACCGTTTCTCCAGATCATTTACTATATCATCATATAATCAACATGACAGCATAAAGGTGCATAGGCGGATGATTTCAGCCATATTGCCCCCTCCCCACTACAGCCTCCGATCTCCATCTAAAAAGAAAACTACACACTAAAACCCACCTTTGAACTCTAAAAGGTCTTTCATGTAAACTACCACTGCCAATTGCTGTCAGATGAGTAGGCACTGTATGGATTTGATACAATGTGACTGCGATGTGATCTTTCCTTCCTTGGTTTTAACTCCCTATCAGTAGACAAATACATTAATCACAATCTAAAAACAGGCAGTGTCATTTTTGGGATAGTAGTCACACTGTTTCAGGACAGGTGTGGTTTGCTTCTAAACAACTGTCTGCCAAGTTGAAATTGTAAAGGGTTAAGTCAAGGATTTTTTTGCCAGGTCTAATGTATCATATTCATCTTTACACAAAACAGAGCAAAGCTGGTCTCCAAAAGTCTGACTTGGACTGCAGGCCTTTAGCCTTTCACTGGGTTTGGGACAGTGTCCAGGTCTGGCTCGCGGTCAGTGGCTTTTATCAGTGGTCACTGAATTAGCACACTGACTAACATGTTTATTTTTGGATTAGACAGGGCTGTGGGCTAGATTACTCTCTTAGAGAAAGCCTAACAAGGCACATAGTACCCACAGTACTGCTGAAGTCACACATCACAAACGGTCAGTGTAACGCTTATCAGTTCAATTTTCTAAGCACAAACGGACATTTGGAAAAACAGAAAAATGGGTTCAAATATACATTTTTTTTATTTTTTTCTACCTTGATAAATTAAAAAATTGGATCTTTAACCTGTTTTTCCAATTTCCTGTTTTTTATTCAAAGGACCAGAAATTGAGAAAATTACTAAATTGCGTCTGAGCTCCAATTTTTCATAATACTGCAATGGTATTCTCTTCCTCTACTTTGTGGAATATGCAGGTCATTAGGCGGAACGAGGAAGAGAATACCATTGCAGTATTGAATAATTGGAGCCCAGACGCAATTTTGTAATTTTCTAAATTTCTTGCCCTCTGAATAAAAACATAAAATTGGAAAAACAGGTTAAAGATCCAATTTTTTAATTTGTCAAGGCGGAAAAAAATTAAAAATTGGATATTGGAACCCATTTTTCTGTTTTTCCAAATGTCCGTTTGTGCTTAGAAAATTGAACTGATAAGCGTTACACTGACCACAAACCTCTTGTTTTTAATACTAAGATGTACAAATAAGCAACACCAACTATCAAACCATTCTACCATACTGTCTCCCAGGAGACCATTGAATGTAAGCACATTTCATGATGGAATATTTTCACAATTACCATTTCTGTTGCTTTACTTGCCATCATGTGAATGATGAATGCCTATCTGCTGGACCTCAAGTGTGTACTTCACATAGCAAATGTACACAGGAGGAGACTGCATTTCATTGGAATGGAGACAACAGAGTTCATGTCTACAGAGCGAAAAGCAAGCTCACACTTAGCATCCCACCATAAACGAGCAGCTGCTTCTTACTGTAGTAGTGTTAACAGTCGAGTGGCTAAATCCCAGTTGGTAGTGGACTGGTAATATCTGGGGTAGAGGTCTGATCTAAAGCAGACCCATGGGAAAACCAAACCCAACATGCATCAATTCATTTTCAAAAGAAAGGAGGCACATCTGAAAGGGACCCAGTCCAAATATACTCAATGTATAATTAGATCCAAAACATGGTCAACCTTAACAGTCCGAGCAGCAACAATGTCAGAGCCGATAGAGAACCCACGCGGGTCCCCTCAGGTGTAGGGCTGGGAAATAATTCAGTATGATAATTTATCGTCTTTCAATGGAATCATATCATAAGGAGATTATATCAAGATATTGTGATGTACAATTACCATTTCTAAACTGATAATAACAAGCACATACTAACCTAATTTTCTCAGAAAATCTGTTGCGGGAATATAATTTGAAGAATTGCAGATTTGCTTTAACATCACACTATTTTTGTGTATGCATGTAAACACAGTCAGTATATAGCTGGGGAAAAAAAACTTGAAATGATGATTATCTAAAATCTCACTGTAGAAAATATTTTGCAAAAGCACCAATTGTCAACCCTACAATATCATTGCAGTATCGATGTATTTGATCAAGAATATCGTGATATCTGTTTTTTTCCATATCGCCCAGCTCTATGAAGGTGTGAGACATACCTAGACATGAGACATATCAACACAGACAATAGAACAGGACAGATTTGATTTGTCCTGGTCCTGGGTCAGGACTCACATACTGGTAACCCAATGGAAGACCTCTGATCATCTGATAATATTACTGCAGAGTGAGTTAGCATGTTAGGAATATGTAAGGAGTATATTGTATATTTATTACAATGATTGTGTGGTTTGTTCCAGATTTATGAAGACTGAAGTGGAAATCGTTAACAATAACTCGATAACATTTTAGCCACACATTTATGAGGCTCACAATTGATCTCAGAATGAAGAATTATGTTAATGGTCTATCTAAAAAAAAATCTTTATTCAATGTGAATACACAAAAGGCAGACGTGGAGGGGAACTAGAGCAAAAACCTATCAGCTGTCACCGCTGCCATATCACTACTAAATACAACTTATTTAATTTTGACAGTTTTTTACATTATCTAGATGCCTGCCTCAATTTCAAAATATTACATGGGCTTGCACCTCCACCACTGAGTGAATTTATACAACAGAAGAACAGCATTGGCAGGGCAACTAGAGCAGCCACCAGGGGAGACTGTGTTGTACAGTATAGACGTAGTAAGTTTGGCCAAACAGTCTTCTCAGTACGGGCCTCAAATTATTGGAACTGCCTTCCTACTGAACTCAGAGAGAGCACTAGCTATCTATTATTTAAAATCACACTCAAAAGATGGATTCAAAACTCTCAAAACTGCAATCATCAATAGCTGGTTTACCTCATCCTAGATACTGCCCTTCTTTGTATTGTACTTGTTTTTTCTATTTATTTTTATTTTTTTGTCCCTCTCGTTTTTTCTCCTCTTCTTTTTTAATTTGCTTTATATCTTTCTTGTATTCTTTTTATTAATGTAATATGATGATGTGTTGACCTGCCAAGGGACTACAGATGAAAATTAGCTTTTT
Organism: Perca fluviatilis; assembly: GCF_010015445.1. NCBI lineage: Eukaryota > Metazoa > Chordata > Actinopteri > Perciformes > Percidae > Perca > Perca fluviatilis. The sequence goes on from NC_053113.1 coordinate 45,627,598, forward strand.
TGCTAACACTGGAACATTTACATTTTGAGTGTAAACTAAAAATGTCAATTGATGAGCATTGTAGCTACCTTTTAAATAAATAAAAGAAATTATATATTATAGTCCTGTCACAACAGGCTATAATATATACAGTAGAGTTATGAAAACGAGGCAATATGGTTGAAATCATCCGTTCCTAGATTTTTCACGTATACATAGCGGTGTATGAAAAATAACTGAGTTGTGCTCCAAGGCATTAGATGACACCAAACTTGTCCTTATTGTAAAACAAAACCTTCATCTCGGGATCAGACATTTCAACAACAGAAATGTGTAGAATGATGATGATGAGAATGAAGAATCATCGAGGTACAATGTGCCCTAAAGTCCAAAAACAATAATCCAGAGTTATCACCTAGCCCTACTTGCATGTAAACAGTAAGTCTGCTCAAAGTCAAAGTAACATACACACCAGTGGTTCCCCCCAAAAAAGTTGTTTAGCCCGGTGGCAAGTGTCTTTATTTCCGACAAGGGCCCGGCTGGGGCCAGTCACAGACTGATGGCAGCATTAATGTAGAGTCCAGTAGTTTCTGTGATAACAGAATAATCGACGAAATCGCGAAATTGAGAATATAAAAAAGCAATAAGACAGATTCTATAGGGCCCTACATTAAGTCAGTGCTAAAATCTAACTGGAGATTTGAAGATATGACTACATCTAAGTTTCCAAGCGAGCCGTCCCACTGTAACTGTAGTTTAAAAAACTAAAACAATAATTCCCATTGGCTTAGGCCTGGTGGTGGGCAAGTTAGGCCCCTTCATACAATAAAGACCTTATCAGAGTAGCACAGCTAATGACATATGTTCAAGATGAACTGAAAACACAACATGGATGTGCACTAGAATTTCAGTCTCAACTACATTTCCCACCATCATCCTATTCAAAAAAACGTCTACTTCTAAATTCTACCACTCTAACTGATTAACACCCCGAGTAGGAAAAAGGGGAACTGTCACAATGGCGCAAAAGCCACTATTGTAAAATGCTACTTTCCACAAACCACTCAAGCTGCCTCCTCAGCTAACTGGAGTCTAAAAATAGTGTCACCGGCTGTGGGACCTCGAGGGGGCCCACGCTATTTTCCACGAAAGATCCCGCTTCTCGTTACAAGTTATCACACGCTGTTCTACCTGTTAGTGAAGTAATTCCACAACTCCTGTATCCAAATCGTTCCCACAGGTCAGCGATAAAAAAGTCAAAAACTGTCCAGAGTCAAGGAGATCTGAGCAACCGGCTGGAGACACACAGTGGAGAGGGAAACAGCAGAGCCAAGGAGAGGGGAGCGCTCTGATAGGCCGGCTATTCCTGACAGAGGACAGACAAGAGATGTGGGGACAGCTGTTGTGATATGAGGGTGTTGAGCAGGGGTAAAAATAGGAGCCTCTGCTCTCCAGCCTGGACAGGTCTGCCATGAACTCCCCCCCCCCACACCACCACCACCACCATCTCCACCATCCAATCAGCAGCCACACTGTTCCCCACACATGCTGCTGCAGTTGCTGTCGTCTCAGCTGCTTCTGTGTGTGTATCCATGTAAACGCAGCTGAGGGGACTGTTCACGTCAATGAAAACAATGCTCATTTTGTAGGTGGGGCTGCGTAATATATCGCTTTTTAATCGTCATCGCGATATCAACTGGCGCAATAAACCCATCGCGAAAGGCTGCAACATATTGCAAAAGACACTCAGAATTTTTTAGTTTAGTAGTTTAGTTAGTTGAAAGAAAACATCAGCAGAAAACTGAACTTTATAACAGAGGTCTTCAATGTTTTTTAAACCAAGCTTAACTGAAAGAGAGACGGAGCAGGGGCCCCCTATATTCTATAAAAATAAGTTGCATCTTAAACTGGGCCTACAATAACGTGTAGGGCGGCCTAAAGCCTTCATACATACCTTTTTTTCCCCCCATAGAATACTAAGCTATTATGATAATAATAATTGTTGGCATGATTTTATAAAGCATCTTTTAAAAGGTAAACATTCATGTGGCACAGTGAACCCTTGGATTCACTACTGCTGTGTGCATCACTAAGCTGCAGTAGTGTGGCTAAAAAGTGACCGTCACAATTTCCCATATACCCAAAAATTATGTTTGAAATGTCTTGTTGGATCTATTATTCTATAGATAATAGAATCCATTTACAATGACATGAAAAAGAAAATCAGCAAATCCTCACAGCTAAGAGAAGCTGGAACTGTAAATAGTTTTTTGTTTGTTTGATAAATAACAATTAATAAGACAGTAAACTAATTGTTTTCAGTACTGGAAGCAACACGCAGGGGGAAATGACAGGATGCAAAGGAACAACACGGAGAAGGACAACGGTACAGCAGTGGTGGTGAAGATAGACATTTCTTAAAATAATTGAAACTTCATGTCCTCAATTTAACAGAAAACACTACATTGTGAGAACAAGTTGCAGACAGCGTTCATATGGTGCATCATGGTTACCAGTAGTGGAATGTAACTAAGTACATTTACTCCAGTACTGTACTTAAGTCCAAATGTTGAGGTATTTGTACTTTACTTGAGTCTTTTCAGAGAGAAATATTGTACTATTCTACTCCACTGCATTCATCTGTTACAGCTTTAGTTCTAGTTACTTTACACATTAAGATTTCTGCACACAAAACACATGTAGTTTATAAAATCTGATGTTTTATTATGAATGAAACTATCCAACAATATAAGGACCTACAAGTCCAGCTGAGATGATGAGACCATTAAACACACAACTGCTTGGATCCTTTCCACTTTTAAAATGGGAGGATTTTACTGTCTTATACTTGAGTAACAATTTCAATGTAGGACTTTTAGTTGTAACAGAGTATTTTTTACAGTTTGGTAATAGTACTTTTACTGAAGTAAAGGATATGAGTACTTCTTCTACCAATGATGGTTACCCATAAAATGGCTAAATTAAACTGCACTGTTATAGTTTTTGAAGATGTTGACAGCCTGAAGTTATAGTGCAGTAGCTGAACAGCCGTGTCAGCTAGCTGGATAGCTATTTCTTCTAATTCAAAATGTAAATGTATTCAAAGACATTTGAGTTTCGCTTGATTCTTGAATATCTGTAGAAACTAGAGTTATGATGCTCCGTCCAATCGGCTGCTGGCAACATACCTTTACATTTTGTCCAGTCATCATTCAGCAGTTCAATCCCACATCCAGTACCTCAGCTGTCTGAACATCAAACCTGACTAAAACCTGCTCCTGGCTCTGCTTTCCTACCATGTGTTTCAGTAAATAGACAGGACTATAATATTCTATTGTCTACATTTGAATGTGTTGTAAGTTGCGTTGTCTTCCTGTGTGAAACTGATCTGTGGAGCAGAGAGGAAGAAGTCTGAGCATTTAAAGCGCGGCAGTGCAAAGAAAAGCAGAAGCAGACGGTAACATGTTACCGGAAATAATACACAGGCTCTCGTCACGGCTGCCGATGAATGAAAAACAGCTCGCCATCTGCTTGTGATGTTATGCTGCCTCTCAAAACTTTACTACAGTAGAATAAAAAGCTCATATAAAAGTGTATTCTCATATTAGTAAAAAATAAAGCTCTGTTCACTGCTTTACACTCCTCTTACGCCAACAAACGCATGTTGTGTTCTGTCCAATCTAAGTTTTCTGTTGCACGACTAAAACTACTTTTGAACGTACACGTTCCACCAAAACAAGTTCCTTCCCGAGGCTTTTTTGCAGAGGCACTGTGGCTCTCTGACAATTATGATTGGTTTAAAGAAATGGCAAAAAGACCAGAGCACGTTTTTCTCCCATCCAAGATTGCTGTATGGACTAGCCAGACCCTCCTTCGCAGCGCTGTGGAGGAAGGTCTGGCAATGCGTTTTCCTAGACGAGCAACACATCAAGTGATCTTTTCTCCATCTGTCACTACTAGAGCAAAACTAAATCCTTCTTAACACACAGTAGACTATCCACCCACTAAGGACACATATCCCCAGACAGCAGACAACAACCACTGCAGCTCCATTTGATTCCCACCACCTCTACCTATGGACCACAAGATGGAGCCAGAGAACCAGGAAAAGCTCCACGAGCTTGTAGAATCCTGCAGCCACACAAAGCCTCCATTATTATCCATTATGTCCCAGCGGCTGCCATGGTATTATAAGGGAGGGAACAGCACAGTGAAATAGATCAAGTGCAAACAAAGTGTGCTGTGAAATGAATGAGTGACAGCTTTAGTCCAGCTGACAGTCTACACGCGGCTCCGTCTTCGGTAATAAGAGTGTAGCTTAAAGAAGAGGGTGGGGTGAGAAGGGCGAGGAGAGAAATGCAGTGATGTAACAGTGTGTTCAAACGTGACTGCAAGTATTATGAATGGAAAGGGAGTGTGTCATGTGTACAAGGGTTAATGTAAAGCCATGTCAGCTGAGAGAAAACTTTCCACAAACTGTACTGTCTCAATCGGTTTTATTTTTTGAAAATATCCTATCAGGTGTATCTCCAAGTTATCCAATAGCACGCTGAAAGGCTGCGAGGGTTGTTGCATAGTGTAGAGAGAAGAGAGCAGAGTGAGGCATTTATCATGTTGAGACAGGGAAGGGCTCTGTGTTAAGACATCACCACACGCTTCTCCAGACAGCATCAGTCAGGAGGATTCAGACAGAGAAACTATCAGATAGTCAAATGATTTCTGGGGACGATTAGTGTTTATGACAGAAATGCACTAACTATATGGTGACCGGTCGCCTCTGGAATAATCATATAGGCATTAGTAGAGGCTACGGTAGGTTAAGCTCAAGAAGTTTCAGCTTGATGAAAATGTATGTATGTACTGTAGCCCCTGTGTTATGTCTGTGTGCTGAGTAGTGACTTTTAGTTTTGTATTTACTCACTTATTATTCCTAAAATAATCCCCATACAGACACAACTATTTCCTACAGCTGGATTGTTTCAAACGGAGGCGTATCTGTTCCGTCAGCCACACGCGAGACGGACAACGGACCTGAAATGTCTCCTTTGGAGGCGTCAGACTTCTATACATATCAAGTCTGATGTTTAGACTAGTGCTCAGCTCTAGTTCTCTTTTAGTCGTCCTGGAATTCAGTGAACACATGACAGATTTATGTTTGTGTCAAACTGAGAATACTTTATTTTACTTTCAATTCATCGCTTCCTGCACGCAGACAAAGTTCATACCTCAATTTAACATGGCATGGGTTTATTACTGAGGGACAGACAAGTCAACGGCAGTGAGACACAGTCCTCTGCATTGTAGCCCCACTTCCTACTTTCCTAAGCCACAACTATTTAGTTTGCAGATACATAGTTTGAAAACAGCACACATCTCCTTCAGGATGCAGAGCTACAGCCACTACACTACACTACCAACATTCAAATGTACATTTCCTCAATCGCCAGTGACATTCCGCTAATCACCCAGGAGTATACTCTAATGTTCCCTACTGACTAGTGAAATTTGCATTAGCACTGTCACTATCTGCTAAGTGACAGTGCTAATGCAATTGTCATAAATTATTCATAAATGTTTACCAAACGGCTACAATTCAACGGTATGTTTCGTCAAACTGTCTTTTTAATTTTCTTGTTATAAAAATGCTAATAATTACAACACACACAAACACACACACGTTATCCCATGTTGACGGGGTTGTGATGGAAACACTGATTCAGTCCCTGAACTGACTGCCATTGCTCAGAATGACACACCCTCATCTTCACCAGCAGCTGGTGGAACAAGGAAAGACACATAGTGAAACTTAGTTCTGAGTCAGGGCACAGCTCAAACCTGGCAACCCCACTAGGATGACTGTTGACATGTTTTTTTGTAGACAGTTCGCCCAGAGGTTGTTGATCAAAACAATAATCCAACAACACCTGTGCCTAAAACCACATTTACATTTCTATAAAAAATAAACAAATACGAAAATCCATCTTGTCAGGTTGCAACCTAATGCGTTTGTGTCTGAACAGCAGCTTATCGAACCAATCAGCGTCGGTGAGGAGCTACTGGCCGCTACGGGCGTGGTTTAGGTGTGTGTGACGGCCGCGGTCATTCGTTCAAAACAACAGCGGCAAAAACGTGATAGACAGATGCTTCATCCAACACCTGCCAGGTAGTTTTTTTTAAGTGCCTGCCCTTTTCCAAACAATTTTTACAATGCAACAGCAACAGATTGAGTTTCTTGAGGTGCAACTTAATGCACCATTAGTTTAACAAGGTGCACCTGAAGGCACCATGGAGTCCCATCGAAGCCCACATGCTTTACCTTTGTTGTTTGTTTCCATAACTCACCTCACTGGGAAGGCGAAATGTTGCCACAACAGTGACTTCAGGGAGATCCTGCTGCTGAAAAATTGATTAAAATTGAAATCACACCCCTATTCAAGAGCATATTTAAGACTCTCCTAACTTAACTAAACTACATCAAGTTTACACAGGACAAAATGAGACAAGAAGGAGCTCTCAGGTATAAAATAGCCTGTTTAGAGTGAAATCAAAGGCCAAGCGTATTAGACAATACATCAGACACTAATAACCTTGTGTGGAAGAAGTCAGACGGTCTGTGTGTTTGTGTGTGTGTGTGTGTGTGTGTGTGTGTGTGTGTGTGTGTGTGTGTGTGTGTGTGTGTGTGTGTGTGTGTGTGTGTGTGTGTTCTATGCCTGAGAGAGCTCCTTTAACCTTGTGTGGAAGAAGTCAGACTGTGTGTGTGTGTGTGTGTGTGTGTGTGTGTGTGTGTGTGTGTGTGTGTGTGTGTGTGTGTGTGTGTTATGCCTGAGAGAGCTCCTTCATGTCTCAGTTGTGGTTCAGGGTGGCAGATGTAGGTCAGAGTGCACATCACATGTGCACTTGTACAGACAACGACATCATGCACCCTGCATGATGTATTTGTCTGTACAAGTGCACATGCGGTGCTAGCATAAAGAATATTTTCACACACACACACACACACACACACACACACGTCTACATTCCCTAAAAGATGTAGAGACTCTGCAACCTCATGCTGCATTTGCTCTGGCAGATGCGTCTGTTCCCCCTTTGCTTTGGACAGATTTCCAGCGGCCTGAGACGCGCAGGGCCAATCACAACTGTTTGTATGTAATATGATGAAAAAATATGAAATCTAATTCCATACTTTTCAATACTGAGTAGGAACTAGGGCCGGGATGAAATGCTTTTGTCCAGATTTTATTCTTTCAAGATACATGGGTGCCGATTCGATATGTGTGAAGGTTTTCATTTATTGTGATTCTAGAGGTTTTGTGATTCCATAATATTGAGTATTCTTTTCCTTCTTTAACAACAACAAAAGTTGAATAATACACTTCTAGAGACAATATAACAACAATTGTTTTCTTAGAAGAATGCACATGTCAGTCAGTCTGACATTTATTTCATTTGTAAAGAAGTACATAACATGGATTTTCGTTTTGCTGGAAACGGATATGATGTAGTCGCTGTCTGCTGTCTACTTCCTGTTGACGGTATCTCATTTCCGGTTTAGCCTAATGCTTAATGAAGCTAGCACACACGGGATACTCAAGGTACAAATGAGTGAAACTGATTACTGACAAGTAGTTATGCTGACAGATTAAGCAATGGCTCCTTGTGGCTCAACGTGTGCCGTTGTCGGGTGCACAAACACGCGAAAACTGAAGGATTTTATGAACGGGACCGGTTTCCAACATAAACGGACCCACTCGATCTGTTGCCCAGCACCCTACGCACTCCATTCAATGCCCAAGGACGAGACAAAAACATGAGAATGGTTAGCAGCCCTAAAGCTAAAAAAAAATCCACCGAAGAGAGTTTATGTCTGTTCTTACCATTTCATCGACCACAAACCAAAGGAGCTCCACCCGAATTCGGAGTTGAGCATCGAGCTAGGTGACGTAAATTGAGTTCACGGAGCGGGTTTCACACAAAACTAATTGGTCATATGAAAAACCTACGGCTAACTGAGACTTTCTTCGGTTGAAAAATGATCTTGTAAATTGACGAACATAATATTTGTAATCCATGGCTCAATTCAAAACGGGATCAAAAAATAATTTGCCTCTCCCCCATTCACTGGAATGTGTCTGGGGACACTAGCTGTTGCACTATGACCATTAATTGCATTTTATTAAGTTGTTCTATGCTCTATTGCACATGTTTGGTATGTCTTGTTATGACATTTTGATATTTTATTTTAATATCTTAATAAAGAAGTTCATGTTTCAAGTTCAAGTACATGGAATCTTAGAAAATCCTTTTTACCGTGGTATCGAAATTGGCATGGAGAATCTGGTTATTTTACTGGTATTGGCACTGACTACTGAATTTTTGGTGTGACACCCCTAGCTGTAACCGGGCACTATGTTGAAGGACTGGTTGAGTTACACCAGACGAGGACAGCGAACAAGAAACACTCTCATCTCACAACATGATAAACAGACTAAGCGGCTATCAGCGTCACAGTCATCTGTTTCCTCCAAGCATGCGAATTCTGTCTGGCTGCAGTAATCTCTCTGGAATGCGCCGGCAGAACAAAACAAGGAAGATGCTTTTTTTACGCAACTCCTAAGAATCCAGCTCCTCTGACTTCACATGCTACCGTAAGTCAAAAGGGCAAGGGGTCAGGGTGACAGTGTGCTTCAAAGACTAAATAGAGGCAGCCAGATTCAGTCACAAACTATTGACTAAAACCCTTTTTGAAAGAGTGGCTGAAAGCATGTGATGTATTGACTGTATTGATGATTGGGGACATTGCGTGTCAGCAGCCAACAGGGTGCTGCTTCTGTACACATTGAACTCCATAATGGATTCAGCAGAAGTGTCAAACTCATCTTCCAGTATTACTGTGGATACTTCCACACAGCTATCATTCAGTTAGCTTAAATGAGAGCGTTTGTTCCCGTGCTTTTCAGATTTTATTGAATCACTTCAGAGATGTGTATGAACGTGTATAACATGAAAGGGGAACTCATCGGATTCTACACAAACAAGTCTTCTGTGACTCTGGAAGAGCTTTGTCAAGTCGGAGGAAATAGTCCCGATGATGTCATGGCTAACAAAAGACACTATTGAGTAGGGATCAACCGGCTTTTCAAGGCCAATCCCGATTGTTAGTAGTTAATGATAACCGATAACCCATATTTGGAACCAATATGCATTTACAGTAACAAGGAAAATATTTAAGTAAAAATTAAGATTTTGAATGTTACAACACAAAACTTTGTTTAAATGCTTTAAGCAATTATTTAATAGATGAGAAACTTTCAACATAATACCTGTTAAAAGACAGTCAGATAGTGTTGTGGGCGGGACATTAAGTCAGACTCAGTGCTGAGTGAAACCGAAGCAGAGGGACAGACAGAGCTGGAGCCGAACCAAAGTAGAACACTTTTTATTTAATTAACTTTATCGGTTATCAGGCAAATAAAACACAGATACAGATAATCTGCAAAAAAAACGATAATCAGTCTATCCCTACTATTGAGATGCATTACTGGAAGCTCTATTGGAGCTCGACTCATACGAAGGATTGAAATCAGAATATGTTGGCCTCTGTTTTTCGGTCTCTTGTGAACTTTATAGAAGTGCAATGCTAGTAAAGAAGAAAGAAATGCATGAGCTGAAGATGTTGGCATGCATCAATCTAAACTAACCTGAAGAGTTAAAACTTATCAGTGTTCGAAATCCAAAACACCTCTTTGGTCTAACATCTTGCAGTTTCTTTGGGCAAATATCCTCCCAACAATCTCAGCAGCTTGGACCATCCAGAATGAAATCTGCGGAATTCCATTTTTCTGCTTGGGGTGGACATTCTGAGTTATTTTTATTTTATATTTATATATGGGTTTTTTTAATCTACAAAAAATCTGCTGTGCCCGGAGATTCCTTGTGGTCCTGGTGATTATATTTTTGAACTCAGAGTGGTATTTTGCATTTTTAAAAGGTTATTATATGAGTCAATAACTATAATGCCATATGAAAGCCTACAGTAATGTACACACCCACACAAAGCAGTGACATGAGCCTGCTACAATGTGACAGAAGCCCCAGGGCTTAGGTCAGCTGAGCAATAGTAGATAAAACACAGAGGCATTCACTGCCCTGCTCAAATGGAAACTGAACAGCAGATAAGCTGAGTAGAACTGGACATGTGCTGAAGTGTGGCCTTTGAGTTGAGTGTGTATATGTTGAGTAAGTGATTGCGTAAGACAGGCATTAACTTGCCTGTATGTTTAAAGATTATTATATTATGTTTGTTTTAGAAGGTTGATATGAACAAAAAAAAACACAAGTGGAGAAAACAAAGCAGTCCATTGGCTTTGGGCTTCAGCAGCTTGCTGGCAGAGCTAAATTCTTTACCCACCAGCAGCCTACTATTAGCTTGCAATTGGTCTAAAATATCACGTGAATTGCTGTGTTGCCTTATGGGAAAGCCTTTCCTTTTCTGCTCTATTTCCTTGACTTGCAGGTTTGCTACACATGTGATACTTTGAGGGGTATACACATGAGTTCCCTTTTTTTCATTTAACAAAATGTGTAGCCTAAAATACTAATTAAAAAAAACACAAAACGTCTAAACAAGTCAACTACTATTGTATTAATATGTCTCAGACAACAAGAAGTTTCCTGTGGGGAAAACCAAACTGTCAGAGTGTCATGACGGGGAGAGCTCTGAGAATGACAAGTTGCCACTGGCCGTTGTACTATTGAGCAATGTAGCAGGACAAACAGCTCGCTTCTAAAGCCTAGATCAGAGAAAAAGTGCTTCACTTATCCAACAGAACGGCTGGCGTACATACACCTAAACTGCAATTTCCTTCTTCCAAAAGTTCAGAGGGGAGTGCAAATGGAACTTCCCGTACCCTCCACCCCCACAAAACAAATGACAGAAGACTTCAGGGAATGATCCGACCACAACTGCCATTTAGATTCATTACACAACCAAGTTGGAGGACCAGGAACCAAACCCTCTCTGTGGTGCTGGGTAATAATTTCACCTCTGCGCCACACATTTACCTCCAGGTCCCTTTTTCTCAATGACTAATCCCAAAGCTGCGCAACATGTGACGGTGTCTGGGCTGATGACACATGGTACACAACGGCCACACTAAACATGTGTTGACTTGACATCGGAACTGTTGATTATGCATCATTTATGTATTGTGACATGTCAGACAACAGTATAAGATAGCCTCTTGAGAAAGGGCACAATGTCTCTGGGTCACTCAGCAAACAGCCAACAATCAGTTACGGTATCTAGACTTTGGGTAACTTGACATGCCATCTCATTACATTGCTCATTGGGGTCTCTGAACAGTAGTCCATGAGCTGATAAGATGAACTGAGTCACTGATCCACGGCCTGCTCGATCCTTGTATTTGCATTTGTGATATTTGCGGGCTGAGAGCAGGCCTGTAATTATCGCAGAGGAAAGAGAACCTCCCTGCGTCCCAAAGGAATTTCAAAAACCAACCGAAAGCGTCTCATATCCAAATGGCATCAATCTCAGCAATGATAGAGTTCACTCTATTAATGTGTGGAACTTTCTGTCTTCAATCCACAGGGTTTTGTGAATATAAGTTTTGGACTTGGTGTTATTTGAAAACTGAACTCACTTTCTTAATTGTAAAATCTAACTATGTTATGGCAATCAGCTCAGAGGTAAAGTGACTGGAAAATAACCATGTTTTCATGACGTGCTACTACTGGTCTAACCTTAAAAGACTTAACCCTTGTGTTGTCCTCGGGTCCAATTTGACCCGTTTTCAACGTTTTAATATCAGAAATATGAGTTTCTTTCATCGAAATTGCCCAAACATAACTTGGATGCATATGTAAGTTGTATGGAAGCCATACAGCGTTCTTTGCAGGTACAATTAATAATTATATCCACTGAATTTGTGGTGTTTTATTCAATTTTATAGCATTTAAAAAAAATGTGCAAAGGGTTTTCAAACAGTATCCTAACTAAACTTTAACATATACCAGTCTATGATTATCCACTCAACATCCTCTGACTTTAACTATTAGTCAAAATAATTCATAATTTCTGCTTTTTTTAACTCAAAAATTAGGTATAATGTCACTTGAATTAGGTTTGTTGACCATGAATTTAAAAAAAAAAGATTTCTCAGTACGGCTATGTTCGGAAGATTGTGTCGTCCTGCAACTATCGCTCGCAGAAACTCGAGTAAAGATAATTACCTCTTCTGAAGAGTCCGTCATGTCTTTTCGAAATTCTCCCCGTCCTCCTTGGCGATCACCCAAGGCTTGTATCATGTGGATGCGCCGTCAGTTATTTGTCATTACTTAGAATTCCTCGTGGTGGCGACATAACCACGCACCATCTTGAAAATCAGTCTACACTTTTACTATTGAATACATTATCTTGTACAAAAATGAAGCCCTTTCTCTAATGGGTTATATTTTAATTGAGTTTATTACCCCCAAATCAAACTGCAAACACGAGGGCTGTGTTCTGTTACCATGGAAACAGCCAGGTGCTTCAGTTGAGGCGGTGTGCATTGACAGTGCTGCTGTGTCACTGTGCGGAGAGAAAGGAGACTGCTGACGGTGTGGTTTTCAGAGAGCAGCAGTCAGCACTGAGAGAGGACAAACACGCAGTGGCACCTGACACTGTGCTACTGCACCACACACACACACCTCACACAGTTATTACTTCCTGAAAGGGTTGCAGGGGAAAGGAAGTAACTGGGTTTATGGGAAATGTGGTCTTGCTTTCAGCACAAAGATTAGCATTAACAATACTTCCAGGGGGCTTCTAATCATTAGGGATCAAACCAAAGTTTTCTCGGATTCCAATTCTATAACTCGTGGTATCTGCCAATGCTGGGCGTCGATCCACTACCAGTGGTTCCTTTTTCACAAACTCAAAACTCTTTGGGATCATTTTTATGTGTGGCAACATGGGCCCAGGCATTGCTGTGTCACTAGAAAGGTAGATAGCGGCCCTTTGAGTCTAAATGGATGGAACTAACAGCGGAAATACTGACTTTTCTGATGACATTTGGTGCAGCTGTAGCTGTCCGTAGGGACTTGGCTTGGGAACCGGAGGGTCGCCGGTTCAAGTCTGGTATGGACCAAGTATGAGTGTGGACTGGTGCCAAATATGCACTGCTGAGGTCCCCTTGGTCAAGGCACCGGACTCCCAACTGCTCGGGGAGCCTTTAATGGGCAGCCCCATGACTTTGACATCTCTCCATTTAGTGCATGGTCCTGTTTGTGCATGTTTGTTTGCGTGTAATGTAACAAGAGTGTAAAAATACTATTTCCCTAGAAATTACTTACTTAAAAGTATGTCTTTTTCTTGACAAAAAATGCATTTAATTGCTCAGGTATGTCCACTAAACACTAAATCCATTTATTAAGACATATGATGCATTAGCGTTCATACTGATTGCTGCATCCAATCATCCAATCAATCATTAGCCACATTAGCCTTATTAGCTTATGGTTACAACAGCAAAATATCACATGCATTTTAACTTAAAGGGAAAGGCTGGCGCTGTTCTAATTCTTATCATCAAAAAATACCACGAAAAACCCAAACCAACCAATGTGTCCATCTCTTTCTGATTTTCTTACTGTGTCTGTGGCTCTCAGCCCCAAGCCTGTTGGTACCTACTGAAGACATACATCTTTAACAACAGCTCACACATTTATGGTTTCACTTTTTCAAAGGTTTGACAGGGGTTTGGTTGGTTTTGCTCCAACCAGTAGGTAGGGATGTAGTACTCAGAGCTGCATGGAAAAACCACCCTTGCGATGTAACGAATTGCTTCACGGCACTGCACACATACACTGAGCCGGCAAAAAAGAAGCAGAAAGCTAGGAACGCATTGTCGGAGGAACAGAGAAAGAGGAAACGGCAGACTGACCGAGCAAGGAGTCAGACACGAGTAAACATCGGACCTGCGTTTTCAGAATGGCGAGAACTGAGACAAACGGAAGTCTGCAAATCCGATGCTGACCTGGCGTTCTTGCTGTTGCACTTGTAAGTATCTTTGATCAGAAACTTTATCTGCCACAGAGTTTCTTGTCAGCTTGATGTTGGTAAACGCTAGTTGCTTCTGCTCCGACAGCGTTCTAAGGCCATTGTAGGAAAAAGAAGAATAATGTTACGGACCCGGGAGAGAAGGGTAATATTTCGAGAAAAACTTCAGTGGACATGGCTCCGTGCGTTTGCCGCCTTCTTTGAAAACAAATGCACAAGACCAGAGGGAAAAGATGGGAGGGGAGAAAGTCGCCCACGGGTTTTTACAACAGTGTTGCAAAATATCTATTCCGAAGCTGTAGGGGGAGCTCTAAAAAGCAAGAAAACAGCGAAGAAATTGCCAAAACTGCATAGCACCCCTTTAAGAGTTGTTTTTTCTGTAAGGTTCACTTACAACAATATTATCCATGCATGCTGCAATATTTCTCATGGTATTTCATGTAGTAGAATCTCTAAACATATCAGGTAATGAATCAGAGACCTGGAGCAAGGTAATATGTGGGGGATTGAGTGTAAATAAACTACAGTGTGTGTGTGTGAGATCATGGTAATGAAGGAACATGTCACCCAGAGCAACAGTGGGGCTCGATGATGTGTTTTTAACAACAATAGTGCTCTATGGCACAGAGGAAGAAGATAGACACACACACACACACACACACACACAATACTTACTTGATACATTCAGCACATGGGCATTGTGTATCATAATAAAAAAAAAAAAAAGACTCATCCTTTACACTGAGTTTATTGAAACTTTCCTCATTATCGCTTCCTCTGACTCTGAAACCAAACACCTCATTGTAATTTCCCGGAGAACAGCTGCTGAACTTTCCAGACGGCCCTTCTTTACTCAGACGTCTTTCCTTCAGTAGAGTTCTGTATTATTCATGGGTCCTGCAGCATCTCTGTAAATAATTCAGTTTGCAGACAAAAGAGCAGCGGTGACACCCCACACCACAGCAGCATAGAGAAAGTTACCTTACCACAAAGCCCCCAGGAAGGTCACAGCGAGATGGACAAATGCCACATTCAAACCAGCCTACGTAATAAACTTGTCTAGAAGCACATTAGAAATATCTGAGAAAGATACATCTACATTTCCCAGAGTAGATATAGCAGCATGTCCTCGGAGCCCTGACCAGGCCTCAGCCCTCACCACAAGGTTTGTTTAAGGGAAAGCCTCGACTTGTAGAAGGAGAACGGCTATTCAAGAATATGTGTCCAAGTCCAGACACGTTGTACAAGTATGAATTATGACACTGCTGAAGATATTATAACTCAGATTGATATCTCACACGTGCTCAAGGCACATATTTTATATGAGAGCAGGGTTCTCCCTACAACTAGAAGGTTTAGGTGTAGCACCCAAGCCGTTTTGGACACCACCTAAGCCAAAAGAAGAATCATTGTCGGCATCAAAACTAACTAAATGACTTTCTAAGATCTAACCTAGACTTGTCTTTAAGCTTTTTGAGTGCAATTTATGTATTATCTGCCTTAGCTTTTCCAATGTTTTAGACACAGATATGGGAATAATAATGGTCCAAAATGATGTGAAATTGCCTGTTTTTTATTGAAAAAAATGTCACGTTTTCTTGAGGGAGGAAACCCCTAAACCACCCGACAAATATGTGCACCTAGTCCACAAACCTAGGGAAAACACTGGAGAGTAAAGCTCAGACTGGTGATGTTGGCAGCTAGTAACTGCTAGAAGGAGTGAAGTACTTTAAGTAGAAAGTGGAATCATGACTTTCGGCTGATAGAGGAACTGCTATGGGCATGTTGTCATGTAGACCTCACTACAGTATGTTCTGAGGTGCTTAAAAGCCAGGACTCTTTTGTGTTGCACTTATTTTATTTCCCTGTGCAGTACATTGACCCTTTAACTGCATACTGTTGTTTAATGTTGCACATTAGTTTAAAATACATCCAAAAAACAAATTTGAAAAAGTTGATATGGCTTTATAGGGCAAATGTCAGGATTTGTTTTAATCAGTCCCTCCAGAAAAACGTGATTATGCGATCGCATAATTCAATGCATAATCAGCCAAAGTCCGCATAATGATGCGGGGGGCCGCATTTTTTCAAATACGCCGCACTTTCGCTGCATAAATTGCAGACTTCCGCGCAAAATATGCGGGGCTTGCATGATTTTATAATCCCTGCAATTTTGTTGAAAAAAAGTCCCATATATATTAGCATAAAGTTGAAAAATGTTGCGTTTACTTCACACAAGAGCAGCCATTTTCCCCTGTTGCCATGGGAACGTTATGAAGTGATGTAATTATGCGATGTGAACATCATGGAATAGCAGGGTGTTGGGGGAATCACTTTTTTTTCTCTTTTCCATCAAACCGCAATTTTTGCAAGTTCCCGCAATTTCATCGCATAAAATTGCATAAATATCTCGCATATTCCATCGCATTTTTTAAGAAAACATGCCGCATAATCAAGGATTTTTGCCCGCAATAATCACAAAAAAGGAAGGACTGTTTAATGAAGTGTTTCCCAACCTTTTTTCTTGGCCTACTCATGTCTAAGAAAAGCTGAGCCCCCCCCCGAAACCGAAGTTGAAGTAACTCTCGAGATAAAGCCATACTTTCTTTTTTGATACAGAGGAGTTATCAGCACTGTTACGTTTCTCATAATTATTATCTTTTATAATTATTATAAGTATTATCATAATTTGTTTAACGTGCAATTTATTTTTTTTTCTCAACCTCAAACCAGATAAAGCCCTGCCCCCCCCCTGTGATCTTTGCCGCCCCCCCGGGAGTGCCCAGACCCCAGGTTGGGAACCACTGGTTTAATGGACTGCCACTAACCCATAGCCTATTTCATATGAAGTGTTTCACCTCTCTGTATTTAAATGTATGGCCCCCTAAACAGGCAGAAGTGCTGACTTTTGCTGTCACATTGGGTTTACTGTGCATTTAAATCTCCCCAAATTCCATAAACTCACTCGGTCTACTTTAAGCAGCCAGAGTCAGGAACGAGCGAGGATTACCCCCAGACACTGCCACCGTTTAGCAGTCTGTTATTGCCTATTGATTATTTGAGTTCCAAGTACCAAGTTCAGCGAAGTCTTAGAGATAGCGCAGAACATGGCGCGTATTGGGGGTAGAGACACGAGGAGTAAATATCAGATCAAATTCACGGTTTATTAATGAATATAACGTTAGGCATATGCCTAGATGGTGTTGGTTTTTTACAAGGCTATGTGTTTTGTTATCAATTGATTACCTAAACTAAACTGGTTTGTAATGTCCCAGCAGCTGATAGTGTTTGCTACTTCAGCAATTACCTGACGTTAGGGACATTTTGACATCTGTGTACTTTAACGGTGTCTAAAGACCTTCTAATGTCAGCGAACGCGTTAAATATCTTCTGGCGGCACAAAATAAAACACACACACTTCAGCACCACTGCTGGAAGAACACACACACAGACACACATTCACTTGTCTGACGAGTCCTCTCCTACTCCTCATCAATAGCAGCAAATGCTCTGTTTAGCCCGGTGCATCCTCCTCTTCATTTAACAATACCCCGGCCCTCTTATAGTAGATGCCCTGGTTAATCCCTGTCTCTGGAAGACCTGAGGATTAGCTCCCCAGCGGGACAGCCAGCTCAGCCACAGTGTCAAACCTGGTAGGAGACCCTGATCTGGCTACTTGGTTCCAAGAGGCTATGAGGGAGCAAGCGAGAAACAAATAAGTAGGAAAGAGGATTAAGAGCCAAACAGTGTTGGTGTTAGCCTTCTTGTTTGGTGAATCAGAAGCATCAGGCACACATAATCCTCTGACTGATGAGTGACTAAGAGTATCACCCACTGGCTCACCAATCAGAGAGATTAGCAGACAGGTCACCCACTAATCTAGACCACTAATGAAGAGGCAGCCAGTGGTATTATAATTTGTCGTGAATACTAAAACTTAACATTCTGGACAAAGTCAGGCTAATAAATTACCATTATCCAACTGATGGTCAAATAAGAACGGCGTAGTCTTTTTCAGACAGTGAATCTGTAACATTACTGGCTTCATCTACTCTGTCTAGGGATGCAACAATCTAGTCTGGATCGACGACAGTACATTTCCAGGACAATTGCCTCAAATCCGGAAACAACAACAACAACAACAACCAGAACCTCCGAGCTACCAAAGCTACACGCTGAAAATGTCAAGTTTTGAAGAAAATTTGGATGGTGCAACAAGGCAGGCCTGCTTGGTTCATTGCGGGAATGATTGTAAAGATTTACAAAGAATATGTTTATGTTGTTTACTCTCCGGACCGATTGGTGGATTTGCTGTCGACGAGGTACACATGGCTACACTAGGAGCAAATGAGGTTTAACCATGTATCCAGCTAATTTAAAATAGCTCACGGTACTGGATTGTGTCACAGTTAACTTCATGAAATATTGTATGTGGTGGGTTTTTTTTACGGGGGTGCAAATGTTCCACCAAAACAAGTTCCTTCCCGAACAATTGGCTCTGTTACACTTGTAATATGTAACAGAGCCACAGTCGCTGCGTCCGGAGTTTAGCACCGCCCAAGCCAATTGGGATTGGTTTAAAGAAACAGCTACTCCACAGCGCTGTGGAGTAAGGTCTAGAGTAAGAATTGAAGTAAGGAATTGAGTTATGCATTTATTCAAGAGTCAGGATGAATTGGGATAACTTTGCTGGGCCTTTAACTTTTCATCTAGCGCCTTTAAATCGTTTTTTTTATTTATTTTTTTTTAAACATGGCTTCGTTCAAGTCCCCTTCTGACTTATTTCTAATGCCCTCATACTGCTTTTTAATCTGTTGTTGGTTTGATTCCATCTCTCCTAACTTCCTGTGTTATTACTTTGACTAAGCCTAAGACAGCCACACAGAGACAGTATTTCACTCTACAGGGCTCCAGACTAACTTTTTGCCTTGGTCGCACTGGTGCGCTTAACTTTTTTTATTTAGGTGCACCAGCACAACATTTAGGTGTACCCAAATTTTTCCTCGCGTCGCCTTTAACGCCACAATTTCAAGGTCACCTTTTTATCACACTCCATATACATTCATATATATATTATGTCAATTATTTTAAACAAGAATAAGGAGTTGGTACATTTTTTTTTATTTGAAGCACAATTATACTGTACTCAAAGTCTTATAGCGGGTCCCCCCTTGCTGTCAAATGCCCCTCAGATGGCCAACAACTGTAATTTGGCCTTCTTCCCCTTTGGCCTTGGCTAAACCATTTTGCCACACTCCCTAGCACCAAAATCCTCCAAGCTGGGCCCCTCCACACTGATTATTATCAGATCTTCCACTAGTCCAGGACTAAAAATCATATCTCTGTATTTTTCGGCTGAATGGCGATACACACAGACTCGAATTGCCTCATATAGGGAGAGAGGGGGAGTGCGATGGACTGAAGCATATACTACTCACAGAGTGACGGCTGACTCATTATGAACGGGTCCAGCACGGGTCGAATGCGGGTCAGCGGCGTTACACGTGTCTTGTGTAGGCTATGAAATGTCTGTATCGTCCCTGGCTGCGCCGCATTTTTATGAACTATGATAATGTGGCCATGGGTCACATCTCTCGCCCAGGTCCAGCAGGCTCCGTCTTACACGCTATTACTCAACCAACTGAAGTTAGTTCCATTTAATAACTTCTTCTGTGTTTGTCGCTGTGGCGGTCGCAATAACAGAGAGTTACCAGCGGAAACACTGGTACCAATACAGGTTTCCCTCTCATACTTAACAATATACAGTGGTGTTAATAACAGTTAAAACTGTAGACAAATGTCAGCATGTGGACCGGCGGCGCTGTGTCTCTCCATGAGCCGCTTTCCGATGTTGCAGGTGAGCCGGCCCGTGTGTGAGTGAATGGGGGCGGGGCTGCGCAGAGGAGAGATCCAAACACAGGCACGGCTTTACAGAAGGAATGGGTCATGTAACGCAACATTAAACCATATCCATGTAAACGACATCGCTTTGTTCGTGGAGAGGCAGTGGATGCGAGGACGTTAGGTGCACCGGTGCGACCTAGGAAAAATCTTGGTCGCACTCTAGAGCCCTGCTCTATCAGTTATGGAGAGTTGTAGGATTTCACCTGTTCTCTACCAAGAGAGTGTGACCCTCAAACATGTCACCATTTATTCTGTTTGCATGTTGATATTCATTAGAATAAAAGTGCATTTATCAACTGTTTATCTGTGTTTTTTGTCCCCAACGGCACCTTCCAGGCAGCGCTGCCTAGAAGGCGCCGTTGGGAGGCACTGGTTATGGTTAGGGTTAAGGTTAAGGCTAGGGTTAGGGTTAGGTGCCTTGAAGGCAGCGGTCGCAGCGCTGCCTGGAAGGAGCAGTTGGGGGCAAAAAACACCATTGAGCTTATCAACTCAATCGCACACATAAAACATTTCTGTTAATTTAGTCTCTGAAGGTAAATTCTTTTACAGCTATTTCTGGCCCTGTGTGTGTGTGTGTGTGTGTGTGTGTGTGTGTGTGTGTGTGTGTGTGTGTGTGTGTGTGTGTGTGTGTATGTTGTGAGAAATAGAGACTGATCTGTCTTGATGTGTGATATTTCTGAGACAGACACTTATTTTTAGAACCACGCTGAGGTTCAGCAGCTACTGTTCTGTCTAGCGGTAATTACATCCTCACTTGGCACATTGTCTCTGCATTGATGTAATTTAAACAAATCAAGTGTGCGTGTCACTCATCATATTGCTTTCAACCCATTCTACTGCATTCTTGTCTCCTGCCTGGTCCGTCCTGACTGGTCCATGGCCGCGGGCTCAATGCAGACCTGCGGCACTTTGCTGCTTGTCATTCCCCCGCACTCTCCCCCTTTTCCTGTCTTCAGCTGTCCTTTACAATGCAAACATTCTATACAAAAAGACACACTCATCAGTGCAGTAGTAGTATTCTGCTGCTTTGACACATGACTGGTGGACTTTAAACTTTCGGGGCACTTTCTCGCCCCGCAGTTTTCCTTGGATTAGTGTGGCACCTAAATCATGGTTGCAGCACGGCGCCCTGCTACACGCTGCAGTGCCCTGCTACACCATGAACTACTACGACTACTATTTCTAGTCATATTTCCATTATCTTTATTGTGACTATTATTGTCACTGTTCATCACCCCCCCAACCGGCACCGTCAGACACCGCCTACCAAGAGCCTGGGCCTGTCCCAGGTTTCTCCCTAAAAGGAAGTTTTTCCTCGCCACTGTCACACTGAATGCTTGCTCTTGGGGGAAATTACTGGTATTGTTGGGTCTTTGTAAATTATAGAGTGTGGTCTAGACGTACTCTATCTGTAAAGTGTATTGAGATACTTTACAGATAGAGTAGGTCTAGATTTTTTTCAAAGATATTAGTTGGTGATCAAGGAGCTTTTTGGTCAAGCCTCCCTGAAAAAGAAGTTCTTACTCTCAGGATGTGGTTAAGTAAATAATCATGACATTCGAAAAAAGGCAAAAAATAATAAAAACTGTAATGTTTCACTGCAATCACAATATATAGAGAAACACAACAGAGCTTCACCCGCAGATAAAAACAAGTCCTCCTCTTCAGAGAAGTGTTTCTATTCCCAGATACAAATAGAATTACTGAAAACACTGACAGGGTTTCTTAACAAGAATCAGGCTGCACTGATTGCAAGGACGGGTGTGTATGATTAAGCATATTAGCTCTTTCACACACAAATACCCAATGCATTCCTGTGTGGGTTGACTCGCTCTTACCAGCCTGCTGGTTACACAAATTCCTGTTTGTTGTCATTCCCAGAAGCCTTAGGTCTGTACGCCTGTCCATAGACATCACTACGCAGAATTACACTGCACCTTGCATTCTATATCCTTACAATCTGACTGAAACACATTAATAGCAGATTTATTGGCAACACCAGAGTTCAAGACCTAGCCTAAATATGACTAGTTGTTGTCATGAATTGGTCTGAACCCCCTTTGGGTCCAGTCTTGACTGAAAACTGGAACAGGAACTGGACATGGGGTTGATTTGTGAGTAATTAAAACGGGTTGTCACCAAAGCCTTGTATAATAGGTTTAAATTTAAATTCTAAAATGGTGACCAAAGGCACACTCAGTCTTAAACATGAGGGCACATGTTACTCAGACTTGCTTTCCTCTCTCAGACTGGATGCAGAAAATAAAGAGGATCAACAGGATAGAGTTAATCATAAAGACACAGCTAAAGGGCTACAGGAAATGTGTTTGACTGAGAGGCTTACTGTACAAATACTGGAAGAACGTCAACTATTCCTAGATGCTTGAGATACATGAGAAATAAATAGTGTAAGTCCAATCATAAAAGCCAGGACAATCTTTATGTTGGCACTGCTCAGAAATGTGGGACATTTCTCGCTTAAAACAATGCAGAGAATTGTTTTGATTTCCAGCTGCCACTAATAACAAATCAATTTCAAAATACCCTGTGCATATGCTCTATTATTGTCTTTTGGTTTTTTTTTTAATCACAAATATTGCAAGGGCACAATACAACACGAGACGAATGCCATGAGACCACCAAAACACTGCAGGTTATTTCTTCTATGAGACAGGATTTTATAACTCTAAAAAACCTATTACACTGACAATAATATTATCCTTTTTGATTGGCTAACACAGAGCGCTGCTGGATGACGTCGCAATGAAGACTCTCACCACACTGTATGCGGAAAACAACTGATGAATAATGTAGAAACTGTGCAGCACAGTCACATTATATACTATATATGTGGACAAGTTTTAGAACAACATATATTTTTATCAACTACATTCACGGACATTAAGCTTCCTCCCGCCTCCATCAGCCCTCAGAACCTCATTCCTCCATAAGAAACTCCCGGGGGAAAGGGTCAGGAAGTGGCCTATTTGTTCCAAAGCAGATTCCACAAATGCCAGAGTGAGACCTAAAGGGAGAGGCCTGCTTCCCAGTCAGCCTGTTAAGACAAGTGAAGATGCATGGTGGTTGGAAGAATATATCCTATAAAGCTAAGCAGGCTTCCTGAGCAATAATTCACACAGTACGTGTTATTATTATCTATCTATCTATCAATCAATCAATTTCATCTGACATTTAGAAATGTTAGGCCAGTGGTTCTCAAACTTTTTCACATCAAGGACCCCTAAACTGATAAAAATTAGAACAGGGGCCCCCATCCATTGGCGATTTAAAGTAAGAGAAAAGTACTGGTACCAAAAAAATTAGTCGAGTCGAGCAGGCCTGTACCATACAGTGGAAACGCATCATATGTATATGTATCAACAGCTAATGAGGACTCCCACCTAAAAGTATATATCAAAAAGTACTAATGAAACTAATAAAACATTTCATTCTATTCTAATTTTGTTGTTCTTTATGACTTGGCAAATTTAAAACTGAATGCTCAGCAGCTTTTAAGTCAATCTGTGCTTCCAGTGGCATTACTTCACAATCATGTAATTTTTATGAAAATGAAACAAGACCTGAAGACTGCCTTACTTGCTCTACTGGCCTAAAAGCATGGATGTGTGCCTAGGAAATCAGGTAGGACTACGGACTTCTATTTTCATTGTCTTGACTGTTATTAGCCCTTTTAATGACTGGGATTGACAGGTCAGAGACAGAACCACCTAATGGAAAACACAAGTGTACAGTAAGTGTTGCACTTACATTAGACTGACCCCTGGGACCTTTCACAGCGAGCAGGATAACTGAGTTATTTGGATAAAGTTGCTGTCGCTACTAATGGTTTAGACACCTTTGAAAGGTCGACAGTGAACAGGTCTTGCAGGGTTTCCCCAAGTGTATTGCAAGCCCGGTGTTTTTTTATTCTCAATTTCGCGATTCCATCCATGATTCGGTTATCACAGAAACTATTGGGCTCTACATCAATGCTGTCATTAGACTGTGACTGGTCCAAGCCAGGCCCTCGTCAAAAAAGAAATTTGCCACCAGGCTAAACAACTTTTCTGGGAGAAACACTGAACTGGAGTTTTATTAATAGCAGAGAATGATATTTGAAGTAAATACATCGATCACAGCAGATATCCTGTGCCTGTGAAGTGAAGCAAAGCTCAAGCTCTAATTGAGATACTAATTGTATTATTATAACACATGACCACACCCTACCACTTCCGGTAAGCCTGTTTTCATGCATGTGTGTAGTTAAGAAATGACTTCAGTTGATGTAAATCTACATCCTCGGATTAGGAATGAATGGCATTACATAGCTGAAGCCATGTAAATAGTGTCAGGGTCTTTCTTTTTCAGTGGGATGTCCTACATTGTAAGTGACACTGCTGGTATCTTTGCATAAATCCTTATCCTATCACATCTTAAATCAACAACTTTACTTTACATATGGCATATTTTTTCCATACTTTACACTGAATAAATCCTAGTAATTCCTAGTATGTCATCTGAATTCTCCATGTAAATCTTACGTGGGACATTTTACATATTCTGAAGCCAGATGATTGAAGTCTGAGTCCACAAAGTTCAAAAGGGGAGTCCTGATGATTGAGTGGTTTAGGATGCATACAATATGACCGCAACTTTCCCAGGTCGATATCAGCCAGGAACCTTTGACGCGTGTCATCAGCCCCTATCTTTCTCCCTGTGTTTGCTGGCTCACCACGCCCCTGTTATACTACCAACTAAAGGAGGAAATGCTGTAAAGCAAAATCGCTAAAAGGTTCAAGTACAAGTAGTGCTTTGAGGCAGCAAACCTTTTCCACCAGATGTGTTTAAACCAGAAGAATGAGTATGAACCATTAACTGCAAGCTAACGTATTCAATCTGTGCAGGGAGGCTTTACTTGTCAAGAGTCCTAAAAGGAATTTACCACCCATATTCTTGGGGAGAGTATCTATTACATAACTGAACAATGGCACACACATTTAAAGAATTCCACTCTCCTGTTATTTACCATCAACATCTTAACACTTTGGAAATGTTAGATAACCAAAGTCTAATTTTAAATGGATGTCTGAGTAATTTGTTTGAGCACAGGATGCAGAAACGTTTGAGAGGGTCTGAATAAAAGTGGAAGCGAGTTAAGTCACAATTGCTTCCTGAATGGGTCGAGATAACAATAACTGTGCCAAAGTTAACAGGCACTGTTGAGGGTATACCATGCTGGACAGCATAGAGGGTGAATGAGAAGTGAGTCGGTATGAGAGAGTGCGAAAATATGGCTGTGCTTTCAAGTGTCTACTTCTATTACTAATACTGGATTACTGTTACTGCAAGCACCACAACAGCATTAGATTGAAAACAGAAGTAATATGTCTACATATGAGTCAATAGACCAATCAATCAACTTGAACTGCTAGAATATTTTAATTAAAAGACCTACAATTTCAGTTCCCACAAATGACCTTAAAGGTCCCATATTGTAAAAAGTGAGCCTCCATGTCTTATTCGATTATAAATAGGGTTGGGTACCGAAACCCGGTTCCACTGTGGAACCGGTTCCTACGCTACCGGTAGGAATCGGACCGGATTAGAACGCAACTTTCGGTTCCTCATTTCGGTTCCACTTAATGTGTCGACTGAAATATTTTCCCTCGGTCGCTCCGAAACGGACGTAAAAATATCTCCCTTTCTCGGTAATCTACCGTAAATGTAGGCTACTTTTAAAATGCCATATTTTCCCTCTGGGCACACCAAAACGGACGTAAAAGCATTTATATGATTTTTTTTTCTTCAGTTTTTCAAGAACCGGTTTCGCAATCGGAATCGTTTTAACAGACAAAGCCAGAAATCTTGGTGTAGTCGTGGACTCAGACCTGAATTTTAAAAGCCACATTAACATAATTTAAAAAATCAGCCTATT
The DNA here is from genome assembly GCF_010015445.1 of Perca fluviatilis. Lineage (NCBI taxonomy): Eukaryota > Metazoa > Chordata > Actinopteri > Perciformes > Percidae > Perca > Perca fluviatilis. The sequence continues at coordinate 45,653,478 of NC_053113.1, forward strand.
ATCACCTTAAAAATATATCAAAGGTTAAAGGACTTATGTCTCAGCAGGATCTGGAAAAACTTGTCCATGCTTTTATCTTCAGTAGACTTGACTACTGTAACGGTGTCTTTACAGGTCTCCCTAAAAAATCAATCAGACAGCTGCATCTGATTCAGAACGCTGCTGCTCGAGTCCTCACTAAAACCAGGAAAGTGGATCACATCACTCCAGTTCTGAAGTCTCTACACTGGCTTCCAGTGCCTCAAAGAATTGATTTCAAAATACTTTTACTGGTTTATAAATAGCTAAACGGTTTAGGGCCAAAATACATTTCTGATCTGCTACTACACTATGAACCACCCAGACCTCTCAGGTGGTCTGGGACAGGTCTACTTGTTGTCCCCAGAGTCAGAACTAAACAGGGGGAAGCAGCGTTCAGTTTTTATGCTCCACATCTTTGGAACAAACTCCCAGAAACCTGCAGGTCCGCTGCAACTCTCAGTTCTTTTAAATCTAAGCTAAAGACCTATCTTTTTGATGTTGCTTTTCTTTAAATAATCGATTCTATTAACTTTAATTTCTTATACTGCACTGTAACTTTTATTCTTATACTGCAATATCAATTTTATTCTTGTCTTTTAATGTTTTTAATTTGTTTATTAATGTTTTTTAATTGTTTTTAATTGTCTTCTAACTGCTCTTTAATGTTTTATGTAAAGCACTTTGAATTGCCCTGTTGCTGAAATGTGCTATACAAATAAAGCTGCCTTGCCTTGCCTTAAAAGTATTGGTTCGGCACCGGAATCGTAAAAATCCAAACGGTACCCAACCCTAATTATAAAGCAGGTCGAGGTGTTATTTAAATACTGTGAATGTATCAAAACGTTCAATCCACAGAGAAATGCACAAAGCTTGTATTCTGAAACGCTGCCTTTAAACGAGCCGTCAGGACTTCTGTACGTTTGTGATGTCATAACTATACTATATGTAGGTAGAAAGTGCCGCTACAGTCATTACCCGGCTGCAATGACGGCACTCCGAGAGTGCAGATAAAGAAGACCGAGAAACACTAACCAATCACAGCAGACTGGGCTTGTTTTAAAGCATGTAAACATGTTCTAGTAGGAAATCCAAAATACGAGTAAATGAACCTGAAAATGAGCATGATATGGGACCTTTAAGAACTCTCGGTGGTTGTTATTCTGGCTCTGTGCTCTCTGTTTCTATGAGTCTGCATTAAAGATTGATTACATATTAAATTGATTAAATACTATATACTGAATATAAATTAAATAATCAAATAATTTAACCTGCTTCTAGACACAGCCAATGCCAAGGTACCCGCAGATAAGAAGCTGTTGGCAAACACCGGGAACAGGAGCAGGAATGAGGCAGAAAGCAGCAGCTAAGACGTGAGTGAAGCACCTGCATCCTACACAGTAAAGGCTCTGACACACCAACCCGACGGCCGACCGTCGACAGAAAAGCCAGTCGGACTGATCAGTCGGCTCCCCGAGGTCAAAAAGTGCCTCGGAACACACCGAAGCGACGCCGGCTGGAGCGTACGTTCTGCGCGTTCACGAGACATAATACGTCTCCATAACCGCAGACGGCGCTAATCTGTATTGTCGCCCCAAAAAAAACTGAAAACCGGAAAGGACGAACGCATCACGTGGGTCTGGCTTCTCCCGAATTTTAAAGCCAGACCATAATGGCGGCCCCTTCGGAATACAATCTCGTATTTTACAAAAATAGTTCACCGAAATGGGTTTCTGAAAACATTTTAAGCGAGAAATAGGCCACACAGTTGTTGAATCAGTCTGGGATTTTTTTAATCGACAAAGGTCAGTTTGTAAGATTATCGTCAGATTTTGATAGGCGTCACGCTCATCCCGCTCGTCATTTCCGGTAAGCGTTTTAACATAAGTGCCCTGATTCACTCCTCCAATCGGATTGGTCATTGAGTCCGACTGCCAACTGGCCGATTCAACAAGTCAAATCGGCCCAAATTAAAACCGACGGCTCCTCCGACTGACGACGGCACGGAACACACCAAACAGACTGTCCGACGGCCGATTATTGGCTTGGTGTGTCAGAGCCATAGAGCCTGCTGCTCTGAATCCTCAAAGAGAGCCCCTAGGAAAGGAGAGAGAGCAAACAGCAGAGGCAGTAGACAGAAGTGAAGCTCAAGAAGACAGTCTCAAACTGCTTTGGCCTCTGTCTGCATTTACAGCAGCTGAATGCTGCCCAGCAGGTTTGACTGGACCAGGCCTCTGTTCAGGGAATGCTCAGCACTTCAGGCAGCGTAAAGCCACCTACACATGATCCGCGGTAAAACTGCTCTGCACTTGCCATTCCAATGTTTTCCTATGGGGAGAGCGGTTCATTTTAAATAGTAATTTATATAATAATTGTTATATTTTTGTACAAGGACATTCATTTCAAAAAAGGTCTCCTATCACTTAATGCTGAAAATGATCAATGGACATGATTTTGAAAATAGCTGATAGTAGTTCGCCCATCTAGCTCCACTTGAGCCAGTAAATGTCTTATTTGTTGGTTCAGGGTGAAAATGTCTCCTCCTTTCCTAAGACATCCCAGTGCTTTTTTTAGAACATCCTGCTCATACTGGTCATAGCTCAAAGAATAGGTGCATCCTGTCTGTCTGCTTCAAAACCTGGATTCCTTCTTACTGTGTTCATGTTTGTGTGGAACACTCCTGGCACCAGCTTTAGGTGGACTGACACAATGCAGTCTAACCCCAAGTGCTGCAGTTTACTGGGAACAGCCAGCATGCTGCTTTGTCAAACCCAATACTTATTATTTTATAAGAATATTCCAGTTTGTTACAATGAGGCTATTATTTACATTGCTTTCTATTAGTTATGATAACACTGTTCTCACAAAAGTAATTGCTTTTCTTTTCTGGGGGCCATGGTAGCTCACCTGGTTGAGTGTGCGTGTGCCCTATGTACAAAGGCTCAATTAGGGATGTAACGATAACGGTAAACCACGATAAAAATGTTGGAAAATAACAATTACCATTTAAAATATCATTATTATCATGGATTTATTTTGATGATGAATCCCCCCACCCCTCATATTAATTAAGTATCTATGTTTTATTGATGTCTCTATGTTTTTAGCTTTTGTTTTTAGGTTGTTGTGTGGTGATTGTTGGAGCTTGTATTGCAAGACAAATTTCCATGTATACGGACAATAAAGTGCTATCTATCTATCTATCTATCTATCTATCTATCTATCTATCTATCTATCTATCTATCTATCTAAGAAACAAGTATATAATTAGTGGTGTTTCTATGATTTGTTTACATATTGTTCTTTATGTCTTAGCTTGAATGTTTGGATCTGTATAATTTAAACCTGCACTACTGGAAATGTTCCCGACAAGCTATTTACAGTCTGAACCCTTGTTCCTTTGATGTTAAAAGTTAAAAGTACACTTTTTGAAATTATTTCAGCTTGTGTAGGTCTGTCAGTGCTTTCTGCATTTTTTATATATTTATATATATATATTTTATTATTATTTTTTTTTTTTGTAATTTAACCTTTATTTATCCAGGTAAGTCAATTGAGAACAACTTCTCATTGGCAACGACGACCTGTCACATTCACACAGTTCAACATTCATACCTGGAAGCTGCCCAGTACAACCACAGTCTGATCTGCTGGCCACTGAGCAGCTCCACTGGAACGGTTGGGGTTAAGGGCCTTGCTCAAGGGCACCTCAGTGGTGGTGATGAGGGAGGGGGACAAGCACTGCTCTTTCACTTTCCCCACCCAGGTCTTGGGATTGAACTGACGACCTCCCGGTCACAAGCTCGCTTATTTAGCTCAGAGAAATGGTGATGGGCATTTTCACAGTTTTCTGACATTTCATAGATCAAACAAATAATTGATTAATCAAGAAAATAATATGCCTATTAATATGGTACAAAATAAGCACCAATATATACTGGTAAAATATGCATGTGGCTGGTAGATTTGATCCAGCCAAAAAACAATGGTAATCTAATGAGGCTGGTAAAATTTGAACATTCACTAGCCAAAAGTTTTTTGCACCCTGTCTAATAGATCAAGGCAAATAAATGCTAGCTGCAGGCTTTGTTATTATTGCTGAAAAGTATCTAATAATATCTGTACCGAACTCGGTAAAGTATCATAATGGCACTTATATTGAAACATTTCAAACCATGTGTGCTAATCTAACGGCCACATTGATGAATCATGCATAAGATTAAGGAGCTGATGGGAGGACACTGAAATAGTACCTGGTACGATTTCATGTAACGAATAAAAATTGATTGATAGATTGATATACAGCTCTATTCGTTAACGCTTTATCAGGAATACAAAGCAGGCAGCTGCTGCTGGCATTGGGAATCATGCGAGCTGGCAGATGCAGTCGGGAATGAATGATGGCCTTTCTGTTGGCTCTCCTTTATCTAAACCAGTAGTCGAGCTGCTGAAATCTGTTAAAGTGGACAAAGAGACACAGACAGGCCTGCTGTTTAACACACACACAAATCAGCTGCAGAGATAGGCTCATGAAGTTAAAAGGAGGGGAAGTGTGTGTGTGTGTGTGTGTGTGTGTGTGTGTGTGTGTGTGTGTGTGTGTGTGTGTGTGTGTGTGTGTGTGTTGTTTGACCCAACACTACCTATACACTTAAACAAAGCTCCCTCCGCTGTGCACTTCCTGTTTAGACCATGGAAATGGAAATCATTATAGCAGCTCCGAACAATAACACGTTTGTCTCTCATCAGATAAGAGACTAACAGCCAGAGTGGAGAAAGAGCTTCTACACTCTGTAAGGAGGTAAGAACAACATGGGCTACAGCGAGCCACTCCCCGTTTCCCAGAGCAGATTAATTCAATTGTGATGAATGAGGGGAGTGGGGGACCGGAGTCGCTTTCAGTCGGATAGTGTCACAAGGACCCTTGAACCAAAGCCAATAGAGGCAAACAAACAAAGCCCTCTGATGCTGCCAGGCAGCAGGCCCTACAGGAGGACACTCAGCTACTGTTACTGCGGGGATAGTGCACACTCTACAAATGTATTGGTTTTAAGACAGTTTCAATACCTTCAAAAAAGGAAAACCTAGGTTCCTCTATACTTCATTAATCAATTGATCAAACAGAACATTGTTTCCACATTTTCCGTTTTCCAGAGACCAGTGAGAAACTACTTGTTTAGTCCAGCCAACAGTCCAAAACCCAAAGATAGTAGTGTACAATAATATACAAGCAGCATAAAAACTCACATTCTAGGCTAGGCTAATAATTTCTGCACTTGTCTATATGGTTTATTAACTATTAAGAAGTTTTTAGTGCACATGAGATGGAATTATGATAACTGCTGAAAAGGAAATAGTAACCGTAGCAGCAACCAAGGCTGCAGCAGATGACTGAACATCCAAGCCATACTGAGTTAGTACTTTTGTAATAAATATTAGTCTAGAGTGTGAACTCATAAAACCAGACTATTCTCTCAATTCAGTCTTGAAGCTTTCTTTCCAAACCAATATAAAGGCACAAATAGTAAGCAGGACATCCTGGACTTTACTGACAACAGCTTGTCAATTAAGCAGAACCCAAACACTGCATCCCTGACAATCTGGGACATCTGTTGTTTCTGCTGCTGATACTGGCTTCGAGCTTCAATCCCCGATCCCCGGTCCCTGGTCCAGGCCGGGCCTTTCTTTGGTGTTTGCATGTTCTCCTCATGTTGGCGTGGGTTTCCTCCCACCATAAAGACATGCATGCTAGGTAACTCCAGCCATTGCCCTTGACGAAGGTATTGGCATTACAACTGGAGGTGGTCCCCAGGCACCGGACTATGACTGCCTACTGCTCCCAACTAGTTAGGATGGGTTAAATGCAAGATGATACATTCTAGAGCTGGGCAATATATCAAAATTATATCAATATCGTGATATGAGACTAGATATCGTCTTAGATTTTTGATATGGTAATATCGTGATAGGACATAATTGTTGTCTTTCCCTTGTTTTAAAGGCTGCATTACGGTATTAGTGATGTCATTTTCTGAACTTACCATACTGTTGTAACTGTTCTATTATTTGCCTTTACCCACTTAGTCATTATATCCACATTACTGATGATTATTTATCAAAAATCTCATTGTGTAAATATTTTGTGAAAGCACCAATAGTGAACACTACAATATTGTTGCGGTATCGATATCGAGGTATTTGGTCAAAAATAACGTGATATTTGATTTTCTCTATATCGCCCAGCCCTAATACATTCCTCGTTTGTGTAAATGTACTTGGAAAAGTAGATATTAATATTATATAATTAAACCTGCCTGTCAAAAAAGGTTTCTGAAACTCGGCACCAAACAATAAGAGAAAACGAACATTTTTAGATCGGAAGACACAAGAGTGCCACTCATGGCAAAGAGAGCGGAACAGTGAGCTTTATCGTTTTTTTTATACTTAGAAAGTGGACAGGCTGCTTACATGTCTGGCCTCCCTGCGCAGCCCCTCGGTGTTCCTCAGCCAGCAGCGGCTCAGCTCGCTCAGCTCCAGGATGGGCTGCACCTTCAGCCTCACCGTGTCTCCCGACTGGCGGATCATCTCCACTATCTCGTCCCGGCTCTTGTTCTCCACATTCCGTCCATTTATCTCCACCAGCCTGTCGCCCGGCACCAGACCCAGCGCCAGGTCCTTGGTGCCGGCGCCGGGCTCAGCGAAGTGGACAACGCGCCGGTACACTCCTCCGTCGGGACTGCGGTCCAGCATGGTGGTGCGACGCAAAGAAAATCCAAAGTCGCCGGTGTTGCGGCGCTGCAGCTCCAACTCGCGGATCTCGGGCACACTCGGCGCAACCACGGGCGGCAGCTGCAGCTGTGCAGGGAAGGTCTTGTCTACCACTTCGGGGATGCAGACTTTCTTGGCGTCCGATGCTGCTTCGGGCTGCTGCTTCAGGCTGTGCTTGCGCAGCATGCTGAACACTTTGCTCTCCACCTGCGGGGACGGGGCAGCAGAGTTCTGGCCGGAGGGGGTGGAGCCCTCGGAAGGGCTCTCCTCTTTACTCCTCTGGGAAAAGGAGAAGCGTTTCATCATCTGACCCACCTGCGAGGAGTTGGTCTTGGCAAGTGTGCCGAAGTGAGCCACGCGATCCCGTACTGAGCTGCGGTGTCCGTCCTGTCCTCCCCCGCCATCACCCTTCAGGTCGTCAGTGGAGCTGGCAGCGCTCAGCTGCTCGTCTAGGACCATGCTGCTGCGGTTGCTCAAGCCGTCCGACTCAATGTCCGTGAGGGTGAGCTCGTTGCTGCTGGCCACTTTGATGGGGATGGGGTTGGAGATCTCCAGTTTGTTCTTGGACTCGCGCTTGGCCTCCCTCTTCAGGTTGAAGAAGCCCCGCCGCATGCTCATCTCTTCCAGGCTGCGCAGCTCTGCCGGAGACATCCTCTCCTTCTTATCTTTCTTCTCCTTCCTACTCCCGTCCCTCTCCTTATCCTTTTTCATCAGGTTAAACATGGTGATGCACTAGACGCTGCGTTTCCGTCCACCGTGGCTCTATTTTCCCTTCAGAGCAGGAGGTCCAGTTCACAGGGGCCTTTGTTGTGACCGACAGGGACGAATCCCCTGGGGAAAGAGACAGGAAGAGCAAACTGTGTCAAACTTACTAAATACATCGTATTAATGTGTTAAATATTAATGAAGATTTTCACATTAACTGCTGGCAGCTCAGAAAAAACTATATCTATAATATTAAAGTCTAATTAAACTATTTTCAAATAGAAATCAAATACCTTCATGTTATTCGTGACTTTTGGCATTTTCAAAAGATTATTTTAATCAGTAACAATAATACATGATGATTCATTGACCACTCAGCTGAAACAGTTAATCTCTTCAGTTAAAAAGAAAACATTTAAGCTTTATATCATAATAATAGATGAACCAAATCCCATCTATCTAGTCTCATCCACAAAGAAATATCTACAATCATTTTAGAATGATTTATTTGTTGAAGTCATTTATCAAGATAACGATGAGCAATATGGATTAAATCCTCTATCGTTAATATAAATATTGCAATATGAACATGTTAATATTCATTAGAATTTGGATAAAATTACCAGACAAGAAAGTCGCTTTTTGGCTAATCTAGTAAATTAAAAGATCTTATAGATAAATGTACTTCTTCACATTTAAGCAAAAATGTAGCCTAATGCACCCAGAGGCAATAACAAAATAGCCTAGCTACCATTGTACAGTATAAAAACTAAGGCATTATCCATTAGGGTCAACAAATGAATAGGGGTGTATATTACACGTTTTATCACGATACTATATTACATTGATTCTTTGGACAGCGATACGATATTTGCTGATATCTTAAAGTCTGTCACGATACGATTTCGATTTGATTCATTTCAGGGGCCTGCAATCGGTGTGAGACGATAACATGAATCCATTTAACACGGTTACATTAATAGCAACTCACAACAATTATTTGACAATTTTATTACGGAGCTCTTCCAGACATTTAAATAAAAACAAACTATTCTTTTTTTAATAAAAAGCATAAATATGAAGTAGGAATCTAAAATAAAGGGGCGGCATACAGATATATAGGATATCATACAGATATCATAATGTTGGAGGGTGGATCCCTGAATCGATATATCGATCCAGATCGATGTATCTTTACACCCCTACAAATTAAACCCCTAGTACCGTTATATCGATCCCATCCCTATATCAAGCAAACAACGGAAAACAGTCGTTGGTTCCACCTTCTCAAATGTAAGGGTTATTGTGCTCTTCTCTATTTGATATAATTGTGTAAGTGTAGGTTTTGCTTTTGGATGTTTTTTTTTAGCCAAAACAAAACTACTTAAAAGACCTCACCATGGTTTCTTTTTCAAAAAATTCTATATTCAAAAGTATAATCCATATCTTACTCAGAAAGGAAATTAGTTGAAATAAAATGTTATGATATCAGTATTATAACAATGTATTGCCCAGTTCTAGTTTTACATTTTTTTTTTTTAAATGGGCAATAACTACTGGCATAAGTGGCAAGCGTATTAGGGTATAAAATATCCAACTTACCACGAGCCTCTGGCTATTGTATATTTTGTACACTTTTAGATTTTGCAAGACAATAAAACAGCATCAGAAGTCTGTCCACATGTGTAGATGGTCCTGTGGTAAAACCCAGACCTCCACCACTGAAGACCTCCAACACTCTTACATTACAGAGGCCCATTGGAGGAGCTTGGCAGGACCAAAACACATTCCTGGCCTTATTTTTTAACTGGGTCTCTCCAAACCCTCAAAAAGCAGGAACTCTTCCTGCCACAAACTGCCACAAGCAGACAGGCAGATATTAAGCGTCAGCCTGCTTCTCATTAGCTGCTGAGTGACACTCTCCACCACAGGGCAGCACAGGCTGGAGTCCCAGACAAACAACCGCCTCCTACTTTAATTATGGCACAGGTAATAATGGCCATGGAGCTCTCTGTACTCCCAGCTAGAAGCTGTCACAGTTCAGCCCAGCAAACACAACACACCGATGATGATAACATAGTAAAAGCACAGTGCTCTGGTAGCTAAAACAATATAACCCAGTGCCTTAAAATCAAGTTGACATTTCACAAGAATATAGTAGAAGATATAACGTTAGTGCCTAGCGGATTATCTACAAACCAGTTTGCTAGAACGCCAAAAAAGTTTCCTAAAAGGTCTTCTTCGGCCATTAACTCTCATCTTTAAAAATAATAACCAGAGCCACCGTGAATTGACAGCTTTTGTATCAACATTAGCATCACGTTCAGTCTATAATAACCAGGGCTAGGGAACAGTAAGGGTCTCTTCTTTCATGCTCTCTGCTGTTTATCTACTTGGATGCTGAGGTTAAAACGATGCGAACACCTGGCACAGTAACTAAAGTAGGTATACTCTACACAAAGCAACATTTATTAGCCCCACTACGCGTTCAATGTGAAGTCAGGGGACAATAAGCATGACAGCGCTAAAATAGGTGTAGCTTTTGGGCTACATTAGCTAGCTGAGCTACCGTTTCGTAGGTGGGGGTAACGTTACCTAATAACAAATATTTGCGGTTTTATTCCACCGCAGACTAAGCTCCAAAAACAGAAGCCAACAGTAATTCATTAAGATTTAGTTTAACTCTCCAGTGAGCCATTTACCTAGCTAAATAGCCCAATTGTCTCAAGCCACAGCCTTAGTTCTTTGCCCTCATTTTTGGTGAAGCAAATCCTGGAACAACACATTCGGATCCTGTGAAAATGATTCAGTCAGCCGGACTGCCTTGCTTGCCTTCTGTCTCAACACCGCTGTCTTCAAATAACAAAGTGCCCCCTCAGTCTTATAGCACATGTTTATTTGAAGAAGAAATACTCACTGTTCTCCAGTAACGTTACAGCAAATGGAGCACCGCTGGTGCTGGCTGGGTGCAGCTCGGCTCGTAGGGAACAGAAGCCGCAGACTGGCTTTTAGCTAACGTTACCATAGCTGGCTGCTCCCAGTCCTGCTCTGAAGGGTCAGTACCACAGCTTAAGGTAGTCAACCAGCGACCCCTGCTGGACATACACTGGAGCCACAGCCTGGCTGTTGGGAGCGTTCCACCGCCACCAACACTACAAAAGCCATGGTAGTGCTCTAGAGTGTACACAACAGCAGGGGTCTTTTACGTTTTTTAAACCACGGGCCCCTTAACTGAAAGACAGACGGATCAGTATATAATGAAGTTGCATATTAAACTGGGCCTACAATAACGTTTAGGGCGGCCTAAGGCCTTTATACATACCTTTCTTGCAATGGATAAGCTATTCAAATAGCTGTTGGCATGATTTTATAAATCATGTTTTAATGTTAAACATGTGGCACAGTCAATCTTTAGGATGAACTGTTTTTGTGGATGGCTACCTTAGTGACTACCTTACCTGTAGGCCAGTAAGCAGTGGGGATTTATATTTGCCAACAATATGTTGGATTCACTTTTTTTTTTATTAACCATAATTTGGAGGACCCCCCTGCATTGACTCTGAGGAAGATCTCTGCAATCTTTTTTCACAAATAGGCCAATTTATTTTTGCTATTAAAGTTTTGTTTTTGTATTAATGTATATTTTCAGACTTATTTTAATTTTTTAAATAAGAAAAGTTCAAAAAATGTATATATTTTCCACATAATTTGGCAGTCCCCCTGCACTAACTTTAAGGGTATTGTGGATTGTTGCTCTGTCACAGTGAAATATTACTTAATAAACTGGGGGAAATAACGCAAATAATACACATTTTAAAATATACTTTATGTAGAACGTATGTGGAATTGATAATGTGTCAATCACTTTATTTTGATTATTTAATGATATTACCGTTAAAAAAAAAAAGAAGTAATACAGACTATTCTCAAACATACAGTTTCCCATACTTCTCATTCGTATCCCACACAAAAACAGAAAGGAGTTTGCGACCAAAATATGTAAGTCAGTGGTTCCCAAATTGGGGTATAAATATAATAAAAAGGGGAATCATTATTTTCCCTATAATTCCATCCATAAGTAAACAATGACAGAATGCATGCCTAGTTTGGTCATGGGTTTCATACACTTTCTGTAATAAAACATCTTAAAGCAACAACACAACAGGAAGTGAGAAGTAAAGATGGATTTAAACTTTGAAGCTTCTGGTTTTAACAAGGTCTCGTTCTCTAAAAGATTTGTTGTTGAGAGGTACATGATTCCTAAAAAAGAAAAACATCAGAACATGTCATATTTTGTGTCATGCAGAAAGTTTTGAATAATAATTAATAATTTCCTTAACATAAATAAAGACGTTTGTAACATAAAATGCATACAAATTCACCAGAATGCAAAAAATGTAAGTGTTTGACTCTCAATATTTTATGGTGGAGACCCATGCCTTTTATTTAGTCACATTCCAGCAGGTAAGAATTCATCACACAAAACATGTCACATTCATTTTAATGTTTCACAAACAACAATGATCACAGTGTTCATTTTTAGAGACTGTATTATACAGAATGTCAATGGACAAACATCACACTCTGAATTCAACCAGAATTAACTTAATTCATGAACTAACTGGACCTGGTAATCGTTGGTGGATTTTTCCTTTAAAAAAACAATGTTTTCAGAATATGTATAGCAAATAATAATATAGAAAAAGGATAATTTGTAGCATGAATACACAGGAGGTAAATAAACAATATCCAGTAAATGCCATAAGTAATCAATTAGCATGGATTCATGAATAAATGCAAGCAGATTATTATTTTTTTTTTTAAATCAGGGAAACCCTGTTGTGTGTAAAATAATCCAGAGCAGCCAGTGGTGCTGGGTCTCTACACCATCACAGAAGTCAGACTGATGTCTCCAGCGATCTCCAGCTTGGTGATGTGTTGGAAGTGAGTGAAACGATGCTTATAGATGTGCTGCTGCATCCCATTGGCCACGATCCTGAAGGATTGTTTCTCACAACAGATAGTCAGCTGAAAGAAAAAAAAAGAGCATTTTACAATCACATCTTTGAAAGAGCGTCCCTGATAAACTCGCCGCAGTGTCTTTTTTGATACTACCACTAGGAGTACCAAAGTCCCACACATTGGGGTTTTAAAGTGATGGTTCGGAGTAATTCACCCTAGGGTCCTTTGCACCATGACCTCGAGCCAAACACCCCCCCAGAAGCTTTTTTCACCTGGGTCGAACATTGGGAGAGTTAAGCGAGAGTATAACAGCGTTAATCAGGCTATCGGGACCCACGTGTTAGTATCTAGTAAGTTACCCCACTAATAATGCCTGAAATGTTACATCAACGTCTACAAGTAGTACAAATAGGTTATGTACTCATAGCACGATTGAAAGCGATGGATTTTTTTTTTACCAGTTTATGAACACTTGCTTGCTCTCCTCAGCTCTCTGCTGCTGCTGCTGCTGCCTGCTACCTGCAGTTAGAGTGCTTAGGGCGATGCCTACAAATTACTACAACCGAAAAGAGATACAACAAAAATATTTATTAATTCAATGATTAAATAAGGTAATGTCTCCAAACTTACCTCAATTATTACTTGTCTCCTGCTAGTTATACTACAGCACTTACTTAAAAAAAAATTAAATTAATAAATATTTTTGTTGCATCTCTTCGGTGTTGTAATTTGTAGACGGCCCTAAGCACTCGTCTTACAGCAGCAACAACAACAGCAGAGAGCAGAAGCCGCACGGCGCAAGTGTTATTTACATAAACTTCTGGTGTACTTACAAACTTTCCAATCCATCGTTTTATGAGTGCATAACCTATTTGTACTACTTGTAGACGTTTGGTATCATTTCGGGCATTATTAGTGGGGTAACTTACGAGATACAAACGTGGGTCCGTTAGCCTCTGCGCTAAGCTATTCAGCTGATAACGCTACGCTACGCTAACTCTCCCAATGTTAGACCCAGGTGAAAAAAGCTTCTGGGGGGGTGTTTGGCTCGAGGTCATGGTGCAAAGGACCCTAGGGTGAAATTACTCCGAACCATCACTTTAACCCTCCTGTTGTCATCGGGTCAAATTTGACAAGCAAATTTCCCAAAAATAACAACAGATCCATACAACGCTCTTCGCAAGTACAATTAAGGATCAGTTCACCACTTTCATTGAATTTTGGATGTTGTATAAACATTTTATAGCATTTGAAAAAAACAAAAAACAGTATCCTGACTGAAATTTGACAGTCTGTGATGACAAAATAAAATATCGCGATACTCAAGTGTATTGATTTTTTCTCACACCCCTTGATGATATTGTATCTTGACATGAGCATTGTGACATAAACATTGCGATTATATTGTATCGTGACATAAGTAGCGTGACATAAGTATTGCAATGATATCGTATTGTGACATAAGTATCGTGATATAAGTATTGTGATATCGCATCGTGACATAAGTATCGTGATGATATCGTATCATGACATAAGTATTGTGATGATATTGTATCGTGACATAAGTATCGTGATGCTATTGTATTGTGAGGCCTCTGGTGATTCCCACCCAAAATACATGCTAGGAATATCTGTTAAATAATGCTATCAGCTAAATGAAAGCAAAAAAGAAGAACATTTGTTTTGTAAACACATATGATTGCCTCCTTATGATTGCAATTGCTTCAAACTGGACTGGACCTGCTGTGAACCTGCAATAGCTGGAGACTCATTCCACTTCAACAGAGGTTTGTTTTGAATGTTTTGAATGTGAAAGGTTACATGAATCAGTCAGATGATGTCTGTATGGTTGACCAGCATAATGTCTCCCTGTGATTCCCTCACTTTAGCGCACCACACTGACATTTAGTCTAGCAGAGAGGAACAAAACATTACATTACATGTACATGTCATTTAGATGATGCTTTGATCCAAAGCGTCCTCCAATAAGTGCATTCAACCATGAAGGTACAAACCCCAAACAGCAGGAATCGAGTATAAGTACATTAGCTTCAAAAAAGCCAAACTACGAAGAGCCACATGCATGTGCAATTTTTTAATAAAAAAAATATATATATGGTATCATATTTTTAGCCTGCGGCGGAAAGATGTATAAACTTTCAGACCAGGATCTCTACAGGTTTCACCATGTCAAATTTAAGACTTTTTAAGACCATTATGAGTGAAATTTAAGATTCTCACAACAACCAAAAAGAAAAAAAAGAAAAAGTCTGGAAACATTGTCAACAATTACCCGATTTGTTCACTGGCATTATAGGACTGGTGTCTAGACTGGCTGCAATATAAGTTGCATGTTGGTCTCATTTGTAGTCCTAATACAGCAAATTATAATTGGACTAGCGACAGAAAAAACTACAACACAACGGAATAAAAAAAAAAAACCATTCTAAAGCGCCGTGGCAGCATTTCAGTGAGCATTAAGTGTTGCATTGACGTAGGAAAATTAAGACCTGTTAAAAATTATTTAAGACAGAGTTAGAACACAATACTTAGATTTTTTTTTTTTTTTTTTTATCTGAATTGTAAGTGTAGTAACATGTGGCGTGACCGGTGGGCTTCTAAATCATGGTCAGTGTGTGCAATCAGTGAAGTGTTGGGGGGGTCCTCTCAAAGTTTGTATGTTTGATCTCATTGGATTTTCTCTTAAAGTTTCCTTTAACTTTTGCATGGAATCGCACAACATTCGAGCAAACAATTGGGAACAAAGTTTTAATAGTGCTTATGTGCCAGCTGATAGCGACATATCAAGCTATAATAAGACAACAACGACGCTACCAATACATCGCTATGATGATGCAGATGCAAAACGACAAATATCTAAAATAGCCGTAATATTTTACTTGTAAATTAAATTTAAAAAGTCTCATGTCTCCTCACACCCACCATGTCTGCAAAAAAAGTGCAAATACATTGCCGAAATTACCTAAAACGTCATCTTCTTCGTTTGATGGCGGGTTGCAACCATAAAATGATACATAATTGCAATTCATTATTTATTCGGCATTTCCATCAGCGTTTATCGCATAAGCCATTAACTGATTAAAGTAGTTGGCTGGAAACACACTTTCACCGGCTTTAATTGCGTGAAATGTTTTTAGCGAACTTCAGATAATTTGATTGACAAGTGGATGGGAACATAGCTACAGATTCTGGTCTTTAAAGGGGAACTGCACACATTTTAAAGATCAAGGTCAGTTTACTTGTCTTTGCCAGTAAAAAGAGTTGTATAATGTCTTCACTGGTTGTGCAGGAGTCTAAAAACCTTCCTGATTATCAGAGTCCTCTAAGGTTGTGTTTGAAGACCTGTTCACACATATACTGTAAATATGTATGATGTGCCTGATGAGCTGCAGTGTATCTGAGGCACTGGTGTATGCAGTTTTCTATAGCAATATCTATAAATACTTAGATATATAAGTATATATAGTACATTATTTGGAACATCTAGCGAGAAACTGTTTATGGATGAAAAACCAAACTACGTATGTCTGCTGTGGGCTAATCCAGCTAATTAAATACCTGACAAAATAAGATACTTCATAACACTGATGCTTAAATCATATAATGATTTAATATTGCATATAAACTAGTACTGCCCATTAATTTGCAGCATTGCCTACAATGACCAGATTGCAGCATTGCCTACAATGACCAGATTGCAGCATTGCCTACAATGACCAGATTGCAGCTTTGCCTACAATGACCAGATACACCCAGAGGTGTTGAAAAGGGAGGGCAACTATAGTAAAAAGGAGGCGTGATCAGTGTCGTCAGTTCAGATAGTTACCACTTGGAGTCGCTGTCTACTAGACTGTTACATGGACTTCGGTGTGTGTGGTGAACATGAAGAAGAGTAACTATAGCCTGCCTAGCATGAAGCCAGGAGCTCGGCAAAAGTGTAACTTGAGTAGTTAATAAAACAGTTAAACGGAATTGAGTCTGGGCATTTTTCATGACAGGAGGTATGGCAAAATATCTGGCAAATACAATATTTAACAAATTTGAATCCTCTCCTAGTATATATTGTCATATTGGCAAACTCTGGCCTGACACCCGTCTTATAAACTGCACACATAGAAAAAGAGCTCTGGTTAACTTTCATTACATATCTGCCAAGACAGGAATGTGAGTTTGAGTTTCCTTCTCTAGGCGGCAACTGGAATGATCATCATCATCATCAGACTGCTTCAGTAAAATTTGGGAAACTGGCAACACTAGATATTAGAATGAGGAAACAAGTGAACAGCAAGTGAACAAACCCTGGCACTGAACAGAAAGCAGAGTTCATACACCAAGAATCAGTCAGTCAGTCATGGCATGAGAAGGGTAAACCAGATCCTGACAATCTGCATTATGTATTCCATGATACAGTATGTCTGCTGTGGTCTGGGGGTTCTGTGATATAGTCTATAAGGATATAGTCTGATGCAGGGCAGCAATTTCACGCCGTGCCTCCTCAGTTTGGCCTTATGTCCCTCAAAAAATGATGTGCCCTGCTCCAGCTGTTTTCACTGTTTTCTCCTCTGCCTCTTTCCTGTCAATACACTTCAGTGTCTTTTGTTGAGACAAAGAAAAACACCCTTAAAGTCTTAAACTCTCTGGTTAAAGTTGTCTAGGGTACTAATTGGTAAGCTGTGAGGTGTGGAGGAGTGGCAGACATGGCTGCACATCTTTATCCTATAGGTAAAGGTGTGGCCTGGGGCTACATGTATAGTCAAACAGTTTAAAACTGCAAGAACTCAACTAGTCTACGTACACAGTCCTCAGTCTTGATGTGAAGTGGGATGTTGTCTTTTCATTTCTACAAGGTTGTTTTCAAAGTGAGATCCAGCAACAATAAGTAATCAAGTCAGACCTTGTGGCGTTGGGGTTAACATTCCCCTGAATAGTGATGGTCCTGCCAGGTTGCAGTCCACCGCTGATGTGGCTCTGGTATGGAACAGCCTGTACAGAGACCCAATGGGAAAATGAATGAATTATACAAACACACTTATTATCCATTCTAGTTAAATTAAAAAAGAGTATCATTCATTTATAGATCAAAGATGATGAAACTGACAGTGATGCAATGTGCCTCTGAAATCGCTAATGAAACACACCTGCTGTGCCATCACTGAATAGATTGTGGCCAGAATAGCACCGTGCTTCAAAGTGTAAATGTGCGGAGAGCATTGCAGCACCAGATGTTTTTTGTAATTTAGAACAGTGCTTCTCAAAGTCCGAACCACGGTCCGCATCCGGAAAAAAAACGCCAAGTCAATCCAGACCCTGCCCATACCTCGTGTTATGAATACAATACTTTCTAAAGTGAAACGTTTTCAATTTTAAAATACATTTTCTATTGATCAATACATTGTTTTGAATTTTGACTACACACGAAAAAAATCAAAAAAAGTCGATTAAAAACAATGAAAAAGGGGACAAAAACGTCATAAGGCCACAAATACGTTTCAAAAAGGGTTACAAAAGCGAGAAGAAAGTGCGGAAAACGGCAAAAAGAATTGTGTCAATGTGACAATTTCTGTGACTTTCTAAAACCGGAATTCCCCAATTCACACCCACTTTACACTTCGGTCAGCTGTGCAGAGGTGAGCCAGGAGCCAGGGTTTAAATCGCTCTAGCTTTCTTTATTCACTCTTGACACTAGGGCTGCAAATAATTATTTTCATTGTCCATTAATCTGTTGATTCTTTTCTTGCTTAACCTTTGCAGCTCTACTTGACAAAACTATGCCTGTCACTTTTCATGTAAACAACTGAGTGCAACACTGTCATAGTTGTGGTTTTCCTGTTTTATTTTGTCAATTCATTCCCCGTGTGTTGCTGTATCCTTGTTATTTGTTCATGGATATGTTTTTACCCATGTGTTGTTTTCCTAGTTCCATCCTTGTGTATGTTTCATGCTTTCGTTTCCTGTTTTATTTTGTAGTCTCTGTTTCTCCTGTGTCATGTCTTGTTTGATTTCCTGCCTTGTGTTTTCCCGCCTTTGTGATTGTGCGCCCTGCCCTGATGTGTTCCACCTGTTCATCGTCTCTTGTTACTACCCTCGTTACCTTGTGTATTTAGTCTCTGTGCTTCCTTTGTCTGTTGTCATAGCATTGTTTGTTACTCTCTACGTCTCTCCTTTCCTTGGGTTTCTGATTCCCTAGTCTTCAGTTTTCAGTGTTTTTGGAACTCCTTTTGCCTGCCTGCCTGCCTCAGGACTCCCTTTGTTGTAAGCTGTTATATTTTAATAAATCTTCTAAATCTTCCACTGCCTCCAAGCCTCTGCACTTTTGGGTCCAAGTCTGCATCCCTAGATGTGACACTACCAGTATGCTTCTTCAGAATTGCTAGTCAGATGCTCAAATATTTTCAGAAACTCCCCTTTCAGAAACTTTCTGAAAACGGCATTCCCAAATTTACAGCCACTTCACACTTCAGTCAGCTGTGCAGAGGTGGGACAGGAGCCAGGGTTAATATCTATCTAGCTCTCTTTTTTCACTCTTGACACTAGGGCTGCAACTAACAATTATTTTCATTGTCGATTAATCTGTCGATAATTTTCTCGCTTAATCTTTGCAGCTCTACTTGACAAAACTACTTCTGCCATTTTCATATAAACAACTGAGTGCAACACTATAAATGCTTTCAGCAGAGAATGTCTGAAAGTGGTATCCCCATATTTAAGCATCATCGTCTCCCCTCTCAATGACGGCCGGCTTTTCACTACACCTTCCATTATGGCCAACTCGAACCATACGCCCTATGTTGTGTTCTGTGCGCCTGCCCTCGGGTTCTTTAGGAGTGTCCCAAAGCTGATGTCTCTGTAGACACATAGAACCTAACTTAGCTGGCTAACAAGCCAACCTAGATTAATGGTATGCTTAATATTCTAGGATTAAACATCTACCACATAAATAAAATTCCATTCACCTCCATTGTATTGGGATGGAGGCAGAAATCAGACACAGATTGCTCTAAATCTGGACGAATGAAACTATTTGCATGGCCACTTTAACTTAACCAATAAGGTTTTTGCTGCCCCAGAGCAGCTCTGTAAAATGTCCGTAGAACTGTAACTCCACCCTGCCTGATACTCACAGGCATTGCTGGAGGAAATCCAGACTGCGAGGGGAACCCAGGCTGAGATGGAAACCCAGGCTGAGAAGGAAACCCAGGCTGAGAAGGAAACCCAGGCTGAGTTGGAAATCCAGGCTGAGTTGGAAATCCAGGCTGAGTTGGAAATCCAGGCTGCGGGGGAAACGCTGGATAAGAAGGGAAGCCAGCCTGGGTGGGATAGGCTACTTGTGCAGCAAACGCAGGCTGTGCAGGAAATGCCAGCTGTCCAGGAATTTGAAGACAAAAGGAAACAACTTTAATCTCATTCCCCCTTCTGTAATGCTGTTCACGTACTCTACATGTTGATTCATTTAGTAGGTTTGTGATTATTTGTAATGAGAGCATTGACGTAAATGAAACACAATTAATGCCATACTTGATTCTGGCAGCATCCTCACCATAGGGTTCTGGAAGGCAATGGAGGAAATTTCTACTTTCCCGCTGACTGAGATGGTGTCCACCAGGTGAAATGGGATACGGTGTCTGTACTCCATGAAGTGGCAGCCATTGACGTTCAGCTGGGGAGAATTATTATTATTTCTTTATATTGCTCATTTATGAGCAAAGAAAAATATTTTTGCAAGCATGTAAATAAGATATTTCTATAAATAATAGCAACCTGAACAGAGTGTATATTTTGTGCTCCATCCAGTTACCATCTCTGACTGCTTCCCCAAATAATCCCATGAGCATTCGGATTGAAGACTGCAATAACTACTCCATTTCTGATGGGCCGAACTTGTGGCTCATTGTAAAACTCTCAGATTGAGCGAAGACTAAGTGCAGGCAAACTTGAGAGGTTATTATGTTTTTTGTTTACTTTAAATTATTCTTTGAATGATAATTTCTGTACAAAATATAATTTCTGTATTTCATAATGACTTGTTGTGCACTCACAGATGAGAAACACACAGGATTTGTAAAGGTAGTGAAATTTCTACAATTTTGTACTCTGACAAAACTAAAGCCGCTTTCACACAAGCAATGCAATTGTGTAATTATCTAGACATAACCTGGCAGGAGCTTCTGTCGGTAAGGACTGACGGCGAAACCATCAGACAAATTCAAGGATCGCCAAGAGACTTTATGACCAAATTACAAATGGCTCTGTAACGTAGTATAATGGCGCCAGGCAGAGTTTGTATGTGAAAATGGCTTTAGTGGATCATTTTCATTTCCAACAATTTTGGCCCTTCAGACCTGGTAGGAATCACGTGTGACTGTGATGGTGAGGCTGAAGGTAGAGCCAGCAGGAAACGGCGAGTTTTGCTTCCTCTCTTCTGCCCCCCAGCTGCCATTCTGTAAGGTGTTGGTAACCACATAACCGGGGTGGCTGTCATATCGTGGGTTAATGTGGACAGCAATGTCCGCATTGGTCCTGGAACCACACTGTAAATTCACATGGAACCTGGAGAAAAACAGAAATCCTCATTTAATGGTCTACAAGAAACTATCACTATTAAGCTTTTTTATTATAAGAATTGTGTGTAAATGGCCAAAACATGGTTTCTTATTTTTTTATGTTGCAAGCTACCCTAATAGTGAATAGAACCAAACCGTTTTTGACCAATAATGGCACTATGTAGCAATGTTTAGATGAGTGGATCCCTGATATTTTGTATCTCATGGTCTAAATAGTGAAAGAACATGTATGTGCAAAAGCATGTGGTTGTTCACATTAATGTGCAAACGACCAAACGCCATGCAGCAATGAAGATGATGGCATACAGTCAAACGCTCCATAACAAACGAGTAAATAAGTTCAGATTGTCTTCTCAACAGCTTTGCAAATGTTGGAGGAGGAAGCAAATAACTCTCCCCTAAACTCAGTTTACAAGAAACTCAATACCTTTAACATGTCTTAACTTACATTCATTAGAAAATCCCAATGAAATCAAATTATTACCAAGCCAAGAAATAGAGCCTCAACTGAAAATGAATGGAATTCATTTAATGATATAATCATAAAGGCAGTATTTTACCCACTGTGAAACACAAGACACCCAATCCCTATTTAATAATAAAGAGGATATTAGGTATTATTCCATACTGAAACTCTCTACTGTACATACTGTAAAATTACTGGAGATGATAATAATAGTGAGAGTTAAGTCAGGAGTACAGGAAAGAATCTGAATGGGATAATTGTATCAAATTAAGCAAACCACAAACACAGCATTTCAGGAAACAAAAATGAAGTTATTGTTCTGAAAAATGAATGTGTTTTTGTTGTTTGTTTTGATTTAATTATTAAGATGTTCAATTTTGTACTTTACCATATCTAAGGACTAAGAGCTCAACAATAAAATGATGAAAAGAGCAGTCTGACCTATCGGCTCCAGGCAGGACTCGTCCACTGATGTTGATGGACTTCCCCTCCAGCAGACCGCCGTGGATTGATCCAGTGAAGGGGAGGCTCTACAAAGGACAGGACTTTACAGGTTAATGGCTGTGTTTCATTCTAACTGCAAACTTGTTATTGCTAGTAGCTGCTTGAAGCAATTTTGTGATTTGTGACAGTAGGCTTTGGATTTTGGAATAAAATGGATAAACATGGTTCCTACTGTACATAGCTTAGTTTAAGTTAACATCAACCACAGAATTTTGGTAAACATAGTAAAAAATAAAATAATAAAATGTGATTCATGGTTACGTGGCTCATTAAGACAGTTGTGGCATGCTCTTGCTTCTAAAGACATGAACATGGATGGAGACCATGTGGCAACCTGGTTCCTAAATGCTTCACAATTTTATTTAATCTTTTTACCATTTTTCACATACTTGTGTTATCATGTGCTGTTAGTCCGGCTATCACCACCAGCTCAATCTTTTAAGATCGATCTGGGGAGTCTGCTCTGTATTTTCTATTGCACAAGAGCCGTGATCAACGGGCATAGTTGAAATGACTCTGTACGCAATTGGCTAGTCCTTCAACCAATCATAATCAACGATCCGGGTGACGTAGCAGCGTCATCAACGGGTTGCTGTGCTTCGGTGGCCGAATATAAACAAGAAGCTGCTTGGTCACTTTTCTATCGTCATCGTGTTAAACCCGTCAATAGCACGGCAGGAGGATAAGCCAGTTTGTGATTGGTCCCTGCAAAATTGGAACGGAAGCAGGATAGATAAATGTACAGGTTTCCAGCCTGGCGAAATCAAATCGCCGGCAGATCAGGCTGGCTTTTCCCAGTCTAATGTGCTCATTAGCCTAATACTTTATACTGTGTTTACCTTTCACTTCTCCCATTGGAATCAGCTATACACTCAGGACCAGCTGCTAGCAGTGGAGAAACCCACATGACACAGATACAGGTAATGACTCTGATTTGGTGCGTCTCGGTTAGTGCTGCCCAGGATGGTTGGGATTCATTTAAAGAAATACAAACAAGCTGGGAGTGACACTGGCCCAATGCCAAAGTGAGCCCTGAGGATTGAGGACTAAAGACTCACAGACTTAATTGATCTCAGGTGCTAAGTGAGTGAGTGTGTGAGGCTACATGGGCTCAGATAGGTAGAAATGGGATTGGGCCAGCACGAGATCACATGTTACCTTGGCGACATTTAATACCAAAGATGTTGCTGACACTTGCCGGTTTGGGAATTTTCATTTTAAGTTTGTTGCTTTCCACACGGCCAAGGCTCAGGAGACGGCTTCATGATTCCACATTATTTCAAGCTCTTGTTTTACCAGCTGGACAACAGGTTGGTCTGTTCCGTGGTCGTTTGTCGTGCTGTTGTTTACCTTTGTAATTTCCGGATTTCCCTACGGTCTCCACGGTAAACGTCTCAACGCTTTGAACTGTGGGTAATTCCCTTTGGTGAAGTCTGCATCGATGCAGACTCACGGAAAGTGCCCGGGAAGTGTGTACTCAAACCCTCACGCCCTTTGAAATTCGACATTGGGACAACCCTAAGCCCTTATGAATTTCGCGAGAACGTGCACCAAAGTCCGTGAGTCTGTGAGTCTGTGAGTCTAGACTTTGGGATTGGGCCATTGGCATTGAGTTGGCGCTGATGTCACTAGTGGTAGGAAGGGTACAAGTATAATAGCCTACCAAGGGCATAACTTTGGGTTCACCATTGGGGGGGGGTTGAGATTGTGTATTAAAAACAGCGACAAAAACATCTAAGTTGAAAAAACCTTGGAAAATTAACGAAAAAAAAACCCCACTAAAAAAGCAATTTAAAAAAACAAACAATTTTTATACAATGGTAGACGTGAGAGACAAAGGGTTCATCCAGTTACTGGCCAGGTATTATTTTGAAAGTGCTTGCCCTTGACTAGTGTTGCTTTCGTCAACGAAAATTATGATGAAATATCCTGGTCAACAAACCCTTATCATGTAACGAGACAAGACGACATTTGGAAAGAAAGAAAGTTACGTAAGTCAAGACATTAACGCAACGTTAGTTTCTATTTTAGAAAGCTCATGCCAACTCATGAGGCTGTGGTTAATGTGTCTGAGCTTTAAACGTTAGTCACTGGCGCTGAAAACGACAAAATGTGTGTGACTACCGTGTTTGTGTATGTGTGTTTGTGAGAGAGTATAAAGTGTGTGTGTGTGTGTGTGTGTGTGTGTGTGTGTGTGTGTGTGTGTGTGTGTGTGTGTGTGTGTGTGTGTGTGTGTGTGTATTGTAAAGTGGGTTCTTAGTTCCTACCTGACTGACTAACTCCATGTGTATTAAGCATCCCTTGTTGGCCAAATCCTATAGCTAGTTTTGTCATTCACATAGCAATCACACTGAACTGAATTTGGCATCAACAACATGACTTTGAATACTTTATTCTAGACCAATACATACATTTAAACAAATGGTACTGGCATTAACATGCCTCCCGAGACTACTGCTTAGACTACTTCTGTTTTGATTATGTAGACTTTTTTTTTTCTTAACAGTTAAGTTAACAGTTAGATTTCCCAGAGGCTGCATCTGTCCTGACATTGTATGTATTCCTGTGCTAGATTCCATTAATGGCACCAGTGAAGCAAGTCCCACCCAAGAAGCCAACTAGTGCTCAGGATTTCTTTGCCTCAAGGAGGTACAACTTGAATGTAATAATTTCTTTCTGGCATTGTCATGTGATTTTATTTTTATTTTTTTTAATTTTATTTAAATGTATGTGTGTGTACTTCTAACATGTTTGGTTGGTAAAATAAATATGTTATAAATTCAAATCAGAGTGTCTTCTGTGTCTGGAATGGATCGATTCTTGAGTCTATAAGGTAACAATAATATAATAAGATAACCTTGTTTGAAATGTGTTTGGCTAAAAGAAAATGTTGGTTTTGTCAATACTACTAGGTATGTATACTATGTTCACTGGGTTAAATAGAATTGCATCACTAAAAAGAGACTAAAATACAATTTTCATTGACTAAAACTAGACTAAAATGTCATCAGTTTTCATCGACTAAAAATAGTCATGGATAATTCAGACTAAAATAAGACTAATGTGCTCAGACTTTTAGTCGACTGAAACCTGACTGAAATGGGCTCCAATATCCAATTTTTCATTTTATTTTTTCGCCTTGACAAATTTAAAAATTGGATCTTTAACCTGTTTTTCCAATTTTCTGTTTTTATTCAGAGGATCAGAAATTTCCCAAATTGCATCTGGGCTCCAATTATTCAATACTGCGATGGTATTCTCTTCCTCTACTTTTTGGAATATGCAGGTCATTAAGGTCAGTGTAACGCTTATCAATTCAATTTTCTAAGCATAAACAGACATTTGGAAAACAGAAAAATGGGTTCAAATATCAAATTTTTCATTTTTTTCCACCTTGATAAATAAAAAAATTGGATCTTTAAACGGTTTTTCCAATTTTCTGTTTTTATTCAGAGGATCAGAAATTTAGAAAATTACAAAATTGCGTCTAGGCTCCAATTATTCAATACTGCAATGGTATTCTCTTCTTCGTTCCGCCTAGCTAGCTTATTTTTTGGTCCATATGCAGTTAATGACCTGCATATTCCGCAAAGTAGAGGAAGAGAATACCATTGCAGTATTATGAATAATTGGAACTCAGATGCAATTTTGTAATTTTCTCAATTTCTGATCCTCTGAATAAAAAACAGAAAATTGGAAAAACAGGTTAAAGATCCAATTTTTTAATTTGTCAAGGTGGAAAAAAATGAAAAATTTGATATTTGAACTCATTTTTCTGTTTTTCCAAATGTCCGTTTGTGCCTAGAAAATTTAACTGATAAGCGTTACACTGACCCATTAACTGCATATGGACCAAAATGAAAAACTCATAGACTTTGGGGTCAGAGGTGCTTGCAACTGATGGTTTCGAGCGTAGCTAGGCGGAACGAGGGAGAGAGTAGGCTCGTGGAGATGAACTGCGCCTCGCCCGTAGGCGGCCGCAGTTCTGAGACGCAGGTAGCGCAGACCAACTGCAAGAGCCAGGCGGACGCAGGCGGACCCAGTGCATACTGGGAAACGCCGGCCTCTCAGCTGATCGAACAGCTGATTGGTTCAGAATCGACTCAACATGATGACGTTTTATATAAACTTTTTATTGATTTTGAATCGGAGGGATTTTAACTTTGATTTGTCTGATTTAAAGGCTTATTCTGTACAGAACACATGTTGTGTGGCTGATAGTGATGTTTAGCTAGAAGTCAGAGAGACTAAATCTGTTCAGATTACAGATCATCTACAGTCTGTTGTTAATTAAAATCAGCAACAGATCACATGTAGAGAATTCTGACAGCTACTCTGTCATAATAAAACCAACTGGAGACTGTGTAGGAGCTGATATAGGGGTCTGATAATATTTTATTAAATCGGAATCGGACCACAGTGTTTCTGTCACTTCCTGTTCAGCCTGAAGGCTGCTGGAGGCTGCTGTCAGCTGGAAAACTGTCCGACTTGAGAGCGGATTTTTGTCCCCGCCCCCTGCTGCTGCCGCCTGCTCTCGTCTACTTTACAGGCGAGGCGCAGTTCATCTCCAACGAGCCTATTATCGTTGCCCAAGTGTGCATGACGTCAGAACAAGTCGGGATCAAGTCGGACACAAATCTAACCGGCATGCATTGGGCGCCGATCGCCGGTGATCGATTCTGCGCAGATCTGGCTCATCTCGAACGAGCCTAATACCATGGCAGTATTGAATAATTGGAGCCCAGACGCAATTTTGTAATTTTCTCAATTTCTTGTCCTTTGAATAAAAACAGAAAATTGGAAAAACAAGTTAAAGATCCAATTTTTTAATTTGTCAAGGTGGAAAAAAAATGAAAAATTGGATATTTGAACCCATTTTTCTGTTTTTCCAAATGTCCGTTTGTGCTTAGAAAACAATTGAAGTGATAAGCGTTACACTGACCCAAAAACAACACTACCCATGACAAACTTGGCAGGCTTAGACGTGACAGCTTATCTTCTGGGAAATCTGGCTCGTCAGGTTCTTACAACCACCACCAGGACACCTGAAGCCAACATGACCCCATGTGTGACGCTAAAAGCTGCAGCTGTTTCCTTCTCTCGGGGCAGGATGCAACAGTTCATGCAAATTCCGGAAGCAGCAGTCTAGAACTCTTTATTTAGACTACAAAAATATGATCAATAAAGCGTAGCCTAGCCTACTCTGTGAAACGAATAAGTTGAAATAGTTTATTAGGCTATTATTATTTATTTAGGTTATCTATCGAATTTAAGAGCAGATTTTATGCATAAAAGGTCTGGCATGTAGGCTACTGTTCTCGACATAACTTTGACGATGACCAAGAAACCGACTGTCCGATTTTCCAAACTCAACTAGCTGTTTACTGTTTACTGCAGCCGCCGACTAACGGGACCGTCGGGACGGACCTGAGATAACCCCGAGTATCCCCGAGCAGCAGCAGCAGCAGCAGCAGCAGCAGCGCCTTCACACACCCTCACATCGTTTCCCAGGAACAACAAGACAAGTTTGAATCACTTACTGGGTTATAGAAAGGTGTCTGCTGCTGGTTGAAGGCCATATTGTCCCAAACGGAATTGCGCAGGTTTGTTGAGCGACAGGAAGCGTAGTCTACTCTGATGCAAAATGGGAGACTTTTACAAGAAACGCTTTTTTTATTGCACGGATAGGTTTCGATTTCGCAGAGTAGGCGGTGTTTAAGAAACAACAGTCCTATCAATACAGCTGATAACAAGAGAAACGCTACTCACAGGCTGCATTGACTTGGTCAACGTGTTATATTTTGTTTAAACATTATCTTACCAAGTTAAGTCAGTCAACTTAATAACAGCATGAAGGGTTGTGCTTTCGTTTCCTTGATTCCTGATGATTTCCCGAGGCTTCGTCCAGCTGTCTCTGCCTGCTTCTACATTAGCATAGCCTGGAGCCTTTCACATAACTGTTGGTTATGGAGGCTCAGTGGTGCAAGGTAACCAGTTAGCCTCCATTTACTCCAGTACTGTACTTAAGTAGGCTACAGATGTCGAGGTACTTGTACTTTACTCGAGTCTTTTCTTTTCATGCCACTTTCTACTTCTAGGCTACTCCGCTACATGTCAGAGAGAAATATTGTACTTTTCTACTCCACTACATTCATCTGACCACTTTAGTTAGGTACTAGTTACTTTACACATTAGGATTTTTGCACCCAAAACACATGTAGTTTATAAAATCTGATGTTTTATTATAAATGAAACTAGCCAACATAGACTACGTTTACATGCAGCCAATAACCTGTTCAAAACCGGAATATTAGCAATAACCCGGTCGCGCACGGCCATGTAAACACCGGCAAAAACCCGAATATGCTCATATTCCGGTTTTTAAAAACCCGAATATGCTACCTGGGTTACTCCTTTTCTAACCCGACATTTTGGTCATGTAAACGCATATCGGCATATCCCCATCAAAAGGAACATTGATTTGTGTTCTGCGCATGTTCTATTCGCAAGGAATCTTGGTCTTTTGAGTAGAGGAACTTCTTGTATGCGCCAGAAAACATAGTTATAATAATAATTATATACTATAATAATATAGTTATATATGTCAATGCAGAAAACCTGCGCGCAGTATACCGGAAGTAAACAGGAAGTAGAGGTAAACATGGCGAGACGCAGCACAGCACCACACTTTTGGAGCGAGGAGGAAACCAATTTCTTCATTAGTGTGGTGAAAACCATGAATATAATGTCTTTTGTTGACGGCAGAAAGTACCGAGATAGTGAGATTTATAAGAAGGTGACCCAAAGGTTTAAGGCGTTCCTAAGCCTGTCCGTAGGCTACGGCCCAGACGCTAACCCGTCTATTCGTCGGGATATCGCCATTTGATTACAAATGCCACGTATACAGGAGTAACTCTCTCTGCTCACGCATGTAAACGGGTTATTCCGAATGTTTCAGAAACCCGAATAGTGACCTTAACCCGACCATAACCCGAAAATTGACAGCTTGTAAATGTAGTCATTATAACTGCAGCTGAGATGATGAGACCATTAAACACACAACTGGTTGGATCCTTTCCACTTTCTATAATGGGAGGATTTTTATAACCTGAAAATGAGCATAATATGGGCACTTTAAAGTATTAAAATTCAAGTACTTTTAATACTTTAAAGTGCCCATATTATGCTCATTTTCAGGTTCATAATTGTATTTTGAGGTTGTACCAGAATAGGTTTACATGGTTTAATTTTCAAAAAAAAATGTTGTAGCCTACTGCTCATTGCTGAAGCTCCTCTTTTCACCCTGAGTGTTGAGCTCTCTGTTTTAGCTACAGAGTGAGGCATCACACTTTCTTGGGAGTCACACATGCGCAGTAGCTAGGTACTGGGCTACTAGCTAGAAGCTAATGCTGCTAGCGGTTAGCCACCTCATTCTCAATGGCAAAACACTGCTACAATTTAAATTTTAAATTTTTTTTAATTTAATGTTAATTTGACAGGGACAAATGCATAGAACATTGCTTTATAAAGAATACAAAGTACAGTACAGGCTAAAAGTTTGGACACACCTTCTCATTCAATGTGTTTCTTTATTTTCATGACTATTTACATTGTATATTCTCACTGAAGGCATCAAAACTATGAATGAACACATATGGAATTATGTACATCACAAAAAAGTGTGAAATAACTGAAAACATGTCTTATATTTTAGATTCTTCAAAGTAGCCACCCTTTGCTTTTTTGTTAACTCTGCAAACCCTTGGTGTTCTCTCACTGAGCTTCATGAGGTAGTCACCTGAAATGGTTTTACCTTCACAGGTGTGCTTTGTCAGGGTTAATTAGTGGAAGTTTTTCCTTTATTAATAAAAAAGCAAAGGGTGGCTACTTTGAAGAATCTGCGGCCCTTTGTTGCACGTCACTCCCCCCCTTCCCCTTTCTGTCTTCAAAACTATCAATGTAAGGCCATGTTGGGGCAACAACAACAAAAAATGGAAGTAACGTAAAAGAAAACTGAATTTTGTGGCAGCACAAACCTGAGCCAGGGCTAGAAAACAGGAAGGTGTGACATCATATCGTCAACTTCCTTAAATAAAGGCCTACGTCATCTTTTGACAAAAAGAATAAAAAACAATGTCTTGCCTAAATCATCTCCTCCTGGTGCTGGCCACCTATGTTAAATTGCCTACATCCTCAGTTGAACAGGTCATGTGATTCTACACCTTTAGTATAATGGCCTATGTCAAGAGTGTGACTTAGGCCGTTTTATTTTGCCTAAGTCAAAAGACAATGTGACTTAGGTAGTTTTACAAGCTTTTCAAAATGGCAGCCGCATCAAGAAGAACAAACATCTACCACTCTATCACTGAAGTTATTTCCAGGATTCAGGGCTCGTCCCTGATTGCTAAGTGATGAGGTTTCTGTGCATGTAAACACACTGATTGTTGACAGAGTTGAAGGTTTAAAATTGCCTAAGTCACAAAGGCATTTATTCCTCTTATGTTGCATAATTGACAGAAATTGTTATTAGTATGTCAGTAGTCATCTATTGTCATAACATTTTTCAGTGAAATTATTAATAAATATATATTCAGTATTTGGTTCAGTTTTTTGTGTTTTCTGAAAAACCTGAAAAAAATGACTACGGCCATTATTTTAGGAAGTTGACCAAATATAAGTCTAAAGTCAGTTTGCACAAAGGTTTCTGGCCAGGCAACAGCAGGATGTCAGAAAAGGAAGTGAATCATTGGAGCAGGGAGTGTTGTTGACTCTGAGAGATTAACTACTTTAGTGTGTGGACTTTGGATCCAAACTATCCAAAAAAGTATTCAAAATGTTTGGGATGATAAAAGTAACAGTAACATCAGGTTATATTTGAATAGATAACGGAAGTAATAAGAAAAGCAAGAACAATAACATGCATAAATATGCAAAAATGACCACAAAGACTTCAAAAAAGCTTTGTCTAAAATGTCTTTCAATGATAATACTAAACTTGCAGTGATTTTACAGATGTCTACACCTAAGCATTGCTTAACACAAGGTTATTTAATCCTCAGTAAGAGTTCCAGCGGTTTGATTAAAGAAGTTGAAGAGTGTCATGTGCCTCTCAGGAGAGAACTGACTGCTTTTACAGGAGGTCACAGAGTAGTAACATGACTGCAGATAAGATACAGACATATGTTTCCATTCACCGGGTCAATGAGGGTCAAGGAAAGAACGACAAGCATTTGCAATTTGTAAAACCTTGCTTTTTTAAGTGAGAAAGGTTGAAGTGGTAACCACAACAATGAAAATCCTACTTCAGTTTGAAACACTTCTGCTATTGAAGCCCAGTCCTCCTGGCCTCTTTTGTCTTCCTCTTACTGTAAAACCGTGTGGCATTCTGTATATTCTCTTTCGTTCAAGCCCTTATTTACAAAATTCCTATACACATTATGACATGAATAATAAAACGGTAAGAGCAAAGGACATTTAGAATCGCAATGCATTGCGTTGGTTATTCATGGTTTGGGCTAGCCTATGGATGTTTAAAAAAAGAGCTGATTTATGAAGAGTTGTTTTCTGTTTCCTGATTCAAAAAGATCAGAACTAACAGTGTTTCTGAGGACATCCCATCAGAGACGCAGAGCATTGATGCAGTGAACCGATTCTTGAAATCAGTGAAACTGTGATTATGGTGTAAATATTCACACTGAAGACGTGTGTTTACATTGCCAAGGTAGAGGCATTTTAAAAGTTGTCATGGTGATATATGGTTTGAGTCCAATGACATTTGACTGACTCAGTACCTGTCAAAAACCAATCATATAATTCATGCGAATTTAACTGTTACAGTGAAAACAAGTCATTTGGGTTTGTGATGCTCGGATAAATGTATCCACAGATTTACAGACTTTTCTTTCACCATGTAAGTCTTTGGGTCTTTTTGGGCATCACGTGACGGACACAGAAGTTGTAATTTCACAGTTTGGCTGCTATGTAAAATTGGCTTCAAAGCTTGGCACACTTCCTGGTGGCCTGTACAGACCCCTCCCCCCACAGTGGGGACACACTGCGCATGGATTATGAATCTGAGGCCACAGTTTAAAAAAACGAGTGCACAGGGCCTTTCTCATATCCCAAATTTGTACCTCCTCGACTCCTCGATCCTCCGGCTTGTGACCCGGAAATCATTCTCAGTGCGCCATGTTGAAGAACGTCCCAGTTCCTAAAATGCACATCGAGGAGCAAGGCTCCTCCTCCTCGGAGTTATAATCGAGGACACACCGATTTTTACCCGTGGCATGTAAACAATGAGGCGTCCCAGAGAGAGAGAGAGAGAGAGAGAGAAAAGGGGGCAGAGAGGCCCTGTGGTTAATCTAACGTTACAGATCGGGCCAGGCGGATCATACAAATTAAAATTCGGATCAATAGCGGGTGGGTGAAATAATACACAATTGAGGCTATTTTTAGCCTCCTAAAGTTTGCCAACACATTTCCAAACCACAGTTTACAAATCTGAGGGCACACCCTCAGATTTGTCAATCGTTGTGCAATCGTTGCGCACTTCACTTTCTGTAAATCTGTGTGCACAGACCGTGAATAGACAGTTGGCAGAGTCAGCAGTGCAGGAGAACAAAGTAATGCAGCGGAGAGAGAGAGCTTGTCAAACCCATCCAGGTTCAATTCCCAGTCATAGAGTTTAAGATCATCTCCACTTGAACATAGCTGGATCTCGTTTTTGTCACTGCACTAACAACTTTTGAGCACCGGTTTGGAAGGAGATGGAATCTAGGGGAAGAATGTCAACATATTTGTGATGCAGCCAACTTCCTTCTTATGAAGCTCCTCACTGCCAGGTGAAAAGAAGCACCTGGTGACTGTGAAGTTGTACTGGGGTCCGTTCCAGGTAGAAGGTTTAACAAACTCTGAGTCTAACCCTGAACTCGGAGTAGATGTACCCTGAGATGAGAAACTCTGAGTTTTCGGTTCCAGAACAGCTGATTTGAGTTGATTCAAGCAACTCGGAGTAGGTTCACTCAGGGTTACGCGCGTGCACCACCACTATAAAGAGGCAGCATGAATGGAGCCATGATACTACGATTCACCATGGTAACAACCACAAACGGGTCGGCGGAAATACTCATGCGCACAAACAGCGAGTTTGAACATGCATTTCGTTAAAAAAGCAACACAGCGGCCGCTGCTGCAAAAGATAGAGAATTGGTGTGGGAGAAAATTGCTGCTCGAGTCAATGCGTAAGCATTAACAGTGTATTAATTTCATATTTAATCACAGTTAACTTATAATATTAGGCTACTGGTGAAAACTGGAATTGTATTACACCTATAATTTCATTTAGGTGCAATCCTGCGGACGAAAAAGTAAACTATAGCCTAGGCCTACTAATCCCATTCTGAGGCTGCAGCACCATGATCATTAATTCAGTTCAATTTCAATTCAATTTTATTTATAGTATCAAATCATAACACGAGTTATCTCGAGACACTTTACAGATAGAGTAGGTCTAGACCACATGCTATAATTTACAAAGACCTAACAATTACAGTAATTTCCCCCAAGAGCAAGCAGTGCGACAGTGGCGAGGAAAAACTCCCTCTTGGGAAGAAACCTGGGACAGACCCAGGCTCTTGGTAGGTGGTGTCTGACGAGCCGGTTGGGGATGTGATGAACAGTGGCGATAGTAGTCACATTAATAATGGAACAGTGACTTCAAATGGTAGTCGTAGTAGTTCATGTCATATCAGGGCGCTGCAGGGCGTTACAGGATGTAGCGTGGCCCAGCAGAGCATGGATGGACGTAGCAGGAAGCTGCAGGGTTCAGCAGGACGCAGCATGACACTGCAGGGCACCGCAGAGCTTAGCAGGGAGTGCAGCAGGACCACGGCAACAGCTGCAACCAGGATCTTGGTGCCAACGTTCTCCAAGGAAATACGCTGGGGGAAAAAAAAGCATAAGGACTCCGGGGAGTAAACTCCCCAGAAGCTAGGATTAATAACAAGCATTTCTGGGACGGGATGCACACAAATAGTAATAGTGATAGTAATAGTAACAGTAATAGTAATAGAAAGGGAGAGGAGAGAGCAGCTCTGTGTGTCAAAGGAAAGAAGTCCCCCGGCAGTCTAGAACTATAACAGCGTAACTAAGAGAGACAGGTCATAAGAACTTAACAGAAATTAACAGAACTATAATGTATAATCATTTATTTCTTTTTAATGGCTCTCACTGGTTTGTGTCCAGGGAACACTACAAAAACGTTTAAAAAACGTTTCAGATCGAGTCACACTTTTCTGACGGCTCTACAGTGGCTTTACTATTACAGTATGATCCGCTACACTGTTATAAAGAAAACTGCCGTTTGCAAAAAACGTAATGCGACACAAAGAATCTGCTGGATGTTAAAGCCTGTCAACGATGGTTGATGTTAGTGATATGAGGAAGGATAAGGTATCTACATATCTGATGGACTGTGATCAAAAATACCTCTCAAATCGGTTATGTGGAAATGAAAATACATCTATAGTCAGGACTCAATATCATCTCCCGATGTAAACTCTCTGTGAATTAATACAGCTTTTTCATCAACGGGATCGTCGATAAAAGGACATGACATGTTTGAGAAAAAAAAAGTTTTATAATCTGCCTAACATAAATCAATACGTTTTTTTATTCATGCAGATAACAAACTGGATTAAAATGCGCCTGATACAGACTGAATGAATGAATGAGGAAATGAGTGAGGAGAAACCTTGAGTTTCTCTCGAGGTTTCTTGATTTCCTGAGAGAAACTCGAGTTTTTTTCCCCGTTTCTTGAAGAAAACCTGCTCCCGACCAGGTTAGGTTCACAGGATCAGTTACCATAGTAACTGACTCTGAGGTGAAGTTACCTCTCTTTCTGGAACAGAAAACCGAGTTTCCCTCATCTCAGGGTTAACAAACTCAGAGTTTTCACTAAACCTGCTTTCTGGAACGGGCCTCAGTTGTTCTTCACATTTTGTGAGTTTATTTTGTTAACTGAAAAAGCTAACAGAGCTTAGTGAAGTTGCTGCTCACATGCAATGCATCCTGGTGCATGTAGGCACAGCTGCCACAGCTCCGCGAGCAGGAGCAATATAGCACACACTGGGGAATATAAGCTCACCCGGTAGAGCGTGCACCCATATATAGCGGTTCCTTCTTTAACGCAGCGGCCGCAGGTTTGACTGCGGCCTTTTGCTGCATGTTATTCCCCCTCTCTCTCCTCGTTCATGTCTTCAGATGTCCTATATAAATAAAAGCCCCAAAAATAATCTTTAAAATAAATAAATACTCCATTTTGTCCTGAGGGCTGTCTTAAGACAATATGGTATACTCGGCACATGGACAAACGTTTAATTTTCTTACATTTGACTTGCAACCTGTTCTCACTCCCATTCTTAACTCGTAAAATCCAGACGCTTGGTCAGCGTCTCTCAGCGCCAGATACCGATGCAAAGATCCCCCTTCAGCGTCTGTATGGAACGCACCGGGCAGAGCAGCAGCTCGACCGCGGCGCTGCAAGACGACGTAGTATCAAGAGGGACAACGGTAGAGAGTAGCATGAAAGACCTAAATGTCCTGGTGAGGAGGTGGGTTGGGTGGTGGATGCGTCAAACAAACCAGGACTTTCACCCAGGAGACCGGGGCTCATGTCCCGTTCTTGTCCCGCGTGTCACTGAAACGTCCATTTTGTAACCCCACCCACCATCTTTCCCTAAACCTAACTGTCCTGTTCTTGTGCTGCATGTCAGTTAAACTCATTCCCGACTCAGACCGTCAAAAAGTGACGACAAGAGTCCCGACCAAGCACGTGGCGCCATCAACAAACACCGGCGTCACCTGAGGAAGCGTTCGTATTCGACGCGATGGGAGTGAGAATGTGTTGTTCAGTCGTTTTCTTTCTCACTTCGATGCTGTGGCTAAAAGCAGCTGGGCCGTGGAAGTGGAAGCTTCAATAGAAAATGGCTCCACTGGTGACATAAGTGGCCATTGACCTGTACTACTGTTTTATATTAAGACATTGGTTCTCAGCATTTCATTAATTATTCAATCCATATTCTCAGATTTGTATTCAATATTGAATATCGTAAATGTCTTTTTTCTTCTAACCTGGCTGTAAAAAGGTGACTTTTCCTCGCTATAAATGTAGTATTGAAACATATGACTCTTAGTTTATTGCTGTCACTTTTAACAAGTGCAATTAAGCCCAACCATGTTGTGGGTCCAGTTTTGGCAGGTGCAAAGTTGATACCGTTTATCGGTGTTTTAAGCCCCCAATGTCTCATTGGCAGCGCTGCCTGGAAGACACCAGGATTAGGCAATGTTTATGGTTAGGGTTAAGGTTAGGGTTAAGGTGCCTTGAGGTCAACGGTTGCAGCGCTGCCTGGGAGGAGACATTGGCGGCTTAAAACACCATCGACCCCTCATTAACTTGCAAAGTAAAAAATAAATATTTGTTTGGAGGCAGTTTTCCCTCAAATGGCCCAGAAAGTGTTTCTTTGTGAATCCTGACTTGTTACCAAATTTTTTGTCATTTTCCAATATATAGCAGTAATGTTCTGTAAGTGCATGGGAATAATTTTATTTTTTAAAATCTAGTTTCTAAATTAATTCAGCCTATTATGTCCTGATAGCCGATAGGGTCTAGGGAGCAACAGATGATTTGAAGTGGTCGAAGGAAGGATGGGAGATGCTTGTTAAACAGCTTTCCATACAGTTTATTAATTACAAGAAAAGAAAAATGTGCAGGAGGAGCCCCTGCCAACGGCATCGTTTCCCAGTCAGCTGCCGACCGGTGCAAACCGAGCAAACAAAGGTTTTCAGTTGTAGTTTTTCATGTTTTATTGTGTTAATTCATTCCCTGAGGAGATATGGGCGAGGAAACACGAGAGGAGCCTTCCTGGAAGCCGTGCAGCTAAAGGAGTTGCTAACTCCGCCCAAACAGCTGACCTGACCTATGTGACGCTTCAGAGGAAAGGACGTCTCATCCCTCTAAAACACATTTGCTTGTTTCCTCTGTCCTTCGATGATTTCAAGGCAAGCGAAGGCTTCGAGGAGGCAATTTAAGTGCTATCCTTAGTACCCTTAGTCTCTGTGTGCTTCCTTTGTCTGGTGTTGGTTCGTCATCTATTGTCGAGTGTTTCCTGCTCGTTCCCCGTGTATTTATTCAGTTGTGTTGGAATTTTCTTGCCACATTTGGAGTTCTGTTATAATTTTGGATTGTATACCTCCGTTTAGTTTTTTGCACTTAAGGATTATCGTAAACCTGGATTTTTGCGTGCAAACAGGAATATATATATATATATATATATATATATATATATATATATATATATATATATTCCTGTTTGCGCACAGGTTTCCTGTCAAAGACATTTATTTATTGAATCAAAATATCCGGTCGGAAAATTAAACTTTGTTGAGTTCCGATTGAAATAAATTGGTAAGGAAGTCAGAGTTGTGTTAATATATTCAATGTTTTGTTTAAAAAAAAAGTTTTGTTAAAGTGATCATATTAAGCTCATTTTCAGGTTCATACTTGTATTTAGAGGTTATATCAGAATAGGTTTACATGGTTTCATTTTCATATAATAATAATAATATTTGTTGTACTGCACATTGCTGCAGCTCCTCTTTTCACCCTGTGTGTTGAGCTCTCTGTTTTAGCTACAGAGTGAGGCATCTCACTTCTGTTCCATCTTTGTTGGAGGCATGGCGCATGCTCAGTACCTAGGTAAGGACTACTAGCCAGTCAGAAGCAGAGTGTGAGGGCGTGCCACGCTAGCAGCTAGGCGAGCATTATAACGTGTGTTACAAAGTGACGCACGTCTGTCTCTGAAGTAAAGGCTGGACTACAATAGAGGTTGTACTGCACATTTAGCTAGTATTATTATGATTTTCTGATACATAACCCAGAGGGAGTATTATTATACAGGAGCAATATTACAAAAATGAACACACTGGGTCACTGGAGATCAGCTTTAATATCTTCAATTGTTCAGAACACAAGCTTACAACGTATCAACACATCATGTACAAAAATACTTGACAGATTAAACCTCAACCCTAAAAAAACAACAAAAAACACCAATCTCTTTACACAGTGTCTAAAAATCTATACACAAATGTGACTGAAGTACCAATTAAAATGCTCCAAATTAAAAACCCTTGTACAAACACTGTATATTAAATATAACCTCCAGCACTGTACGTATATACATATATGTATAAGATCATAGTCATGATCATGCTGGTGAAGCCCATTACATTCACAGAGCATACATTGTACTCCTGCCTGAGGAAACCACACACACACACACACACACACACACACACACACACACACACACACACACACACACACACACACACACACAAACCTGATGCAGTGCCAGAGTGCACACAGGAGAGACACATACCTGTGGCAATATCACAAGTTTCTTTCTAGCATTATTTCCAGTATTGTCCTCAGCTCATTGTTCTCTGCCAGGAGTCAAAATAAGGCTGCCCTAGTCTCGCTTTACCAGACCTCCTCCAAAGCACGCTGAAGGAAGGTCTGGCTACTCCACATAGCATTCGGGGATGGGAGGAAAACGTGCTCTGGTTTAAAGGAACACGCCGACTTATTGGGAATTTAGCTTATTCACCATAACCCCCAGAGTTAGACAAGTCGATACATACCCTTCTCATCTCAGTGCGTGCTGTAAGGCTGTCTGACGGCTCCAGCGGCATCAGCCCATCACAGAACAGGCAGGTGAATGGTTCTAGTAATCCTACTGCTCCGAATAAGTGACAAAATAACCCCAACATGTTCCTATTTACATGTTGTGATTTGTAGAGTCACAGCCATCTTCTAACCGTAAACAAACTGGGAACTATATTCTCAGACAGAAGAATATAGTACTTGGGCGGAGTGATATGCTCGCAGCAAGCCTGTCTGAGAATATAGTTCCGTTTGTTTTTGTTAAGGATGATTGCTGTTACAAAATGGCTCATGTTACGTTGTTTTTTGTACACGCTGTGACTCTACAAATCACAACATGTAAACAGGAACATGTTGGCGTTATTTTGTCACTTATTCGGAGCAGTAGGCTAGTTGGAACCAGTTACCTGCAGGATCTGTGCTAGGCTAAGCTAATGCTGGAGCCATCAGACAGCGTTACAGCACGCAGGGAGATGAGAAGGGTATGTATCGACTTGTCTTACTCTGGGGGTTACGGTGAATAAGCTAAATTCCCAATAAGTCGGCGTGCTCCTTTAATGGCATTTCTTTAAACCAATCACAATCGTCATGGGCGGCGCAAAACTCCGCACTGAGCCACTGCAAAATAGTCGTGCAAGAGAAAACTCAGATTGGACAGATCTGTCTGGATACCCTGCAGAGATCTGAGGAGCAGTTAACCATAGTCCTCATAAATCCACAGAATTTAAAATTCCAACGCAAAGAAAGCGGAGGGAAACGGAAAATACATGCATCCGGCGGAATTTCCTGCAGCACTGGAGCAGTCCCGGAAGTGGAAAGCGAAGGATATAGACCAAAGCAGGCCCAACATACAGCCATTTAGGACTAAAGGGCTGTCCCATGTATCATGTCAAGTATTTTAGCAGGACAGCATGAGGCAGTGTCACAGGGGGTCATTGTGTCTCATCTCGCTTAGATCATGGCAATCAAAATACAATAAGTATTCATATTTTTGGGGAGTACACTTTTCAAAGGGTCAATATATGATATTGAATGATATTACCATTACACATATTTTGTCATTACCTCTTCATGCAGATATTGGTTTTTATTTGTCTGGGTTTGGAGATCCACCACAGTATAAAGGAGGTGACTGGCATATTCTCTTGTGATGCTCACGACATTGAACAAACCAAGTCTAAGCCATGCTGGAAGCGCTGTGAGGCTGTACTTTGGGTTTTTTATTTTTTTTACTAAATGCTAATTACAGGATGCTAAATGCTCACACTGACAATGCTAACATGTTATTGTTTAGCTAGTATGCTGCATGTTCACCATCTTAGTTTAGTGTGTTAGCATGCTGACATTAGCTGATAGTCACAGAGTACAGCTGAGGCTGATGGGAATGTCATTAGTTCTGCACGTATCTGGACATAAAGCAAAGTAATGAAGAAACTGGATTTTGACTCTATGATCTGACCCCCCATCTGACAGGACTTTTGCTTTTAGATGTTTTATTACAGAAAGTGTATGAAATCCTTGACCAAATAGTCATACCATCTGTCATTGTTTTACTTATGCTCTCTGCTTTGCACCCCCTCAAGGACCACTGGGGGTCCCCGGACCCCACTTTGGTAACCACAGATGCAAAAAAATCAAACGATCACCAAAGATATTACAATTACAATTCATCGTGAATTGAATGTCATGGCAATCCATATAAAAGTTGTTGAGATATTTGAGTCTGAAGCACAGTGTTGGACTGAGCGCACAGCATTGTCATTCCTGGAGCTACGCTGCTAGTGAGGCTAATAAACACTGTCACATCTCAGACACACATACAGTATCTCAAAACCCGGGGATAATAAAACTAATCTGCACGGATAGAGTGCTGGCAACACTTGAATTACTGTTAACCTCCAATAATTAGGAGGAGTGGTAGCCTAGTAACAGCTGAAACCAGCAGGATACATCAATGTCCACTGACATACAGACACATATTAAGAATTGGTATGCATTGCTCCCGGGGTGAGACCCAGGTTGTATCGGAGTTGTTATGACCAGGGATCAGCCCGTGCTGACTGGCTTGGTTTGAATTGACAAAAGAAGGGTTGAACAATGGTCAGATAACCCTGGTCATTGGTGTGAAAGAGGTATACGACTGATGTGTGCTACAATATTTCTTACATTTTAAGTTATTATTAGTCTACTTGGTGTGCAGAGAAGTAGCGCACGGGTGCCTCGGCTCTATTCCCTCGGCTCATGACCCTCCCCTTCCTGTTACCAAGTCATCTGTCACACACCGTGTTTGCTGACAGTCCAGAAGCTCTGTCTACATAACTTTAGATCTGCTCACATGTGGGCAGAATTAAGACAACAAGAATGCTTAATCAATTCAGACACAGATCACATTTTAACTCCAGGTGAAGATAAGTCGGATATGCCGCTCCAGATCAGAACTCTTCTTTTAAGCGATATTGTCAATATTTGCTCAAGCCAATATTAAGAGTCAAATCCAAATAAAGTTTGAGTTTTACAAAGCACATTTGCCTCTCAGCTGCTGTATTTGTACATGTATGGGCAGTGTGCGTGTAGACCCTGATGGCAGTGATCTCTCAGGCAGTGATGATGATGATCCCACGGCCTTCGAACCAGGAGAAGAACGGAGTGAAATAAAGGAGTGGTGGAAAACAAGTGTGCACATGAAACGGACAGGGAAAAAGAGGCATGGACAGAGGGGGAAAATGGGATGGAAGGGAGACCGTGGAGATCAGCCGCAACCGGAACAGGCAGAGGCGGGTCGGTCGGCACCCAGAGGAGAGGAAATCACAGAAAGAGGAGAAAGAAGGAGAGGTAAAACTGGGAAACACAAGAGATATATTACTGCTGACTGTGAGAAACACTATGAAAGTGTGTGGAGACAAAAGAATGAAGGAAGCATAGAGGGAGCTACAACTCCATCCATCGGCAGAGCAACGTGTGAGTCTTACTAGAGCTTTCCTCAAAATACAAAATAGCAGTCACATTAGAAAAGGTCATTTATATTAGTTGATAATCAGCAGGACAGCTTCATAATATTCACATTTCATTACAAATATGCTATTCACAACATTTTTCATTTGATTGATGGTGTATTGGGTCCTTTGGCTCCATCTCATCTCATATGACATGGAAATGTAGACGTTTATGACTTAAACAAACTGATGCAGACTCTCTTTGAATGTTGGTCTAAATGGTGTTGTAGGCCGCTCCACCCTGCATCACGAGTAAAGCTCCTCTTTCTATGATACGTACTCAGTGTTCTTCCCAAAATGTCCGGGGTGAGACAGCCTGCGGTTCAGTTTGGGGAGCCTCTCCAGCATGCTTGCCAGCTGGGTGAAAGTGGGCCTGTTGTCGGCCTCTGAGGACCAGCAGGCAGACAGGATCTCCTGTTGGGATGGAAGGGGGAGGATTAATACAACAGTAGTCTCGCATTGTCAGACCTTCCTCCACAGCGCCGCAGAGGAGGGTCTGGCTAGTCCAAACAGCATTCCTGGATGGGAGAAAAACGTGCTCTGGTTTATTGGCGTTTCTTTAAAACAATCACAATAGTCTTGTGCTAAGAGAAACAGTGCCGCTGCAAAATAGTCTCAGGAAGGAACTTGTTTTGGTGGAACATGTGTACGTTCAAAGGTTGTTTTAGTCGTGCAACAGAAAACTCAGATTGGACAATTTAGAACGCCAACACAAAGAGGAAGGTGACAGACATCCGGCCGAAAAGAGGGACATCCGGCGGAAGGTCGTGGATATAGACTAATCAAACTAATCATACAAGTCAACTGTGACTGTTTGCATCCCCAGCATCCACTGTGACTCTGATGTAAATGATAAATCTGATGCAAAACTATGTAAAACTCTAGTTCCTCTCATGATGCTCCACAACAACTAACTACGTTTATATGCACATAATATTCAGTTTTTTGTCCTTATTCCGACAACACACTGGACACGTAAGTGCTGCAAATTGCCGTGAGGCAGAGACATTTTCCTTTTGGCGCCCATGTTATCCAATCTGTTAGTTCACACCGGCTGAGATCAGGAGCGGAGCGGCTGCGCTGGCCCGCGCTGCAGCGATCGTTTTGGCTTCTCCTCTATTTCTTCTGCAAGCTGCGAGCAAATGTGTCCAGGAAGGTAATCACATAGAGGAAAGCCACAGCGCAACAGGATACTTTACAAATAAAACAAATTTCAAAATAAAACACCCAGGTTTATGGTGATTTTAGCTTTCTTGACTTCTCAGCTGTGTCTACAGCAAGACAGGCGATCAGGCACAAGGAGAGACACACAAACACACACACACACACACACACACACACATACACACACACACACACACACACACACACACACACACACACACACACACACACACACACACACACACACACACACACACACACTGTTGTAAATGTAGAGATTAAGTTCCTAAGAGAAACAAGTTGTCCCTTTAGATAGGATGCAAACCAGTCAAGTCCTGAGCCTGATAGTCTGACCTACTTCTCAAGCTTTTCTATTGTAAGATGTTATGGTCAGTGTATCAAATACTGCGCACAAATCTAAAAACATCAAGATAGGCAAGGCACTAAGTGATACACCCATTAGAGCTGCAAAGATGAATCAATTATCTATTATTATCGATTAGTTGTCACTTAGTCTATATCCACGACGTTCCACTTCCGGGATTGCTTCGTGGCCACCGGAAATGCTGCCGGCTGTCCCTCATTTCCAACCGGATGTCCGTCCCCTTCCTCTTCCTTTGTGTTGGCGTTCTAACCTCCGGTGGATTTCTGAGGACTATGGTTAACTGCTCCTCAGATCTCTGCAGGGTAAATCCAGACAGCTAGCTAGACTATCTGTCCAATCTGAGAGACATTTGAGGACGTTGTCTAGGGCTTTGGGAAACACTGATCCATTTCACCATTTTCTGCCATTTTATAGACCAAACAACTAATCCATTCATCCAGAATATAATCCACAGATTAATCGACAGTGAAAATAATCCTTAGTTGCAGCCTTAAAACCCACATCCAGGTTGAATCCCTCCCTTCCTGTATGGGTGTTGCCGTAGTCATGGTGTTCTAGGATCTCCGTAACAGACTCACCGTGACCTCCTTGCCCAGGTTGGTGTCTGCCAGCACCTTCTTGATGCCCTTGCTGCTGCCCACCAGCCAGATCTTGGCTTCCACAGGCTGTTTGTTGATTGGCCAGTCTCCCACCTGCAGCTCATACAGGATAGTGCTGAAAAGTACACAACACAAAGATGAGATGAGGAAACTGCCTCATATGCTACTCCTTTATGTTCCATCTCTGTCCACCTCAGGGGAGTCTCAGCAAATATGCTAAGTGGTGTAGGAAGCTCATGGAAAAAGAACATTAAAGGGATACGCCACCGTTTGTTGAAATAGTTCTTATCACGGTCTCCTCTAGCTGTAGATAGGTGAAATAGGTCTTATCACGGTCTCCCCTAGCTGTAGATAGGTGAAATAGGGCTTATCACGGTCTCCTCTAGCTGTAGATAGGTGAAATAGGGCTTATCACGGTCTCCTCTAGCTGTAGATAGGTGAAATAGGGCTTATCACGGTCTCCTCTAGCTGTAGATAGGTGAAATAGTTCTTATCACGGTCTCCTCTAGCTGTAGATAGGTGAAATAGTTCTTATCACGGTCTCCTCTAGCTGTAGATAGGTGAAATAGTTCTTATCACGGTCTCCTCTAGCTGTAGATAGGTGAAATAGTTCTTATCACGGTCTCCTCTAGCTGTAGATAGGTGAAATAGGTCTTATCACGGTCTCCTCTAGCTGTAGATAGGTGAAATAGGTCTTATCACGGTCTCCTCTAGCTGTAGATAGGTGAAATAGGGCTTATCACGGTCTCCTCTAGCTGTAGATAGGTGAAATAGGTCTTATCACGGTCTCCTCTAGCTGTAGATAGGTGAAATAGGGCTTATCACGGTCTCCTCTAGCTGTAGATAGGTGAAATAGGTCTTATCACGGTCTCCTCTAGCTGTAGATAGGTGAAATAGGTCTTATCACGGTCTCCTCTAGCTGTAGATAGGTGAAA
This sequence comes from Perca fluviatilis, assembly GCF_010015445.1. Lineage (NCBI taxonomy): Eukaryota > Metazoa > Chordata > Actinopteri > Perciformes > Percidae > Perca > Perca fluviatilis. Next base: position 45,698,279 of record NC_053113.1, read on the forward strand.
TAGGTCTTATCACGGTCTCCTCTAGCTGTAGATAGGTGAAATAGGGCTTATCACAGTCTCCTCTAGCTGTAGATAGGTGAAATAGTTCTTATCACGGTCTCCCCTAGCTGTAGATAGGTGGGCCAACGCATTTTTTGTGCATGCATTGTTTTAGTGCGGTGCAACACCGACAGCGCCGCCGCTAGTTAGCTTAGCGTAGTGAATGGAATCCTATGTTGCCGGTTAGCATGTTGTGAGTAAAAGTGAGCCAACAAAAGACAAAAAAACAACCTAATTACTTGCACTGAGACAAAAAATGTGTTGGCCCACCTATCTACAGCCAGGGGAGACCGTGATAAGAACTATTTCAACAAACGGTGGCAGATTCCTTTAAGTATAGGGCAGGGTATCGTTTAAAAATATTCAATACCAGTACCAGTACCGTGACTTCGATACCGGTTCCTGAATGACACTTTTTTCGATACCAATTTTATAAAACAAAAATAAATGACAGCATTACACATTACGGCACAAATCTTTTTATTTATCTGCTACGTGAGCCCCGTCTCTGTGTAACATAGTTTTTCCTGCTTCCCTCTGCGACATGTAACCTTAGACAGCCAATCAGCAGCATTATTAGATTAGATTTTCTGACCTCTAGGACTCAATATACAAACACAGAAGCACAGAACACAGAGATGTTTAAGTGATATATTGCAACGGTTTTATGTAATTAATCACAGGGAAGACCACAGAGGAAAAAGCAACAAAGTCTCACCAAATCAATTTTTCCCCAGAGTTCTCCCCCAGAACACAAAGAACACAGCGATTATATACTTGTTCTTAGAACAGGAAGTCCTATGCTCATTGGAAAGCAGCCAAATGAACATCCTACAAACCAATGAAAAGCTTTCTTAACAATTTCAGTAGCCAATGACAGCTCCTAAATGTCTTCAGTGAAGTTTAGCTTCTTCCTCAGACATTCTGACTCCTGTCTTCTGTGACAGGCTGTCAAACTTCTACTCAGTCAACACACAGAAGTTTTAAATTGCTTTCAAGACTCCTGAAGCTGTTTACAGTCAGCAAAATGCTGCATGCTTATTGGTTCACTGACGCTAATGAGATTTACTAGGCAATTCGGTCGGTGCCTAAAAAGTATTGAATTTGGTACTCAGCCCGAGTACAGTATGGGCATGTTGTGAGCTGAACTTGTAAGGTTACACAAAATCACCTGGGGCACTAGCTTTCAGCAGTAAACCTAGATCTGACTTTGAGGGATTCAAACGTCACAAAGTACATTACATTACAGGGTCATTTTGTTTTGTTTTTCAACCTGGACCCTATTCTCCTATGTTTTTGTGTCTAAGTGACTGATGGGAACAACAATCTTTGAAATTGGTCCAGTATTAAGCATGAACGCTGTAACCGGCAGCCACAGACCGGGTTGTAATGTAACCCTATGGGGCAAATCGTCAGTTTGGTACACAAAAAGTTCTCGTTTTGCCACTGACAGGCTCAGATTATTATTCTTAGTGTCTGACAACATTATGGAAAAGATCCCTACCTTTTACAAACCTCTTTAAGACCTTTCTGTTTAACCTGAAACAGCTCTGAAGTTGCTAGCGCTAAACCCACCAGACTCCATTTAAAAAAACAATACTTATAGCGTGTATAGAGCCAACATTTTTTCACATGTAAATCTGTAAACTATGTGTTCATTTCAACTAAAACTAGAGGTGTGATGGTTGGGAAAGTGGAAAGACGACCCAAAATATATTTCCTTAGTTTTATTTTGTTTCTTTCGACTTTGAATGAAGTGTACTTTACGATGCTAAAATGACTGATCATTTACGTCTGGTAGGTTTAGCGAATGTAATTTCGTTTAAAAAAAGGATCTTACTCTTTAACAGAAAGGTTGACCTCCTTAGAAATCCTTTCCTTAATGTTGTCAGACACTTAGAATATTAATCTGAGCCTGGCAGTGGCAAAAACAGCACTTTAGTAAATATAAATACAAGCTGGACAATTACATCTTTGTTAAAAAGTGTAGTTTCAGTGCCACCTTTAAATTTAGAATATAGCATACATTGGGTGTCTGTTGATTAACCTGAGCTGGCTGTTTAAGTGGAATCAATCATTACCCGAACGCATAAACGTCAGCAGCTTTGGAGAAAGGCAGCTGGTCCTCATCAACCTCCGGGCTCATTTGTCGAACGATCTCTGGAGCCAGGTAGTAGATCCAGCCCTGAGGTATCCGCAACACGTTCTGTCTTCTAAACACACACACACACACACACAGTATATATACAATACTAATGAAGAAAATGAACCTGGTTTGGCACAGATTAGGGCTTCACAATTGATTGCAATTTTATTGAAATTTTAGCAAAAACGCAATATTTGTCAAAGGCAAAACGTGTCAAACCATTCTGAATGAAGTATTGTGGTGCTGCAGAGATGTCCTGGCCTACAAATCCTATCCTATCCTACAGACTAAAGAAAAACTCTTTGTTTAATAAAAAAAGTTTCATATTTTTCAATGAAAATGAGAATAACGATACAAAAATGATCATTCCCTCCAAATAGCCTGAATTATATCGCAATAGCAGTCAATATAATCTTAATTAGATATTTTCCTCATATTGTGCAACCCTGGCAGAGATCTAGATCATTCAGACAGAGAGATGCAGATCAGAGGATCATTTCGTTCTCTCTTACCTGCCTTCTTGTACCACTCCAGACATCCCAAACAGGCCAAAGTCTGTAATCACCACCTTGTTTGTGTCATAGAACACGTTCTTAGACTTCAGGTCCTTGTGAATGATGCCTTTGGCATGCAGATAACCCATTCCCTGTAAAAGAGTGGAGGACAGGTGGAGGGCAGGATTTATTTAATATCTGTGTAAACGTGGAGCTTCCAGAGCATGGGTGTTGGAACACTTGCGTTAATTATTTTATAGAAAGAAATCTCAATGCAATTTCTAATTCAGACACGTTTAGCAGTTGGATCATTTGACAAGCCACTGTATGTCTGATAAATGTCTAAACTAAATGAATCTGATCATACCAGGCTTCCATGAAAATCAGGTTGTGTGAGATTTTGTTTACCGTATTGACCCAAATATAAGATGTTTTTTTCCCCCCCTTATGACTATATTGCTGGCCTATATTCGGGGTCTAGACTTTTAAACATCAACACACATCCACAACAACAGGTGGTGCCAAATAGCAGAAACCTGAATGTTCCTCTCATGACTGAGCTGTCAAGCCAAACTCGCGTCAAAATCCTCCCATTGTAGAAAGTGGAAAGGGTCCAAACAGTTGTGTGTTTAATGGTCTAATCATTTCAGCTGGACTTGTAGGTCCTTATATTGTTAGCTAGTTTCATTTAGAATAAAACATCAGATTTTATAAACTACATGTGTTTTGTGTGCAAAAATCTTAATTTGTAACTAGTAAGTGGTAACTAAAGCTGTCAGATCTGAAATGTAGAGGAGTAGAAGTAGAAAATGGCATGGAAAGAAGAAGACTCAAGTAAAGTACAAGTAACTCAACATTTGTACTTAAGTACATTATTGGAGTAAATGTACTTAGTTACATTCCACCACGGATGAATATGTGATTGAAACTACTACTACTACTAACTAAACAAGGGACTAATTTCGAATAAAAATGTTGTCTTTATTGAAAGATATGGTCCTCATAAATTCTTGAAAAAATCCTATTGTCAGGGTTGTTTTACATTCAGGACAATACGGTAATAGATTCTTGGAAATCATATATTGATATTGAAGTGCTAGTTTATCTTTTGTATTAACTATTCTCTCCATCTCACACAGCTTACCTTTACAATATCCAGAGCAATCTGCCTGGTCTTATTGATGTCCAGTATCTGACTTCTGTCTCTTACAACAGAGTATAGAGTCTCGCCTTTACAGAAACTGCAGAGAAAACATATGCAACATTGTTACAAAAAAACTATTAGCAAATCAACAAATCACATGTATTAATAATAATATGTTTATTTAGTTAAACACCTTTTACAGAACAAAGTCACCAAGTGCTTCACAAAAGGGAAAAATGTTACAAAAAAGATAAAGCGATAAAAACTATAAAATAAAATGTAGAAACACAAAATTATAAGTCTCAGCTTCTTTTTAAATGTGTCAACCGAGACAACAGATTGTATGACAGGGGTCTTCAACGTTTTTAGACCGAGGACCCCCTTAGCTGAAAGAGAGACGGAGCAGGGACCCCCTACTACATACTGTATCAAATTTAGTTGCATATTAAACTGGGCCAGATGGATGTAAATGGATGTACAGATATCCATGTATTATTTGTACATAATGTTTTGATGTTAAACATAAATGTGGAAGTCACAGTAAATCCTTAAGCTGGATGGCTACCATACCTATAGTATAGTAACCCGCAATTTCCACCAACTGCTAATGGACCCACGTTTGTATCTCTTAAATGACCCCACTAATAATGCCCGAAATGATACCAAAGGTCTACACTAGTACATATAGGTTATGTACTCATAAAACGATGGATTGGAAAGTTTGTAAGTACACCAGAAGTTTATGAACACTTGCCTGCTCTCTTCAGCTCTCTGCTGCTGCTGCTACCTGCAGTTAGACGAGTGCTTAGGGCCGTCTACAAATTACTACACCGAAAAGAGATACAACAAAAATATGTATTAATTTAATGATTAAATAAGGTAATGTCTCCAAACTTACCTCAATTATTACTTGTCTCCTGCTAGTTATATTACAGCACTTACTTTAAAAAGTAAGTTAAATTAATAAATATTTTTGTTGTATCTCTTTTCGGTGTTGTAATTTGTAGATGTCCCTAAGCACTCGTCTTACAGCAGCAACAACAACAGCAGAGAGCAGAAGCCAGCAGGCAAGTGTTATTTACATAAACTTCTGGTGTACTTACAAACTTTACAATCCATCGTTTTATGAGTACATAACCTATATATACTAGTGTAGACCTTTGGTATCATTTCGGGCATTATTAGTGGGGTCATTTAAGAGATACAAACGTGGGTCCATTAGCCCCGCGCTAAGCTATTCAGCTGATAACGCTACTCTACGCTAACTCTCCCAATGTTAGACCCAGGTGAAAAAAGCTTCTGGGGGGGTGTTTGGCTCGAGGTCATGGTGCAAAGGACCCTAGGGTGAATTACTCCGAACCATCACTTTAAGACATACTTTGATCAATTAGTAATTTGGCAGTAACTCCCTGTTGAAGATCTCTGTCGTATGACAATAGGAAAGGCGTTCCACAGAGTTGGAGCAACCATTTTAAAGGCATGGTCACCTTTTGATTTGAATTGAACGTGTGGTACGACCAGTAACCCTGGTCAGAGAACCTAAGGGACCTACTGGTGTAATAAGGATGGAGCAGGTCAGGAGCCTGAGCACGCAAGGCTCTATACGTCACAACAAGAACCTTAAAGGCCCTGACACAGCAAGGTGGCTGTCGGTCTGAGTTGGGCCGACGGTGAGCGACTGTCTAATTTCTGGCCCAGACAAGGGCGACAAGGGACTTTGTCGCCACTAGTCCCCGGCCGTCGACTTGGTGTGTCAGGGCCTTAAAATGAATTCTGAACTTGAAGCCAATGTAATATGATATATTATATAAAACAATTATCCCCATCCCTTTGATTCTATTGGAACCGTTCTGGGAATAAGGTAAACCAGAGCAGAAGTGAGATGTGCTGAGTCATGGAGGTGTACCTGGTGATGATGGCAAGGTGTGGCGGAGCCATGCAGGCGCCCATGAACAGGACCACGTTCTCGTGCCGTGTCTGCCTGTAGTTCATCACCTCCTTCTTGAAGAGCTTCAGGTGGTCCTGGTTGTTGCCGTCCACCTCCAGCAGGCGGATGGCCACCTCGCCGTGCCAGCGGCCCTTATGCACCTTCCCCCAGCGGCCCTGGACATCACAACGTCAAATACGTCAGCGGTGTTCCACACAAACGTTGATATTTGATGTAGTGTACTAAGATTTAGTAGGTCTTGTCAAATGAATGCAATAATAACGAGTTAATGCAAATTCCTTTTAACGGCATAAAACTTTTTGACGCACAATTAATACTAGCACATTTTATGATTTGGTTCCTCGGGTCGCTCCGTAGTTTGGGAAATCAGGAAGTGATGCAGCAGTAAAGTTGAGGACAGTGTTGCCATCTTGGCAACTTTCTCGCTAGATTTTTCGACTTTTCAGACCCTCTTACCGATTTTATTTATAAAAAAACAACTAGCGACTTATTTAGTAGGGGTGTGAAGCTTCACTTGTCTCACGATTCGATTACAACTACCCTGTCAATGATTCAAATTGATTCGATATCACAATGCATCACGATGTGTCACCTCCTCAGTATTATTATATATTGCTACACGTGGTTTTCATCAACAAATTCAAGAAAGTCAGACATATGTAAACTCCCCTTTTTATTGTATCTGCTCTTAAAAAAGACACTTCCTGAATGTAGCAGAGTCTGAACACAGCAGACAACAGACAAAAAGGCAGAAACTAAAAAGCAACGACCAGAAAATCAACAAGTTACATCAGCAGGCTATACTCTGTCTGCAAGTCTGTCTCTGCATTGATGCAGAATCGTCCAGGTCCGCATCGCGATGCATCGATGCGACGATTCATTTTAACACCCCTATTGTTCAGACCATCACAGAATGGCAAAATATACAAACCTCCTTGAGCAGAAATTAAGAAAAGTGTCCATTGAACCGCAAGTTGAGTTTCAGAGCCCTTCCAGATGGTTCTCTCGACGAGACTAAAGGTATTTGCATGTACAGTCGATGTGAACTGATGTCGATGTGAACCACCGGAGTACGTCCAGTCTCAAATACCACTTGAGTATTAAAAACTTGTAACTAATCGCAAGTTAACTATGGACAATCATGCGATTAATCATGATTAAGTGTTTGAATGGATTGACAGTGCTAGTGTGTCGGGTTTTCCTCTCTGTCTCCACCTTGCCAATGAGCTCTCCCAGCTGCAGCTGCTCGTATGGGATGTCCCACTCCTGCAGGTAGATGCTGGTCTGGCTGGCCATGCGAGTGAACGGGCCCCTCCAGCGGCCGACGGCCCCGCGGCGGCATATGGAGGAGGGCAGCTCCTCCAGCCCGTCCTCCTCAGACTGCTCAGTGGGAGCACTGTTGCCCTGGTCAGCTAATTCCTCCTCCTCCTCCTCCTCGTCCCCCTCGTCCCCCTGAAAGCAACCGAAGTGATCATGGACTGTTAGTTAGTTAGTGAGCCATTGGAGTAAAACTCACTTTATAAAGTGCTTTAAGGGAAGAAGGATCAAATCAACAACAAAAGCAATGTGAGAAACAAATTGAAGTTGGAAAGCATAATTCTAAGTTCATAGAGTGCTACATAATAGAGATGGGGACTCGAGTTTAAGTCGCGCACACAGTAGTCTATATCCACGACCTTCCACTTCTGGGATTGCTCCGGTGCCGCCGGAAATTCCGACGGATGTCCCTCTTTTCGGCCAGATGTCCGTCATCTTCTTCTTCCTTTGTGTTGTAATTTTAAACTCCGGTGGATTTGTGAGGACTATGGTTAACTGCTCCTCAGATCTCTGCAGGGTAAATCCAGACAGCTAGCTAGACTATCTGTCCAATCTGAGTTTTCTGTTGCACAACTAAAACAACTTTTGAACGTACACATGTTCCAAAACATGTTCCTTCACGAGACAATTTTGCACCGAGGCTCTGTCCGGCGCTTATTATTATTAAGATGATTGTGATTGGTTTATAGAAATGCCAATAAACCAGACCACGTTTTTCTCCCGTAAAATATGTAAAATACTCTGGTTCAGAGACTTGAGACTTGTACTCTGACTCAGAGACTCGGGACTTGGACTTTAGCTAAGAGACTTGGACTCTGGCTCAGAGACTTGGGACTTGGACTCTGGCTCAGAGACTTGAGACTTGGACTCTGGCTCAGAGACTTGGGACCTGGACTCTGGCTCAGAGACTTGAGACTTGGACTCTGGCTCAGAGACTTTGGACTTGGACTATAGCTCAGAGACTTGGGACTTGGACTTTGGCTCAGAGACTTGGGACTTGGACTCTGGCTCAGAGACTTGGGACTTGGACTATAGCTCAGAGACTTGAGACTTGGACTCTGGCTCAGAGACTTGAGACTTGGACTCTGGCTCAGAGACTTGGGACTTGGACTCTGGCTCAGACACTCGGGACTTGGACTCTGGCTCAGAGACTCGGGACTTGGACTCTGGCTCAGAGACTTGGACTCTGGCTGAGAGACTTGTGAGCATCTCTGGTACATATTAGCAGCTCATTGGGCGTAATGTGACAGCCCTGATGGGTCTTTTTCTCCAGAAGTTTTTGTCCAGAAGTCAACTTCTTTATTTCATAATGAGTTCAAGTACATTATTATATGCATCATTATTTCATAGCCAAAGGGGATGTCATATTTGGCTGTCCAAAAGTTATTCACTAGTGCGGGACTTTCCCTCAGAGACTGATGACAAAATACGGCAGTGATAGAAAGAAAGAAATATGCTTCACAACAGTACATTTACAAGTGCCGTAAACCACATATGCATACCATTCCTCTCAATAACACAGGCAAATAACTAAGCCTTTTCACTTCTTCTTTTTGGTGGTGTAACTCACCCCTGCTGGCTCTGCTGCTGTCAGCTGCCTCTCAGTGACGGCCACCTGGGACACTCTGAGGGAAGAACCACAAGAATTATTATTAAGCTCTGTACATACTGTACAGATACTGTAGGCTACTGTAGAGTATCAGTCTACACGGGCCATGCACTTTTTATTTACTACTGTATGTATCCTCATTTATCTACTGCGTATGCTACAGTATATTCAAATCTGATCAACACTGGATTTTTTATATTGAGACATGACATTCCTTTATACATATCAGCTGACCTATATGAAATGTGGTAAGTTGATATCAGCCAATAGGGTACCTGTGTCGCTCTCTCTTACCCAGATTCATAGTGGCTGCCAGGATGTTGAACAGCAGTATATGTGGAAGCAGGAACATCTGTTGGAAAATACAACTTCAGAATACTGCCCTACAAGAGTGATTCTCACCATTCAAAAATGTTCCATACATACTTTACACGTTACTTTATGAATATAGAACACAGGATTTGAAATGCAAAAATGGTCAAAGTGGTCGCCAGAGCCTCAAATTGTCTTCCCATTGAGCGTGAACTTGTTGTCCTTCCGGGTCTAAATGCAACACTATTTTTTAAACCTAATTTCAATGACATTACACTTAATTTTTGAGTTTGAAAAAAAGCAGAAATTATTAATTATTTTGACTAGTAGTTAAGATCAGAGGCTGTTGAGTAAGTTTATGTCCAATTTAAAGTTGTTTTTTCAAATTGAATTTGAATTGAAATTGAATAGAACAACCAAAATTCAATGGAAGTAATCATTAATTTTACCTTGGAAGAATGTTGTATGGGTTCCATACAACTGCATCCAAGTTATTTGTGAGCTCTCACGGTCAATGTCAGTGATACGTTCATTTATTTTACTTTGCGATCATAAAGTAATGATTTCATGACTGTAGTGTAGTACCTTGAGAATGACTACTGGTTAACTGGTAGTAGGTATCTAATGCTAGCTCCATTGTCTCACAACCGACAAAGAGAAATATGTAATTGAGAACTATGAAAAAAGAATGGTCTACATTCAAGCAGCATTGGCTGAGATTCCTGACGTACGAGTCAACTCCTAAAACACTGGATCCTATATTTCCCAAAATCATAGACTCACTGTAAAAATAATGGACAAAGCTTCTGGGCCTGAAAAGTGAAGCCAATGTGAATGTGCCTTAAAGCTGCAATCTCTCCCTAACTTCCAGCAGGGGACGACTCCACTGGTTTAAAAAAGACGTCTGTTTCTATAGAAGTCTATGAGAAAATGAGCCTACTTCTCACTTGATTTATTACCTCAGTAAACATTCAGTGCGTTTACATGTGGTTTAAAAAAACGATTATATTCGGGTTGAGGCAATACCCCCGATTTCTCAAACGGCATGTAAACACCTCACCCCGATTACAATCAGAGTTCTCATAACCTGGTTAACAGAGGTAGAGAACTTCTTAAGTAACCGGGTTATTCCTGCATGCATACACCTTAAGATTAAGGTTAAGCGTCTGCACATGCACAAAATGCCCCTCCCCACTCCGCTGGAGTGCTTTTAAAACCGGACATAATCCGTCAGCGCTGTGAGTCGTAGTCGTTGCTATGATAGCATTGGCCAAGCCAAATCAGCAGCAAGCCATCAGCAGCAAAGAGCCTGGGATCTATTTGTTTTACTCCCCGCCGAGGCAGCAGCGGACATCTGGAGATGGCTAAACCGCGTGTCCATCTCTGGGGCTGCCAATGCTGTGTCTCTGAAAAAAAGTGAAGGGACCAAGCAGACCCCGCTGTGGCAAAACCATTCCACGGTTACTGCTGTGTATGTAAATGCACTGAGAGACTTGCTTCAGAAGGTTTGGAAATCAGCAACATCCCCCCATTAGTGTTGAGCATAGCGCAGCGCCATGGAAACCATGAACAACACTGGCTCACCTCAGCTCCAGCCTCTTGTCCAAAAAAATAGTCACGTCCTGCTTTTGAAAAAAACAAGATGGCTACGGCCATATTGGCAAACTGCAAATTTGCCATGCCACAAACTAATGGGTGACGTCACTGATGCTACGTCCATTCATTTTACAGTCTATGCCCATAATGCAGTGTTAAATGTACACAGTCAAACATGTCAAACTCCATAACTTTAGTTTGCATCGCAGGCTTTCTGTAAAATGTGTGTATAAAAAGTCTCCTAGCCCAAACTGAGTCAATCCCAGCAAACCATCATCATATTCTTTTGTTCAGACTTGATAAAGCTACTCATCAGCGAATATCTATCTTTCTGAAAAGCAACATTTTTGAACATTCTCAGGCCAAAATGCGATTTTTGTTGCAACTGTTTTTTTTTCAGGAGTTGATTCTTCTGTATGGTCATTTAGGATTTGATGTTTGTGCTGCTGTTATTAAACTGTACTGCATTATACAGTTTCTAATATTTGGTCCACCCCATTTAAATCAGAGACACTAAATATTATAAACATCTCTCAGTACAACCCAATACAATGAGTGTATTTATTTATTTATATTTATGTCCTGCCGGTTGCCTCAGCTGTAACACACTGCTGTGAAGAAGAACCTGTATTGTTGGAAGTGTGCTTACATTACACAAGGCGCGTGTGTGTATGTTTGTGATACCAGTGACAGGGTGATGACCTGGGAAGTGGAAGCGACTGTCCCGGGAGCCCTGCGGCGACGCGTTGGGTGGGGGTGTGGCGCTGACACTTGGGGGGTTGTTCTGCTGGAAATGTGCTGGGGAGGAAGGTGTGGAGGAGGTGGCTGATGATGGGTTACTGCTTGAGTCCAGATGGTTTAAACTGGGGGGAGGCTCCTGCTAACACACACACACACACACACACACACACACACACACACACACACACACACACACACACACACACACACACACACACACACACACACACACACACAGTAAGGACCTTCCATTGCCAGCAGTTATTTCCTGTACACCAACCTTGACACTCTCTTCTTATGTTTTCCTACACTGTTACCTTGAGAATAAAATCAGCAACAGCAGTCCAAACTGAATTCCAAACATATTCTAATAGAAAAGAATCCTGTACTTACCCTCTTGTTTATTGCTTTTGGTAAAGTGCCAAATTGCAGTGGGATGTTTGCTGTCTGATCAATCCGATTATTGATATCGGATGGCACTGATTCCGCCCTCCGTATCCTTGGTACTACAAATCACATGAAAACATCAGCTAATTTTCTATCACATTGACTCTTAAAGGATAGGTTCACACATTTTTAAGTCTGTCTGAAAACAATAAATAAGTGCCTGTTCCCAGAGTTTTATAAATCGGCATCATTGTGGAGCTGGAAGCGCACACACACAAGCCTCATTTCCACTCCCACAGTTGGCCATAAATAGACATAGAAAGGCCCTTAAACTCTGTTTGCATATCGATAATTGTGCCCGCGCCACCACGCATTAGACCTGTCAGTGAGAACTATGGCAAAGAAAGTGCAGTTTCCCAGATTGTGTCACATCGGTGAGGTTCTCCAACCGGGCCAGAACAGCTGTCATTACGCACGGCTAGCACCCATACCACTCACGTCTCTGCAAACCATCATCATAGTAAAATCTCTGTCCCACTAAACTAATAATAACACAATCAAAGTTGTAGAATGGCTTTAATCGAACTCATCCTAATAAGGGCCACACTGGAAAAAGAGAATCACCTCAAGGGCCAGACATGTAAAGTTTAGTGACATGTTTTTATTTAATCGAAAAAGTCAAAATATCTTTGACTTTATTACTGCATGTCATTTTTTATTCTACATTTTTGTCGACATAAAGCCCTACGAAAATCAGGAAAAGAGTTCCTTGTTTTTACAACAACCTGTTTCACAGCCTGAATATGAAAACTCTCTGCTTCTGTGGGAATTTCTGAGTCTCAAAGTCGGCAAATTCTGCTTGAGTATCATGTAATTACAGTTTGAAAAACATTTTCCCATGTTTTTGGTTTGGCGCACAATTAGGCGGGCCAAAATCTATTGTAAACCTTAATTAATAGGTGTGCTAGATCTAAATCTGCAAGGGGCCGGATTTGGCCTGCGGGCCTTGAGTTTGACACACGTGGAGTAGACTAATCCAGGTAATGCCATCACTGCAGTTGTAAACCCAGGTGACTGTGATTTATGGAAAGGATTTGACTTTTTAACTGCATTTGCAAATATGCGAATAACGGTAATGACCTAGAAAACGTAAACTTTGAACAAAATGTTTTAATAGATGACCAGATGTCTTTTCACTGCAAATCACTAAAACACGCCAACAACAAATAAGAAAAAAGAAAAGCAAAATAAACAACCCTCTTATCCATGATATCATTTTCATTTGAATCAATCTCCATCAAATCCTAACTTTCCATCTAAAACCACATGCCTTGCATATGTTTATTATCACTTTCTATTGGGATCAACCCAACCATTTGTGCTTTCACTGTCACTGGAAATGTTCACTTCAGTTGGACTCTTGCTCCGCAGTAATGGCGGCTTCACTAGACAGACACATAAATCACCCGGATAATTATACACATAACTGTTTTTCCTTCAATATCCTTCAACATTCTTGAGATGTTATGAGCTGATATACTCATACAGTGATTTACTGGAGTCTTAGCAAAAATAGTCAAAAAAGTCAAAGAAAGAAAAGGCGTTGAGCATGGCTTACATGTGAGAAATGATATCCGACATGAGGGAGCATCTTTGGTACATTTGTTGTGGCACTTCAACCTGTGAACAGATGGATATGAGACCATAAGAAATACAAGTATAATCCAACAGAGTGGGGGAGATTATACTGTATTTACACTCTCTTACTTGCAGTGTTTGCACTTGACACCAAACATCATGCTCTTGCGGCACACTTGGCACGTCTGGGAGAGCCAGGACTTGGTTGAAAACCTACAAAAGAAAGAAAGAAAAAAAAAAAAAAACTCACATCCCTATCTTCTATCAACATTTGATTCGGAATAATTCACATAATGGCAATTTGCCCCTAAATTCAGTCTCTGTAGTATTGAATGTAGTATCTGACATTCAAGTATTTTACATAACATACTGAACCTAGGAACATAGGAACTACTAGTGGACCCTACAGGCTGTGATGTTCAATATAACCCAGGACAGAAAAAAAACATACTGGTGCTATTCCTAGAGCCACTTCTGAGGCTAAAAAAGTAAAGTTGATCCTAATAGCGATGCTCAAGGAAAGGTCACAGGATCATTAAAATCAAATTCCTGCCAACCTATCTCATGTGCAATGTACATTTTAGTAGTAGAGTGTCTGCAATTGAAAGGTTTCATCTTCTGGAGAGCATAAGGTTCTCAGTAAATGTCCTGACTTATTAGCTTTTCTGTTTCCTGTATCCAGCAGAAAGGTTTGTGTGACAGGGGCACAATAGAGAAGGTCAGAAGGACAGCTGATCCTCTGGGGACCATGACAATGCTCTGCAAATCTTCTTCAAATCGGACTTTTAGTTGTGTCGGGCCATTATGAGCCGATCTACAAGATTAGAATTGCGGTTGATTGTTGCAGTAGCTACTCTAAAGTCCAATCAGCGTCATGTCACTTGTTTTAAAGGGGTGATAGAATGATTATATAGGGTATTTCACACTGTTCCTTATGGTCTCCTAATGGGGTATGTAACATTAGTTGGGCTGAAAATGGCCTGGTTGATATTTTATTGGCCCTTATGCATCCCTGTGTTTTGGCCCTATTTGTAACAAGAGCTTTTCTTCCAAATATGGTATGGTCATGAATATTTAGATGAGCTGCGCGCTGCTTGGTTGAGCCTTAGCCCCGTACACACACATAGAGACTCGCGCTGATTGGTTGAGCGACTCGCCATACACACGCATTAGAGGTCGTGTGCTGATTGGTTGAGCGAATCTCCAATACACAGACATTAGAAACGCGACAGAATCTCATATTCCAGACACTGCAATGTTTCCTTACCAAATTCACTTCTGAGACTTTTTTATGCGAGAAATCAACGATATAAAGCTCAAATATGGGCCGTTTTACGAAAATGGATGGCTAATTGCAAATTTGGTAAAACTGTGTGTCGGAGTTCAGCTGCCTGTGTTGCTGGCTCGCCGCCCGGCCTGCCTTCCTCCACAGACCCCGGCTTGCTGTGAGCTCGATTGAGCTCCGGCACGGCTGCTGCAGCCCACAGCACCTCATACCCGCGCAAAGTCACCGTTTGGGCTGGTGGACTACTACCAAACGCCGCTGCCCTGACAAAGCGCCAGGGCCTGCATCTCCTCTCTTCCTGCTAGCTAAATGGCCCGTGTGTGAGAGCGCGGTCAGCGAGCTTGTTACACCAGCAATCTCTTACCAAATGTTACACACATGTCACGCCACTTAGCTATACAACATCTAACTATATGTTTTATAAAGCTAACAACGGTGTCCGATTTCAAGTTAATGAATATTTGTGAGCTGTAAGGGTTTTGTTAGCTGCGACTGTCCCTTCAATCCTATGTGTACAGATTGCGGCTAGTTAGCTTCATTTTTGGTCGTAATTCGAGTATATTTACAGTTTGAATTTCGTCACGCCACTTATACAACATCTAACTATATTTTTTATAAAGCTAACAACGGTGTCCGATTTCAAGTTAATGAATATTTGTGAATTCCAGAGGAATTCTAAGAGGAGGCTAGCTAGCTCTCATTGATAGAGCTACATCCAGCCGCAGGCTCTATCAATGAGACGCGGACAAGCGGCGTTTATTTTCCCAATCGTTTGTTTAAATAACTCAACACATTATAATTACACACATTATAAGATTAACTAGAATCTGTGGTAAGAGAATGCTGGCGTAACAAGCTCGCTGACGGCGCTTTCACTCACATACACCGGGCATTTAGCTAGCAGGAAGAGGGGAGTTGGAGGCCCTGGAGCTCTGTCAGAGCAGCGGCGTTTGGTAGTAGTCCACCAGCCCAAACGGTGACTTTGCGCGGGTATGAGGTGCTGTGGGCTGCAGCAGCCGTGCCGGAGCTCAATCGGGCTCACAGCAAGCCGGTGTTACACCGGGGTCTGTGGAGGAAGGCAGGCCGGGCGGCGAGGCAGCAACACAGGCAGCACCGGCCTCTGAAGTCCGACACAGTCGGACAAAATTTGCAATTAGACATCAATTTTCGTAAAACGGCCCATATTTGACCTCTAAGTAGTTGATTTCTCGCATAAAAAATTCTCAGAAGTGAATTTAATGGTAAAATAGCATATGAACAATGTATACATTTTCTGAGATCTGCGCGACCTAGATTCAGAAGACTACAGTACCTGATCTCAGGTCAGTTGTGTAGCCTATGTAAATGTTGGGGCGTGACCGTTCTCTTAATACACCCATGGCTGTGACAAAGGTTCCGGTTTTTGGGAGGTTGACGTCAACTTCCAGCTTTGTTGGGATTCGCCCGTTTTCAGCGGCAGTTTCAAAATATGAAATTTTCATAGTAAAAGGGTGTCAATGGGATTTTGAGCTTCTATGTATGTCCTATTTACCCACCAAACTGTCGTTATTCCACTATGACAGGGTAAAATCGGTTTTGCATTCTATCACCCCTTTAAAGTAACCCATTGCTATCTGGGTAAACTAGCTGTCAACATGCCTTATTGCTCTCTGGTAAAACACTATTCTGGGTCCCAGTGTTCTGAAGGAGTAAAGCACAGAGTGACTCTAACAGCAGCCATCCGTTTCAGTTAATGATATCCACAGTGACAGTGAGCGTCAGCAACTGTCGTATTGAGAACTGCTAAACTGTGTTTCGTTGTTAGAAAACAATGACAATAAAGATATATTCTATTCAAACACAGAGGGCCCTTTTTTGTGGTGGCGCAACAACCGGCCACTTTGCAGGGGCGTGTCCAGGGAGTGGCCACTCCATTATCCTTAACTATGTTTGGCTATCTGCCTGCAGCCTGGAATTGCCTTTTTTATGTGTATTTTCCCCCAATAAGAGTTCACTATTAAAAGATTGATATTTAAATTAAAACAATGCAAAAGTTCTAAAATTCCCAGGCTAAATTTCGTTTGTAAAATGGCAAAAAATCTCCCAGAAACTGACCCTTTGAAACCCTACTCTTAACACACAACTATAAATGCCCTTTAAATCCCTGGAGTACCCCTTTCAGTGTCTATCAAATGTCTCCAAACTGTTTGTGAGTCCAAAGCATGAAGTATAGTAACTCTGACATTCTCCTATAAAGTCTTTGATTTTAAACAGGACAGGTGTATAGGGGCGCCAGTAACTGACCTGTGTGTTACAGCCAAGCCAATGTCCCTCCTCATCGTCTGAGGGGAGCTCCTGTGCATGGTCACATCTGTGAAGAACATTAGAAAGTAGTATGTCAAAAACACAAAAAGAGACAATGGAGAAAAATGAAACAGAATCCCTGAAGAGCCAAAGGACAATAAGAGCAGGAATCCAGGCCAGTATCTGTGACGGGGACTCACTTTCCAGCTGGGTGGGGGTGGCAGGCATGGTGTATGGGGCTGAGGCCGGGACAGGGCCTGGTGTCCGGGCAGACAGCAGCGGTGACCGCAGCGCCGAGTCCTCCGGTGGGTGCCCGGAGCCGTTGATATGAAGAGCAGCCAACACTTTATTCTTCTTACAGGCTCTGCAAGAACAGAGAGCAACTCACAACTACCGTACAGCTGGGGTAAAAAAACTGTCATGTCATTGGTAGCAGGTAAACCAAAGTGTTATAGTTCGGGACAGTGGTGCCAGCAGGATTCTATTTAAGTACACACAAAAACTGCCCGCCCGCTGAAGCGGTTTACTGCGCCAGAAATCAGCTGTTATAATATCTAATGTGTATGAGAGTGTGCTACCAGCGTACTTTTATCATATCGTGATGACCAGATGGTTCGGATGGTCCGGTGAATGAATGAACAACACACAGCACAGCAACACGATCCACACTAGCCCAACGCAAGTAGCGCATTGGAACTGACTGCCAAGCTAACTTATGCCACAGCCGGCCAAATTGAGAAAAGGAAAGCCACTGACCTACCTTATAGGTTCCAGACAAGGCGAGTGGAGGGTCCGAGTTTTAAACTGATTAGGTGTAATGTTTTCATAACCCAATGTGTACTTCTCGCTTTCGAAGTGGTAGACATGTGGCATCATTTCTAGCTACCTACATGTGTTTTAATAACGTGTTTTACCTGCTAGGCAGCAGGGTCTAGCAGGTCTAGCAGGTCTGACCTTCTCAGCACCACCTCTCTCTTTTCTTTTTTGGCTTTCCATCATTAGACCCACACACTGTCTGTTAACGTTACTGATAGACTTCCAAACATGACGAGCAAAAAAAGAGGTGTTCTATGGCTTTACGTCATAGGCCGGCCAGGGCTATGCCATTTGGGGAGGGGCCGCTCACTGATCCCCCTATATTTCTGAAAATCCTAGACATGGTTGTGGCCTGCACTTCGTTAGTGCTTTCTGATTAGCCTGTGTTTGTATTGAAATAAGAGGCTGCTGCAGTCCGCCGTACGGGTTGAGCAGAGGCTGCACAGTTTGACCAGCGGGTGGCGGCCGCACACCAGGCCACTGGATGGTGTTGCTAAGAACTTGCAATGTATAACTATTATCAGACCGGCCCTCGCGAAACACTACCGGCCCACCGGGAAAAGTCCCGACTCTCCCGATTGCCACTCCGCTACTGCCGGTCTGGGTGAAAATCCTTTCAGGATTGCAGGGAGATTTGTTTTGATTTGTTTTGTTGTGATACCGCGAGTGGCCACTGGACAAAATTGGCTGCATGGCTGAGCGCTCTTCCTGGGGGCCTGCACCCACTATATAAATCCACACTTGAGGGTTATCATTACTATAATATTATCATGGAAGGTGTGTGTTTAAATGTTGGTTGGGAAAAACTTTGTTTACATTTTCAAAACAGTGTGATTGAGATCATATGTATTAATTTCTCCAGCATTCTCCTTCCTAGTTCATTAAAGGTGCTGTAGGTAGGATTGCGAAAATCCAGGACTTAGCCAAAAAAATTGAACATCGACAACTTCTCAGTTCTTCCCCCCTTTCCGCTAATGCCCAAAACGGTCTCCTAAGCCCCTGCCCCCATAAGGGAGAATGAATGCATGTGCATGAGCAGTGATTGACCGGCAGTCAGATACGCCCCTGGCCCTGATTGGTGCATCTGAACAGGGAGCTCTGGATTTTTGCAAATCGCACTACAGGCTGTAGGTGGTGCCAGAGGAGCTGGATTTTCTTTTTTTTAATGACCTGCTTCATGTAGTTCTACTGGAACATAGGGTCAGTTTCAGCAAATGTGACAGAATGTTAGTTTTATAAGTCTTACCTACTGCACCTACTGAACAATAATGAACTAAAAGCTGAACTATTCAGCTAGTCTAGTCTACATGCATACATCACACAAGTTTGCCTTAATTACAGGCTATACCTGAATACAGACGTATGTTAACAGTCTTTCTCTTTTATTAATGTTTGATATTTAGTAGCTCAAAGGTAACGCAATTTTTCAAACAGAACATCTACCATCTTTACCATATACACATGACTGCATATCAACTTTAAGACCCACTTGTGTGCTGCAGGATCCTCGATGCGGTTGGCCAGCTGGGACTCTTGACTCTTGCTCCTTGTCAGTGCGATGTTGGGGAGCAGCTGCAGCAGTTTTCGGGACGGTGGCGGCGGTGTGTGGGAGGGCGTGGTAGTGCGTGTCTTTGGGGCTCGAGTTGCCGGAAGGGGGCTTGGCTCCAGGGTGAAGGCGCCATCTGAACAAGGAAGCACCGATATGGAGATGGAGCGGGCGTGGGTGCTGGTGGGCGGCAGGGGGGTGGAGGGGCTATCAGAGCTGGAGAGGGGGCTGGTGGAAGAAAAGGCATCACTGTTCTGTCGGGACTCAGAGCTGCAGGAACCAAAGTCAGGCCTCGGGCCAACTCCTGGAGTCAAAGAGTCAAGATCACAAATTAGAGAGTAGTACACAAGTAGAGTCACACGTTACAAACAGATGGTTTGAGTTGGTTACTTGTGAAATAATATCAATTTTATTACAGGGTTTCTGCATGTTTTACCAAGTCAAATTGATGAGTTGTTAAGACCTTTTTAAGACCATTATGAATTAAATTTAAGACCTTTATCACAACATCAACTTAGCCCTCAATTAATTTTTTAGCTAGTATCGCTAAACTTGCACTTCCCCAAACCTGAAGAACAAAATCGGTTTTATGTCTGTGGTACAATCCGAAAGAGACTTGCACCAATAACACGAAAGCTGATTGGCTGCAATATAAATTGCATGTTGGTCTCATTTTTAGTCATAATATAATGAAATTATATCTGGGCTAGTGAAAGAAAGAAACAACAAAACAACAGAATAAATGAAAAAAGAGCATTCGAGGTAGCGGTGCATGGACGTAGGATAATTAAGACCTGTTTAAAATGATTTAAGACCTAGAACACAATACTTCAGCTAATTTAAGACTTTTTGAGGCCTAAAATTTGTATTTTGAAATTTTAGACTTTTTCAAACCCCACAGAAAACCTGTATTAAATGAATGTATAATTAAAATATATTATAACCCCATCTGAATTTAATTCAGCTACCTTTTACGACAATTGTTTTAAATACCTTCTAGTAGTCAAGTTCAAGTGTAGTACACGCTGTAGTATAATGTACATAGAACACTGAAGAGTCATTATTATTACACAATTATTATATTATTAATAATTAATTAAAAACAACAAAATATTTTTTTTTTTTTTTTTTTAATCTACTAAAACGCGAAAAGCAAGGATTCAGTTTTGGTTTTATAAATTTTTTTTTTTTAAAAAAATTTTTTTGTTTTTGATAATGTTTTTGTGTAGGAGCTGTCCAGCAGGATAGCCCAAATAAAATAACTACAGATCTTGACTCATTTCGAAGCAAAATATTCTGTGCAATCCAGCTTTTGAGGTTTGGAAAAACAGCTGAGGAGTAGTGTCATCAGATTTTAAAAACCAAAACAAACAATGCAGGACCCACTCACTTAATGATTTTCAGTTACTCAAACTTCTAAAAACCTACTATAAATGGCACACAGTGAACCTGGGGTTCTGGTAGCTGCTATACTGAGTTGGTAATCCTATTCTGATTTTAAATCAAGTGTCAAAAAACCCACAAAACACGGTATATGTAAAATATTAAACCAATGTGGCTGTTACAGTGTTTTTCCTGCATAGGGACATTTTTGGCGCTCCCCAAAAAGAGGTTTTAGCCAGCCCCAAAGGAAGATCACCAGCACCAAAATGACAAGAATTGAGAATAAAAATAACTATTCTTCCACTATCTCCGAATGTGGTTAAAAGGAATTCATCAAACAACCGTTAAACAAGCACAACATTGAATACGAGTGCTAATCTCAGTTTTACCGTACAGAGTCTCTCCCAGTGATTTTTACGGCAGTGAGATGATTCGATGCATCGATTATTTGATTAATTTCAACACCTCTAGTTTAAATATTGTTCTTTTTTAACCAGTTTTTTTTAATTGGGGTTTCATTTACTCTAGCATACTATGTATTTTTGTTTATCAAATTGTCAGAAATAACAGGAAAATGCATAGACTTCTATCAAATAAGACCTTTACTGTACGCGGACCGATCATGCTTACTGTCATGCATAGTTCCCTCCCACCAAAGGTCGATTCTGAGTCAGGAAAAACACTGTGTTAAATATATCACATAATAACTTATGGGAAATTGAGATTAAACAGAATGAATAAAACAACCCCCAATACTATTTATTGCATTTCTATTTCTGTAATACATGTTTTGCAGTTCCTATGAATGACGCCTTCACAACATGCACGGTTCCTGGTTCACATGTCAGGGTTTCTGCGGGGTCTTAAAATGTCCAAAAAGTCTCAAATTTAAAAATAAGAATTTTAGGCCTTAAAAAGTCTTAAAGTCGCTGAAGTATTGTGTTCCAGGTCTTAAATCATTTCAAACAGGTCTTCATTTTCCTAAGTCAATGCAACGCTACCTCTAATGCTCACTTAAATGCTTGCGCAGTGCTTTAGAATGTTGGTTTTTTTATTCTGTGGTGTTGAAGTTCTTTCTGTCACTAGTCCAAATATAATAGGCTGTATTACGACTACAAATGAGACCAACATGCAACTTATATTGCAGCCAATCTAGACACCAGTACTATAATGCCAGTGAGCAAATCTGGGAATTGTTTCAGACAATGTTTCCGGACTTTGACATCTTTGACTTTTTTTTTTTTTTTTTGATATAGGTCTTAAATTTCATTCATAATGGTCTTAAAAAGTCAAAATTTGACATGGTGAAACTTGGTAGAAACTGGTAGAAACCCTGACCTGTGTCATTTGCACTCTTCAGACAAGAGAGGGCGGCAGTGAGGCGAGAGCGGTCTTCTGAATTGGAGCCCATGCGTCTCATCATGTCCTGCAACTCAGAGCTGGAGTTCTGCAGCAAGCCGTCCACTGAGAGCTTCCCTGCTGCAGCCTGCAGGGGACAAGGAGGATGTCTCTGTTAGTGACAGAAAATCTGTTAGAATAATCAGCAGCATATACAGAACGTAACTATGAGGTCTGGGTTCCTGTATGTTTCTCTTCTTTGTCCCATCTGTAGCTGTCCTTGCAATCAGCTTAATGATCCATTTTCTGATCTGCTGAATCTCTAGGACGTAGCGGACATGGGGTACGTGGGGGACACATTTTCTTGTCGGTGCCCTCTGTCCCCCGCACTTACTACAGGTGTGCGACGCGACGTGCATGTTACTCAGGTTATGTCAGTTGATTGATAGACTCATATAGAAATAGGCAATAATTAAATAATATATACTAAAAATATATTTAAATCCTCCCCCTGAACAATCTGTCTAGCCTGGTCCTACCAGACTCTGGTACATTTCATTTGTACAGAGAGTCTGGCCACTCTCCATTGACAAGCGTTAACTTCCTTTAAAGGAACACGCCGACTTATTGGGAATTTAGCTTATTCACCGTAACCCCCAGAGTAAGACAATCAATACATACCCTTCTCATCTCAGTGCGTGCTGTAAAGCTGTCTGACGGCTCCACCATTAGCTTAGCCCAGCACAGATCCTGCAGGTAACTGGTTCCAACTAGCCTACTGCTCCGAATTGTGACAAAAGTGACAAAATAACGCCAACATGTTCCTGTTTCCATGTTGTGATTTGGTACAAGGCGGCGTTAAAAAACAACGTAACATGAGACACAGCCATCTTCTATCCGTAAACAAACCGGGAACTATATTCTCAGACAGGCTTGCTGCAAAGCAAATCACTCCGCCCAAGTACTATATTCTTCCGCCTGAGAATATAGTTCCCGGTTTGTTTACGGTTAGAAGATGGCTGTGTCTCATGTTACGTTGTTTTTGTACACACTGTGACTCTACAAATCACAACATGGAAATAGGAACATGTTGGAGTTATTTTGTCACTTATTCGGAGCAGTAGGATTACTAGAACCATTCACCTGCCTGTTCTGTGATGGGCTGATGCCGCTGGAGCCGTCAGACAGCCTTACAGCACGCACGGAGATGAGAAGGGTATGTATCGACTTGTCTAACTCTGGGGGTTACGGTGAATAAGCTAAATTCCCAATAAGTCGGCGTGTTCCTATAAGGCGGGTACTCTGTTGAAGTTTAAAACTATTGGATCTGCCATAACCAATCGCTAACGTTTGGTCGTGACATATGTCATGCGCGTGTGCAACAAGAGGGGAGATTATATTTAGCATTAGCATCGCTAGTGTTAGCCTTACTAACACTAACTCCTAATTTCCGTGCTCCGTGCTCTGCCGTCCGTCAACACCCACCAGGTCCGGATTTGTTGCGGCCATGACTGACAGCTGAAGTCACAAGGATACACAAATTCACGTAGAATAGAACCACAAAACCAACAACAGTTAGTTTCCATCCAGAGGAGTAGAGTAGAGTAGAGTTTTCTCTTGCCTCCTTGCCTTGTACATTTATGTGGGCCTAATAATCACTACTCAGCCCTTTGGTACCACCTAAACAAAAGTATTCATTTATACTTGTAGATGGTCATGTTGATGTAAGTGAAGAATGTAACAAACACACACACACACACACACACACAGAACAGTAATTATTGACAGTTCTAGAAGTAGGATGAAGTGTGATACTTTAGATAGAAATTGAGACTTGCCCTGACTTGTCATTTGAGCTTACTTTAATGTCGTTGTTGAATACTATGGATACCTAGGTTATTTGGTACCGAAACCAAAATAAACCAGAAAAAACAGTGACCTCATCATCATAATGGCGTAAGAATGGAGTTGGAGGAAGTTTAGGTTAAAAGGGAAGAGGAAGGAAACATTAGCAGGATATATTTAGCAGTATTACAAGTGATTAGTCTTTTTACTGCATGGCATTCTCTTCACAGGCTTGCTCATGTCATGTCATGCGCCTGTGTGGTGTAGACCACTAAATGCATTTGCTTATTCAAACCTCATTCTGTCTAAAAGTTACTAATCTTAACTCTGCTGAATGTCAAGCTTCCATCCATAGTCCAGTTATATTCCATAGAAGAGTGTGTACATCACTGGGTCTAAATGGGCACAGTTGAATATTTAACTCTATAATATACAGTGTGTCAGACTTCTCTTTGTGGCAGCAGGACAAGCTTCAACAGAGATTATGCGAGTGGAGAAGGGAAGGTATTCTGTGAAATGTTGGGTAACATGACTGGATTTCTGGAACAAGGACCTGTCAACAGGCTACTTTTTATTCAGTGTGAATTAAAAGCAAAAGCCAGGCTGTTATAGAGGAACAATTGGCCCCTTAGCAAACAAAGTAAAGAAATAAAAGCAAGTCAGTATCAAGAAGTATGGGGCACCGCATTTAAAGGGAATTTGGGGGGCAGTGTTAAATTAAAAAGCAGTCTACTGTCAGTTTGTTTTCTGAACTGCTCCAAAATGCCAGACCTGATGCAAGACTGGTTCCTGGAATCTGCTGGCAAACTGTGAAAACAAGGTTTACCCTACATTGCTTTATTTGACTGGAATTTGTTTTCTCAGCTCTCAGTGTGTGAGTGTATGTGTGTGTGTGTGTGTGTGTGTGTGTTCGCGCGTGCATGTGTGCATGCGCTAGTGTGTATATGTGTGTGTTTTTGATGAAGAGAATGGGAAGGGATTGGCTTAATCTCCTGACCACTGGCTGTTTCCTGCATTGTGGCCATAGTAAGTGAAATAGACATGCTGGGGAAACAAAGCCTCAGTATTTGCATGTGATGAATCTGAGAGACAATGACTACGTTTACAAGCTGTCAATTTTTGGGTTATGGTCGGGTTAAGGTCACTATTCGGGTTTCTGAAACATTCGGAATAACCCGTTTACATGCGTGAGCAGAGAGAGTTACTCCTGTATACGTGGCATTTGTAATGAAATGGCGATATCCCGACGTAAACGGCGACGCACGGTTAGCGTCTGGACGTAGCCTACGGACAACCTTAAGACGCAATAACTTTTGGGTCACCTTCTTATAAATCTCACTATCTCGGTACTTTCTGCCGTCAACAAAAGACATTATATTCATGGTTTTCACCACACTAATGAAGAAATTGGTTTCCTCCTCGCTCCAAAAGTGTGTTGCTGTGCTGCGTCTCGCCATGTTTACCT
Organism: Perca fluviatilis; assembly: GCF_010015445.1. NCBI lineage: Eukaryota > Metazoa > Chordata > Actinopteri > Perciformes > Percidae > Perca > Perca fluviatilis. The sequence continues at coordinate 45,723,611 of NC_053113.1, forward strand.
CTACTTCTTGTTTACTTCCGGTATACTGCGCGCAGGTTTTCTGCATTGACATATATAACTATATTATTATAGTATATAATTATTATTATAACTATGTTTTCTGGCACATACAAGAAGTTCCTCTACTCAAAAGACCAAGATTCCTTGCGAATAGAACATGCGCAGAACACAAATCAATGTTCCTTTTGATGGGGATATGCCGATACGCGTTTACATGACCAAAATTTCGGGTTAGAAAAGGGGTAACCCAGGTAGCATATTCGGGTTTTTAAAAACCGGAATATGAGCATATTCGGGTTTTTGCCAGTGTTTACATGGCCGTGCGCGACCGGGTTATTGCTAATATTTCGGTTTTGAACGGGTTATTGGCTGCATGTAAACGTAGTCAATGCTGAGACTGAATTTGAGGCTTTTCCCAACTATCTTCTGTGCAAAAATGCAATCTTTAAGTTCAGCTGAAACTAATATGAGGCTTCAGAGTTAAACAAATTACATGGGCATCTTTTCAGTGTAGAATTCCCCATGTCATGTGATCATGTTTCCACAGAAAGTGGGTCCTTGCTGAGCAACAGCAGAGAGATCTGTCCTGCTAGTTGCATGTAGATTTGTTGCAATATAACTGCCAGGACTGTTGCTACCATTGCGGACCCCAAAGTCATGTCTTCAGTAATTGTAATGACTTTAGTGTAATTTGGATTATCTTGTTTCTTTAGGTATTTGTTTCATTTCTATTTTTTATTTTTATTTTATTTGCTTATATACAAGTAATCAACATGAAAATAAATATGAGGCAATACATGACAGAGGTGCATGCATGCGTGGCTTGTTTTCTTGGGTCAAGGGCAAGGGTAATTGTATTTCTAGTTTGATTTGTTCTGGTTTGTTTTTTGGCCTTTGCCCACCCTGAAGTTAGACCAGGCTCCATGTCTGTCTCCTCTGATGCTGTAAATAAAGTCACCATATTCCAACCCGGTCTCACGGCAGTTTGTGTAAATATCAACGTTATTCTTAATCTATTGAAACGTGTTCACAGAGATGTTTTTCTCGTTTTTTACGTGTAAATATCACGTTATTTTCTCGGGGAAAGGACGCCAGGAGGCGGCCGAAAAGGAAGCTCCATAAGCCGGGAGGCGCCCGCCAGGCGGCCCGCCGCAATAACGGGATGGCGGAGGTTGGGTTTAGGAAAAACATTACGGGGAAAGGGCGCCTTAAACGCCGGGAGACGCGCCACAGTAACACGCGGGACAAAACGCCACACGCAGGGACGCCATCCCCGGGAAACAAAGCGCCACACGAGGGACGCGATCCTGCTCGCCCGGGTGAAAGTCCTGTGTTGTTTGACCCATCCACCACCCCGACCAATCTCCCTACGCGGATTTTCGGCTTTTTATATTACTCCCTACCATTTTCGTGCTGTGGCCACAAAATATGCTTCCCATTGAAATACTTTACTTAACATTTTCGTGTTGTCCACTATGTAAAAACCGACAAAAACGTCTCCGTGAACACGTATCAATAGATTAAGAATAACGTTGACATTTACACGAACTGCCGTGAGACCGGGCTGCATATTCAGTTATCTGTGATATCTGTGTGGCTGCTTGGAACTTGTTGAAGATGGGGCATGTTCATGTTGTGTTTTGGCCACCCCTAGACAAGGCTATGCATGATTTGGGGACTCGTCCTTTGTCTTTTCTTGCTTCGATTCGTGGTAAGTAAAGCAACGGTCCTGGTCGATGGCTTCGTTTCATAAAAGCGTGTTCCCTGTGCGGGCCTCTCGCAGCCTAAATTTAGTGTCTGAAGGAAAACTACAGTTGCCAAAATTCATGTGTAAAAATGCACTGCCAGTGACGGGTGAGAACCGCGAGTGCTTCTATTGTCATGTACTAGGTCACTTGATTGCCGTTTGTCCGGCTAGTGTGGAATCTACATAAAACCAATAAATATAACTGATTTAGGGGCCCCAATTATATATATATATATATATATATATATATATATATATATATATATATATATATATATATTTGACAGTGTAAATTGACATTGGCTGTATGTGTCCACAGTTCTCCAGCCAAGGCATGCTGATGGGTTCGAGCAGATGAGCTCTATGGATGGTGATGTCAGTCATTGCAATGCTTTTATCCAGACTGAAATACCTTGACCAATACTGGATAGACTTTCATGGAATTTCATCTTCCCCATCTTTATCTAGCGCCACAAGCAGGTGCCATTTAAAACTAGTAATTTAATGTCTCATCAACTATAGGATGAATTGTCATGGAATTTGGTTTAGACATTCATGTTAACACACTGACTGATTGCACCACCTAGTGCCAGTATTGTTTCATTTGTCTACAAACAAAAACCTTATTCCATCTTAATAATTTGTGTGTGCAGCATGAGTAGACAAACTGAAATAATAAAAAAAATTCTGCATAGTTTTCCTAGCAGACTGCTTGACAGAATGGGCGGAGCCAGATGTTGTAAAATTTGGGGCTCAGCCCAAACCTAGAGAGGTAGAGTAGATTTTTTTCCCCATTCATGGCAGCTATTTGCAAGCTATTTGATAAAAGAATGCCTAAAAATCATAAAAAAAAAAAAAATCATCCTGTAGAGCCTACATCATAATTGACCTCAACTGTCCTCATCATTCTGAAACCAGAACACAGCAAATGTTGAATATGGGCTGCTCTAACTGCAATACACTACACAAAGCCAGACATACTCTGAATGCCCTTGGTCTTGAGTTTGTAGTTATAGAGTTTCATGAGGCTTTGATTTTCCCAGAGCTCACGCCCCTAGATTGTGGACTTTCCAATGTCCATAATCTCCAATTCCTGTGGACAATTTTCATTGTAACTAGTCTCTCTCAAAGCAACAGTCCTTATGAAAACTGTTAATAGCGAGGTCTGTGGATTTTCCAGATAACCAGGACATTGTATCTGCAAGTATCTGCAGGGCCAGATACCTCAAGGACTAAGGAGAAGCATAATCCCCTACCATGTCCACATGGACAAGACAATGTCTTATGTTATGAGCATTCATTTAATCGTTTTGGCCTCTCTGCACAATATATCGTTTTATTTATCGTCATCCCAATATCAACTGGCACAATAAACCCATCCCGAAAGGCTGCGACATATATATATATATATTTATATGTAACATATTTGACCGGTAAACCGAAACCGTACAAGTTACATGACCAGCACCAATTCTTTCTAGCGGAACCTCTGTTCATAATCCATCCTATGTTAACGTTAATCTGATAAGGACCTGTAGCGGCTGTGTGAATCATTACTCTTGTCAGTCATAATTCACAAGAAGCAACATATTGTTATACTCCCCAAAAACTTGGAAAAAGCATGTGACTTTGACACAGACTGTCGTTTGTGGTCTGTCTCCGACCAGAAGTCAAAGGTGGTTTCTTAGATGACTGATGCAACTTTGGAAAATACCTTTTTTTAAGTGTAAAAGCCTTATAGCCTACATGTTATACATTTAGAAACATACAAACGCAAACGCTTAGAAACAAAAGATCTACCGACTATACATAAACCGAAAAGGTCCCTCCAAAAGGGGTACAAAAATAAATACAAGCATTAAAGACAAGATATGCAGAAGTGATTAACACATCTCAGAGTTGGCAAAAAGACTGGTCCCCAGCAGATGGATGTAGATGCTAATTCAGCCCAAAATCAACCTGCCAGCCGCCTCTTCACTCCGCCAGTGGACTTGATAAAGTAGCCTGCCCTACTGGATACACAGTTATTCCTCAGTGACATGTTTTCTCAAGATGAACGGCGTTCTACACTGCTCTGGTCACCTTACACAGGGTTTCTGCAGGTTTTAACAAGTCAAATCTAAGACTTTTTAGGACCTTTTTTTAAAGAAAATTTTTTGGGCATTTTAGGCCTTTGTTTTATAGGACAGCTGAAGACATGAAAGGGGAGAGAGAGGGGGAATGACATGCAGCAAAGGGCCACAGGTCAGAGTCGAACCCGCGGCTGCTGCGTCGTGGAGTAAACCTCTATGTGAAATTTAAGATCTATATCACAACATAAAAGTACAACGAAATGCAGAGTCACAAAAGTACTTAGTTAATAAACATATTCAATTTGAATAAAAGCACCACAAATAAGCATCTGTAAATATACAGCAAGTTATATTTGGAACGAAAGAAAGAACTACAACACCACAGAATAAAAAGAAAAATTTCAGTGAGCATTAGAGGTAGCGTTACATGGACGTAGGGGAAATTAAGACCTGTTTAAAGTAATTTAAGACCTAGAAACCAACCCTTTATAAGGCCTAAAATTTTGATTTTAAGATTTTTTTTTACTTTTTAAGACCACGCGGAAACCCTGTTACATGACAAGCTAAACAGTGATATTACTCCACCCAATATGATTTATTGCTACACTACTGCCCCCACTAACGAAATGAGAGTTGGCAGGGGAAAAAAATCATCCTGTTGAGCAGGGCTCTTCAACGTTTTTTAGGCCAGGGACCCCGAAGCTGAAAGAAAGACCGAGTTGGGACCCCCTACTACATACTGTATATTGTATACAACTGAGTTGCATATTAAACTGGGTTGAAAGGATGGAAATAAATGGTCAATATTTATGCATCATGGATTAATCATACATCTGGAAGGCACAGTGAATCTTTAAGCTTAACTGTACGGCTAGTCGGCTACCATAGTTACCTATAGTAAGATTATCTTCAATATGTAAATATATTTTTTTTCACAAATAGGCCAATTTAGCTTTGTTATTAACGTGTTGGAATCATATTTTCAGACATTTAAATTTTAAAAAAGGATATAAAAAATAAGAAAAAACACGAGCACTTAAAAAAAAATTAAAATAAAAATCCTCTGCGCTGCGAAGCGGTTTTCTATTATCTATCATTTCACTGTGTGGGGAATTGGCAAATTGTCACACCTGCAGCTGCAGGTGCCCCTGCATGCACAGAAGCTGTGTGAGAAGGGGAAAGGGGAGGGGGGGGCTGAAACAGACTCTGTTGAGAACTAAAAGTAGGCTAGATAGTAGAAGTTCACGAAAGCAATCCAACTTGGTAAAAAACTTAGCTGCTCTGCCAAATGTCTTCAAAGGAATGAAACGTTGATAATAAAGAACAGTGATTTAATAGTGATAAAGGGATGGTGCCCTCCCAGGCCGGTGGGCAGTTGTATCCACGCTAATGGCTCCTATAGTGGTCTTTGCTCCAGTCTGGCACCGGACACCCTGCGATGCCATCCATTTCTCTCGGCCCCCTTTCAAGCATCAATAATAAAGTTATTTGGCCAAACGATAATAATGCAGCAACAAAGTAATCTGTATTTTCTGTCTTTAAAAAACTGCTAATCGATTAAAGGTTAAGGCCGGTAGTCTGTACTTTTTAATCAGTAAATCCCATTAAAGACCCAAACCACAGCCTGATAAATCTTCCTCCTCCAAAAATACATTAATTAGCAGCATGTTGTTAGGAAGTGATTAGTTAGTAGTACACAGGTCATACTGTACATACTACAGGTAGCTACAGTGCATGTAAATACGTAAGTCAAGGTGCATTCATTTACTACAAATTGTTTTAAGACTGACTTGAAAATTTAAAAATGCATTCTTTAACCCCCAGGCCACCAACACACATCCTATACGCATGTTAAAGATTGACGTTTTCAGTAGAAATAAACGGGCTTAGGAATGTTGGAAAGTATTAAGAGACAGCTTTGGTATTTTCATGTCATTTGTTATCATTTCTTGGGGGGGGGGGTGGGGGGGGAAGGGGCTCGAAGGGGGTCTCGCCCAGGGTGTAATTCAATGTAGAACCGCCACTGGGAGGGGAGGGACCATGTCGGTTTCTGACAAGTCAGTCTGCAGCCACTTTGGTGATTTTATCAACAGGAGCAAACTTATTCTATTATATTATATTTACACAGACAAATACTGAGTAACATTACTCAATCATATCATATATTATTCTGGTGTACACTTTTTACATACACTTGTTGAATCTGCTATTATCAGCGCCACTGTCACTTTACTATGTCATTTTGTCTCCCAATGCTCTTATGTAGTTTCTATTTGATTCTATTCTCAGTTTAGTTAAATACTGTAGCTCTCATTTATTTCTGTTGATTTCTATACCAGTCTGTATTATTAAGCTGATGCAGCTAATGTAATAGGCTAAAGCACTACACTCTTATTGAGCCTTTTCTTTCCACCTGTTTTCCACTTTATACAAAAATGATTACCAGAAGATGAAAACTGCATGTTTGGTGAGTCAATGATTAATAAGTTGTCCAGAACCAGTTAAGACATGGCTTCACAGCATTATACCTGGTTTGGTATTACAACTGGATGGACAAGCTTTTTTTTTTTATGCGCTGACAGGAATTGACTCTCTGGGAAACCCAAGGGCGGTGGTGTGAACAAAGGTTGGTGCACGGACATTTATGACGTTTCTAGCCACTGTTCTGCAGCAGTGGAATACTTCAGGTTAAAGTGCCGTCCCCACTACCTGCAGAGGGAGTTTATGTGTCATTGTGACAGTGTATACCACGTAACGCTAATGATGCTATCAATCAGCTACAGAACAAGCATCTTGTGGGCTTCTTCATCACTGCAGGTGATTTTAACCATGCCAAGCTCAAGACCATCCTACCTAGGACTGAACTCTTTAAAGTGGCTATACTGTATGTAACTTTCAGTTTGTGTTGATTCTTGCGGCCGCTTTGGACAAAAGCGGTAGTGTTTTTGCCACACCTGTCCTATAGGTGTTTCTTTAAAGGGGTGATAGAATGCAAAACCGATTTTACCTTGTCATAGTTGAATAACGATAGTTCGGTGGGTAAATAAGACATACATAGAAGCTCCAAATCCCATTGACACCCCTTTACTCTGAAAATCTCATATTTTGAAACTGCTGCTGAAAACGATCGAATCTCAACAAAGCTGGAAGTTGATGTCAACCTCCCAAGACCTGTACCTTTGTCACGCCCATGGGTGTATTAAGAAAACGGTCACACCCCAACATTTACATAGGCTACACAACTGACCTGAGATCAGGTAGTCTTCTGAATCTAGGTCACGCAGATCTCTGCTATTCCATTACAAAATTCACTTCTGAAACCTTTTTATGCGAGAAATCAACTATGTAAAGCTCAAATATGGACCGCTTTACGAAAATGGATGGCTAATTGCAAATTTTGTCCGACTGTGTCGGAGTTCAGCGGCCCGTGCTGCCTGGGTTGCTGCCTCGCCACCTGGCCTGCTTTCCTTCACAGACCCCGGCCTGCTGTGAGCTCGATTGAGCTCCGTTACGGCTGGCAGCCCACAGCACTCCATACCCGCGCAAAGTCACCGTTTTTTGGGCTAATGAACTACCAAACGGCGCTGCTCTTGACAGAGCTCCAGGGCCTGCAACTCCTCTCTTCCTGCTAAACGTCCGGTGTATGTGAGTGAGAGCGCGGTCAGCGAGCTTGTTACGCCAGCAATCTCTTACCACAGGTTTCAGTTAATCTTTTAATGAGTGTAATTATAATGTGTTGAGTTATTTAAACAAACGATTGGGGAAATAAACGCTTGTCCGCGAGTCTCATTGATAGAGTCTGCGGCTGGATGGAGCTAGCTCTATCAATGAGAGCTATCTAAACTCCTCTTAGAATTCCTCTGAAATTCACAAATATTCATTAACTTGAAATCGGACACCGTTGTTAGCTTTATAACACATTTAGGTAGATGTTGTATAAGTGGCGTGACGAAATTCAAACTGTAAATATACTCGAATTACGCCAAAAATGAAGCTAACTATCCGTGATTTGTAGCTACACATAGCTAGGATTGAAGGGACAGTCGCAGTTAACGAAACCCCTAATCTTCACAAATATTCATTAACTTGAAATCGGACACCGTTGTTAGCTTTATAAGACCTTTAGGTAGATGTTGTATAAGTGGCGTGACGAAATTCAAACTGTAAATATACTTGAATTACGCCGAAAATGAAGCTAACTATCCGTGATTTGTAACTACACACAGCTAGGATTGAAGGGACAGTCGCAGCTAACAAAACCCCTAATCTTCACAAATATTCATTAACTAAGATATTAAATAAGACATTTAGGTAGATGTTGTATAAGTGGCGTGACGAAATTCAAACTGTATATATAGCTACTCTAGTTATGCCGGCAGCTGGCAGCCAGCCAAGAGTAACTGGAACCTGTGGTAAGAGAATGCTGGTGTAACAAGCTCGCTGACCGCGCTCGCACTCTCACACACGGGCCATTTAGCTAGCAGTAAGAGGGGAGTTGCAGGCCCTGGAGCTCTGTCAGGGCAGCGGTGTTTGGTAGTTCATTAGCCCAAAAAACGGTGACTTTGCGCGGAGTGCTGTGGGCTTCCAGCCGTGACGGAGCTCTATCTACCTCCCAGCAGGCCGGGGTCTGTGAAGGAAGGCAGGCCTGTCGGCGAGGCAGCTACACAGGCCGCTGAACTCCAACACACAGTCTTACCAAATTTGCAATTAACCATCAATTTTTGTAAAACGGCCCATATTTGAGCTTTATATAGTTGATTTCTTGCTTAAAAAAGTCTCAGAAGTGAATTTAATAACGAAATAGCCCGACAAACAGTGTATAACTTTGCAGTGTCTGAAATATGAGACCTGCTGTCGAGTCTCCCGTGTGTTTCTATGTAGTTTGCTCAAACCAATCAGCGCGCAGCTCATTCTAAATATTCATGAGCATACCATATTTGGAAGAAAAGCTCTTGTTCCAAATAGAGCCATATTCACAGGGTAGTTAAGGGCCTAATAAAATAGCATTCGGGAAATTTTCAGCCCAACCAACGTTACATACCCTATTAGGAGACCTTAAGGAACAGTGTAAAATACCCTATATAATCATTCTATCACCCCTTTAAAGTGCTCATATAATGCTTTTTGGCTTTTCCCCTTTCCTTTATTGTGTTATATATATTTTTTGTGCATGTTATAGGTTTACAAAGTGAAAAAGCCCAAAGTCCACCCCAAAGGAACTTACCATCTCCAACAGAAAACACTGTTCACAAACTGCTCCAAACAGCTCTATTGTAGTCCAGCCTTTACTTCAGAGACAAACGTGGTCACTTTGGAACACACGTTATAATGCTCGCCTAGCTGCTAGCGTGGCACGCCCTCATACTCTGATTCTGACTGGCTAGTAGTCCTTACCTAGGTACTGCGCATGTGCGACTCCCAACAAAGATGGAACAGACGCTTTACAGGGGGACAAAGGAAAAGAAAAGAGTAAACCAACACAAACACGGACCAAAAGGAATAACACGTCGGCGCTAAATGGAACGGGGACGTAATTTAATGTCGGCTACTGACATACAACCACATCGCGCAATCTAAAGTTATTTTATGAATAAGATAGACATATACCTGAGGGCCAATTCGGGGACGTTTTTGAATCATTTACAATCCCGTAATTGTCTGTTGAAAGCCCGACCGACAGTGACCGAGTTTTGTTGGTGGTGATCATACATTAAAAGGTTACATTTGTAAATAACTACTTGAATCTGGATAGTTCACAGACCACACTGTTGACAGTTTTTAATGGGAACATTTCTTTGGTACAATGTTTTAGTATGTTTAGAAAAGTATCTGTCATGAGGCCCCCCAGGAGCGGTATTAATAATTAACAGTTTTAAGTACCATCCATGGTGGTGCTGGAGCTCGTCTCAAAGGGCATACATCACAGAGCCCCACTTTTAAGAAGCTCCACCCATTTACCATTACAGCCCTGTAATATTGTCGGATTCTCGATGGACAACTAATGCCGACCTTACACCAAACGACTTTTCAAGCGATTCCACTGTCACAGACAAATTCCCAATATCTAAATGAAATATGAGGGTCTTGCTAGAGTTGGGGTGCTCCCGTCTCCATCGTTTGGTGCAAAGTGTTCATAAAACTCAGTCCCAGTGAGTCTTTTTCAGACAAAATCTAACATGTTTGATATTATCCTAAGTTTATGTCTTGGTAGTGAAGTTAAATCATGTGAACATTGTCAACAACCACTGGGTGCTCTCCCTCCAGCACCAAACAGGAAGCAGCAAACGGCTAGAGCCAGTGTTGTTTATGGTTGCTAAAGAGAGACAGTTGCCGATTGTCAACCCTTCTGAAGCGAGACATCCAACGGGAGTTTTACCGGCGGATAAACGCAGACCTCCGGGTACTGGAGACATTCATCTGCATGTACAGCAGAACAGAACATCTGCAAACTTTCCCTCAAGTTACCAGCTAATGCTAGCGGTAGCTAGCTAGCTTGGTTAAATTTTTCTAAACAAATCCAGTTGTAGTCTTGCAATGTGTGAACCTGCAAGATCCTTGAAGGTCTTTACATATTGTGACAGTCTTTAACGTTAGATGTGAGATGATTGTCTTTAGATGTGAGATGGTGTCAGACTTAAGTCTGTTCAAAGTCTGCTAGTGTATGGTAGGCATAAGAAGAAGAAAAAAAGATCAAAATCGATGCAGCACAACCTGACATATTGTCTTTTTTTCATGCATCCTTCTTCCTTGTCAAAACCTGGCTACTATATTACCCACAGTGCAACTGGACTGCTGACAGCTCAGTAGAAGATTGGGCTCTGTTGTGCTTGTAGCAGCTAATGTAGCGTCGCAGCAGAGAAGAGCAGCGGGCTACAACCACACACTCTTCACTTTCAAACTTGTAGTCTTCAGCCCCAAACGACGCTGACTCAAGTGACATCACTTAAGGACATTTATCAGACTTCACACTGCTCCCTCTGAAGACACTCAAGGCTTTATACTACTTTATTTACATATGCTGTAGTACTCCCCAACACCTGGAAATGGTGAAGTTCCACTTTAATGCTCCACACAGCTCTCCCACAGTTCATCCTAAAACAGTCACAAGTCTTGAAAGTAAGCTTGCAGAAATGATCAAAATCATCAAATCATCTCTGGTGCAGAATGTAGCAAGTGATATTTCTGTGAGAATGATACTTTAGGGCAGGGGTGTCAAACTTAATTTCACTACGGGCCACATTGGAAATGAGAATCACATCAAGGGCCAGACATGTAGAGTTTATTCACATTCATTTATTTAACCGAAAAAGTCAAATATCTTTGACCTTATGATTGCATGTCTGATATAGTCTTCTCACTTACAGTTGACAGTCGACATAAAGCCTTAAAAAAGTCAGCAAAGAAGTTTGGTAGCCATCATAGAAAGAAGAAAAAAAAAAAAAAAACGCTGGAAAAAGTGGCAAAAACATCACAGAAAACGCCAAAATGAGTGAGCTGAATTTTTTTGTGAACCTAAATTGATATGCGCGCCGGATCAAAATCTACAAGGGGCCGGATTTGGCCCGCGGGCCTTGAGTTTGACACATGTGCTTTAGGGCAATATAGGGTCAGCAGCAAGAGCTCTTTCTGTCAAGTCAGAATACATAAGTGATCCTCTGCAGTGAAACTGTTACTTGACTGACAGCCTTCTATTCGTATACAGTAAATGTGAAGATGGTTTCCGGTTTCCTGCCCTTCCATAAATAACAAAAAGGTAAAAAATGAAGGTTGGAGAAACAGACTTCGCACTTTGCAAAGCTGACGCATACCGATACCTGGGCAGTGCCTGGGCATGCCTCGGCTGCCTGTGTTTACAGGTGACGAAAGCACGAAAGAATAAATGACAGAATAACACTGAGTAGGAAAGAAAAACTTTCCTTTAACCCCATGAAGCTAAATCACAAAGAAAGCAGCCAAACTCCTCCATCAATATATCTTCCTCTGACACTAATTACTGGTTTCTCAAGCACATCCATAAACACATAGAAACAAACTTCTGAGTAAAGCACTCAGACTGAATCAGATTCCACACTAACAGGCACATGGGTTTGGATATATGCCTCTACCTAACAAGCAAATAAAAACAGCTGAACAAACAGCACACGCACACCCCGCACACACACACACACACACACACACACACACACACACACACACACACACACACACACACACACACACACACACACACACAAACACACTCTAACTACCTGAAACACTCTCTCTCCAATGGAACTTCTGTCGAATAAGGAAATGAAGGAAACACCTTCCCTAAGCCTTTTAACACAGGTTACACATGCTGAAAGCTGGCAGACAGACACACCAGAGATCATTACTGTACATTACCATGTCGTTGACAGTATCTGCTTAACATTAGAGCCCCTGCTCTCATAATCCAGGCACTGTGTACTAGAATATATCCGGGAGTGTAGCAGGCTGCTGGGAAACACACTGACAGAGAGCCAACAAATCTTCCCGGTGCTGTTATCACACTCCCTGTTTTTCTCCTCCCTCCTTCTTACACTTCCCTCCCCTTCTCTCTCTCTCTCTCTCTCTCTCTCTCTCTCAGCCAGTCTGTCTTTCTGACATGCCAATGTCGTGCATCAGCGAACCAGCAGCGACTGGTTGTGGGACACCTAAAACAGGGAAAACCATTATGGTTTCATTTTCATTTAGTTTGAATTCCTTTTCCAGTCTGACTGCTGGGTGTGCAGTTTGTTTTATGAGCTGGCCTCTAATTAAATATGGTAGCTGATAGTGAGATAGTGATTTTGGAATGCACAACAACCATACAACTAAAACAATTTCTTGTTTCTCGTTGTCGCTGTGATAAGCTTCGAAACAGTTGCTGTAGTTACCCTGTTAACATTTCCGGAATGTTGTTCAGTGCACATGTCTAATCAGTGCTGCACCCCACCCTACTTCGTAAGAAAATCCTCCACTTCCTTTCCCTCATCCCCACTGTACCATTCCCCTGCACTGTCCAAAGCCAGGCCATATAAGAATAAGGTGGTAATGAGAGGGCAAAGAGATAGAGGACAGAGAGGGAGGGAGGGGGTGTAAAGTTGACAGGAAAAAGAATTTGCGCCAAAACGGCACGTGCAAAACAGCAGAAAATACACATGGTTTAAAAAACTCTGTGTTAGCTGTTGATTGCAATAGCATTTTTGAGTAACCAAACTGTGAATATAAGTTCTACAGTACAGGGTCATTCTGATAAGCTTACAGGCAAAGCTGAACCCAACCTAAAGCGTCTAAGTGACTGATGGGAACAACAATCTTTGAAATTGTTCCAGTATGAAAAGGTACAATATGTAGCATTTCTGCATTAAAATGTCTAAAAACGACTATACCTATGTTATATATTTTGTTGAGTTGTGTACTTACACTATCCCAAATGTTTCCAACAACGTTCAAACCCAGAGAAATCGGTTATTTTATTTTAATGACAAGGGACGTTTCAGTGGCGTCATAAAACCTTTGACCCCTCTAGTTACTCTAACTTCCATCAAAACACGGGCAGCCAGATGATACGTTCGAGAGTAATCATAAATCATACAATGTCACAGAAAGAATAACACTCAGTACCCGGGATACAGCTTGCTTTCTGCCACACAGCATCATTTTGTCATTGATTACATGCCACTAACAACACAGTAATACAGCAGAGATCTTATTTATTGATATATTTCAATATCGAATTGATCCAGCTTATAGTGCTACATTGACAAGTAACGTTAGCGTTATAGCTCATGCTAATGCTCGGTGGGGAACGTTAACGTTATAAAAGGTTACAACATCGTTCAACACGTTCATGAAGTTATTTTAAGTATAATTGTTTTGCTCAAGGTAAAGTTAAGGTTAAACAGCACTGGGCTAACCCACGATTACGTTCGCCAGCATAACGTCCACAAACTCCAGGGAAGTTCAGTGCATGGGATTGGTGTTTTGAAACTTTCTTGTGGCAGAGATAGAGGCAGTGATGTTTCCTGTTTCCTGTACGGGACTCTCACACTGCCTCAAAACACAAGTCTGACAAGTCTGATCGTCGCTTACATGACTGGCCACTGTACAAGTCGGTATAAGTTTTTCGCTCCAGGTTGTTGTTTTTTTTGTTGTCTCCCCCTGCCACCACCACTGCCGCAGCCTAAACGCACTACCCCCATTCAAAATGAATGGGCAGACCTGCGTTTTCGCCGCACCGTCTGATGGCCAGGCAATGTGAATGCAAGCTGACCCCTACACGTCGCTGATTTGATTCAGCGTCGTGAACCCCCCCGAAGTGAATGAGATTTGTCAATGGGATCACTGCACATTTGAACATGATTCAACGCCTCAGCCTCAGGTTGTCAGGCATGCAGCATGCAGACTTTTTCCTGCTGCATAATCGTTAACAGAGCAAATCAGGATAACACAGCAGGCTATAAACGTTTACCAAGCAAGTCTTGTCTCGACATGAACAACGATGCCTCGTTTCTGTTCGCTGCTCCGATGCGCTCAGCTCCAGCTGTTAGACTTTTAAACTCATCTATTTTTTGAAGCAGACGCTGTTACAACCTGAATGACTTTTCAGCTGATAGCAGCAGAGGAGACGCTCCGTGGTGCGCTAGGATTTTATAACTGCAGTGTGACCAGGACGAACATTTTTAATGATGAACAAAGGCAATAAAACGCTAGTCTTACATGGGACTTGACATGTAGCTGTTATAGGAATAGTTGCTCACGTTTTCCCCCCAGTGTGTTCCAAGCCTAGGGGCCCATCGGGCCTAAATGGGCCCCACCAGGCCTATGCCACTGGGATGTATTTTTAGGCAGTTTTTGAAACTACAGTCATATTGTGCGGGTTGGTTAGACCTAGTCATATTTTTTCAAATGCCCAGTTAGCTTTTAGCACTGACTTAATGTAGGGCCCTATGGAATCTGTCTTATAGCTTTTTTAAATTCTCAATTTCGCGATTCTGTTCCATTATTCTGTTACGACAGAAAGCATTAAATCAGTCTGTGACTGGTCTGAGCCAGGCTCTCATCAAAAAAGATACTTGCCACCAGACCTAACAACTTTTCTCGGGGAAACACTGTTGCGGATTATTTTTTGGTTGATCAAATAATTGTTTCAGCTCTACTAAGACTGTGAGCACAGCCTTGTATCTAAATTAATGCATGGCATGTATTTAAATGAAGGGTAGAACACACTGTGCAGTACCTGAGAGGAGTCTTATCACATGCTATTATGCAGAACAGCCTCCAGCTCTCTTTATCTCTGCCTCTTCATGCATTTTACTCAACTGTCACAGCCATGTTAATATTGTGGGAACTGCTCCCCTCTTCCGCAGTAATACATGACAGAAACCAGGGACATCTGCATACTGATGAAGTATATGAAAAAAACATACAAACAACAAATTGACAAATTGTTTTGATAGTTAAGTATTCATATTGTACAGGAAATATAGTAAATAGAAACTGCAGGGTTCGTACACCTTTTCCAAGGTAAAATTCAAGCACTTTTCAAGCACTTTCAAAGTCCATTTTAAAGCTTTTTCCAGCACCTTACACCACCGTAAATTACATAACAATACATAGCCAAAATTATTATTGTTTAGTGTTTTTGTCACATTAAAATACATAATGCTATAAACAGCCAACATTGTGTTTCGTAATAGCAGAAGGATCAGATATTAAAGCAAAACACACGTTTTATTTTTCAAAATGTATCACTACAGTTACAATTTCAAGCATTTTCAAGCATTTTATCCAAAATTCAAGCACTTTTCAAAACTTGAAAACACAACATCTAAATTCAAGCATTTTCAAGGCTTTCAAGCACCCGTACGAACCCTGTTGATGTTACAAACAACTGTGACTGAAACTGATGAAGAAGACTAAATTCCCCACTCATGGCTAGGCTTGAAAACATTTTCAAACCAGTTTGATATTGACAAACTATTTTGATAATCAAATAATTGTTTAGTCATTTTTGAAGCAAAAAAAGGCAAACATTTGCTGGTTCCACCTTCTCAAATGTGAGAATGTGCTGCTTTGGAAGGTCACCAGTTAGATAGAGGATGGATCAGGTTGGGGAAAGTGAAAGAGCAGCCCTAGCCCCTCATTTACTACCACCATTCATTCATGTCTGTCACAGATTTCTGCCTGTAAGGAAGTTTTCCTCACCACTCGAGGTTTCTCCCTAAAAGGGAATTTTGGATATCGTAATATCGTGATATGACATAAGTGTTGTCTTTTCCTGGTTTTACAGGCTGCATTACAGTAAAGTGGTGTCACTTTCTGAACTTACCAGACTGTTCTAGCTGTTCTATTATTTGCCTCCACCCATTTAGTCATTGTATCCGCATTACTGATGATTATTTATGACGAAACTCATTGTGTTAATATTTTGTGAAAGCAGCAATAGTCAACACTACAATATCGCCGCACTATAGACATCCATGTATTTGGTAAAAAATACCATTACATTTAGATTTTTTTGTCTCTATCGCCCAGCTCTAAGCTGTACTGTGTGTTAACAAGGCATTCCTGAAACTGCTTTCAGTGAAACTTCGCTGGAAGAGTTAAAAGAAGCATTGAAATTTTGCATGAATAAGCTGAAAAATCTAATGAGATCAGACCAGGGGTTGATGTATAGACTGTGTAAGTGAAGCCAAAACATCTGGATGGCCCCCTGGTGGATGGTCATATACTCTGCCCCTCCATGTTAGCAGATGGGACATAACCTAAAAAAATCTAAATAATTTTTTTCCGAAAGATGGATGTTTGTTCAAGTGTTCATTTGTTTATTTGATTCTATGAAAACGGAGCAAAACGCCATGATTGAGAGCTGTGATTGACTCACGAGTGGTCAGGAAGGTGTATGGGCGGGACTTTGATACTGCAGCTCCACTGCCAAATCACTACTGCGCATACTCTGGCTCCAAAATTAAAAGATGGCGGTGCCCGTATCTGGATATTTTGGCTTCACTTTTGTACAGTCTACGGATTAGAACATTACATTTAGCTCTTTCTTGTGTAGAAGGGACATTTTTGGTCTTATGGTGGTGCTAGAGGAAAGCTAAAAAAAAAATCTCTGGGAGGCCATAAATATTAGGTCTCACTACGAGCTAGGGCTGGGCAGTATATCGATTTTATATCGACATCGTGATACGAGACTAGATATTGTCTTAGATTTTGGATATCGTAATATCGTGATATGACATCACATATGTCTTTTCCTGGTTTTAAAGGCTGCATTACAGTAAAGTGATGTCATTTTCTGAACTTACCTGACTGTTCTAGCTGTTCTGTTATTTGCCTTTTCCCCACTTAGACATTATAGCCACATTACTGATGATTATTTATCTAAAATCTAAGTGATATTTTGTTAAAGCCCTAATTGTCAACTCTAGAATATCGCAGCAATATCGATATCAAGGTATATGGTCAAGAATATCATGATATCTGATTTTCTCCCTATCGCCTAGCCCTATCACAAGCAGTGTAACACAACATGTCCACAAGGGCGTAAGTTTGGGTTCAACATTGGGGGGTTGAGATATCCACTTTTGAGCAAAATTGAAATTTTGAGCGTCAAACACTTCATTTTCTGCATTCTGGTGAATTTTTCTGCAACAATTTATGGTGCAAATGTCTTTATTTATGTAAAGGCCATTATAATAGGTTTTTGGGGTGGGTTGCACTGGCAAGTTTTAATTATTTCATTACCCATTCCCCTGTAAATTACAGTTATAAACTGATACTCAGTTGCACACATTTATAGATGCTGACGAATTAAGCCTACGCAGACATGGTCAACAGAAACGGACAGCGACCGCTGTCACCTATTATAAACTTATTTTGCTCAGTGACCAAACATTCCTGCAGAGTGACTCACAGTGTGAAGTGAGCCACGGTTCACACAATGACTACTGTTGCTGGTCAGGACAGCGAGGGCTACCGGGGACCAGGACACATTGTCCTGGCTCTGACCTGGACCAGGGAAACTGAGACCACTGACACATCAACTATACTGTTTACAATACCTCTGAATCAGTGGTGGAATGTAACTAAGTACTAGGGCTGTGCTCGATTAAAGAAATTCTTAGTCGAGTAACATTCATTCAATTGTATCGACTAATCGATTAGTTGATTTAATCGACAGATCTGTAAATCTGAGTTTCTCGGCAAAGAGTCATGCAAAAGCACCACTTTCATTCTTGTGTTTACCAGAGATGTGCTCGTACGTTTCTTGGAAATAAGTCATTCAGCATGAAAAAAGCATAAAACATGACTAATCGACTAAAGAAATCTAAGTTGACTAAGACCAAAACGACCGATTAGTCAACTAATCGACTAAGAGGGAGCAACCCTACTAAGTACATGTACTCAAGTACTGTCATAAAGTCCAAATGTTGAGGTACTTGTACTTGAGTCTTTTCTTTTCATGCCACTTTCTACTTCTACTCCGCTACATTTCAGAGAGAAATATTGTACTTTTTACTCCACTACATTTATATTTAGTTACTAGTTGCTTTACACATTAAGATTTTTGCACACAAAACACATGTAGTTTATAAAATCTGATGTTTTATTATAAATGAAACTAGCCAACAATATAAGGGCCTACAAGTCCAGCTGAGATGATTAGACCATTAAACACACAACTGCTTGGATCCTTTTCAATTTCTACAATGGGAGGATTTTTCTGCATTGAGTACTTTTACTTCACTAACATTTTCAGTGCAGGACTTTTACTTAACAGAGTATTTTTACACTGTGGTATTAGTACTTTTACTTAAGTAAAATATCTGAATACTTTTGCCACCACTGCTCTGAGTACACATAACCAGTATTGGGGACTAACTAGTTACATGTCACGGCGTTACATAATTTAATTACAAAATAAAGGTAACTGTAATCCGTTACAGTTACTGGGAAGAAAATATCCATGATTACATTTGGGGGTTACATCTGAATATTTTCTGTAAAAAGCTAGGCTATATGTTGAATAACATTCATTTTGTTGCTTTGCATGTTTTTCATGTCTTCCTTCAATTTCTTCTTTTGCCATTTCCAGCCACAGTTGTTTAGTAAAGTGTGATGTTATTCTGATGCTTTCGATTGGTTCTCCTGTCTGAAATTGCAGAAATATCCTCTCAAGCTGTCTGAGAGTTGCCACTATGGCTATGGATAAAAACATTGGAAAAATAAAAAAAAACATTTCATTTCAGAATGCTATCGATGTTTTAAATATCAGTGTCCCCACCTCAGGAAACATCTGCAGGTATATAAGTTAAGTTAATGCACAGTAATTGCTTGCAGTCATATTAAATAAAGTACAGAAGACATGCTTCCGTGTGACACACCTAGCTTCTAATGACTGATGTATTGAAAGTATTCAGTACCGTATTTAGCTTGGTGCATATCCAGTAAGTCTGACTTTGTGGTGGCTGTTCTACAGAATTAAATTATTATAATAATTCATGTGATGAAGAACTTTAAAAAGGATTTGACAGTAGTCAGTGTTGAGTACTGCTGTAAGGTTTTAAATTTTAAATTTAAAAAGTAATCAAAAAGTAATTAAATAAGTAATAAGTTACATTGCTTTAATATGGTAATTGAAATAGTAACAATACTATTATATTTTAAATAGGGTCACTTGTAATCACTAACCCTAACCCTTACTTGTAAACCCCTAACCCTAACCTATGACATTTCCGAAGTAACCTTCCCAACACTGCACATAACAATTAGTAGAAAGGTTGTGTTAGTGTTGGAATAGCTGTAATAGAGAGGGAACTGCTTTGGGTTGAGTGATGGAAAGTAACTATGTATATAATGTCTACACATTTGGGGTTGTCAGGAATCCTCCCTGATCCTCCACTATTCGGCCTGGTTTTCCATTTCACTGTCTTTTCATTTCAGACCCAGCCTCTTTCCCACCAGCTCCACTACCTGCTACCACCTGCTCCTAGCTTACCTACTTCCATTTCCCTGATTGCTTCAGTAGTCTATAGCAGCCCACTTTCATTACTCAGTTGCCAGACTGTCTTTAGCATTCTGCTAACTCTCCAGCATTCAAACCTGATCCCTGATCCTGCCTGTCTGAACCTCGGATTCCCTGCCTGACCCCTGTCGGTTAAGTTTGCCTTCTGGTCTTGTCTCTGCCAGTAATAATGGAGTAAATAAACCTTTAGGGTTATTTAAAAGTTGTGCTTCTGGGTTCTTGCCTGTTCTGTGCCAGTGAGTGTTGTATAGGAAATATGCATGATAACATCGGGGGTAACTTTGGAATATTTTCTGTAAAAAGCTAGGCTATATATATATAACATTCATTTTGTTGCTTTGCGTGTTTTTCATGCACACAATTTCTTCTTTTGCCATTTCCAGCCACAGCCGTTTAGTAAAGTGTGACGTTATTCTTTTTTCTTTTTTTTTCCCTTTTACTATTTTTTTTTTCCTTTTAGGTCTTTATTAGATAGGACAGCTAAGACACGAAAAGGGAGAGATAGGGGGAATGACATGCAGCAAAGGGCCACATGTCGGAACCCAACCCGCGAACACTGCATCGAGGACTGGGCCTCTGTATAATGTGTATATGTGTGCCACCCAGGCTTGGTTTGATGCTATTATGATGCTTTTGATTGGTTCTCCTGTCTGAAATTGCAGCGCCAGCCGTCTGACAGTTAAATCTCCTCTCAAGCTGTCTGAGAATTGCCACTATGGCTACGGATAAAAACGTGTTCCAGTGCGTGAAATATAAAAAAAAAAAAACATTTAATTCAAAAATCTGAGAAGGGTTGGAACATCTGAGCCAGTGAGCGTTCATGTTCAGTTTTGAGTGTAGGTCAGAAGCGTTTTGGCAGCGCTCAGAGACACATTAATCAATCAATAATAATGATCCAATAATATAATATAGTATAGCACAGTAAAAAGAACTGCATTAGTAATTTCAATTTTGATATTTTAATGTTTAGGACATGTCCAGATGTTTCACAAACTGAGGCACTGTAACAGCCTGCATGCAACTCAGAAGCCTATAATACATAAAGCATGTGTCATCCATGCAAAACAACACATATATCACACTGAACTAGTGGTGAAACAGAACAATGCCACTATGGCGGACACATGCAATTACGACATAGAAGCCAAGTACACAGATGATGACTGAGGTTTGCATGGTGACAATGGAAGAGAACCACTGGTTTTAAATGATCCACCTCTTTATATGGGAACTACCTTACTAGTCTATGGTGTATTTACCAGAGGACCACACAAAAACAAGGCACTTTTCTCAGAGCAACAATAAACTCCCCTCCTTGGGACTTAGTTTTTAACCCCCCTAATGCCTACCATACACTAGACAACTCTAAAAAGACTAAAGTCGGACACTATCTCACATCTAAAGACAATCTGGCATAATGCCACTGAGTCACAGACTAGAAGATTTTACTACCAAGACTTCAAAGTTAGGATAATATCAAACTAGTTTTGTGACCACCTTGCACCAAACGACTGAAACGACAGGAGTGCCCCAACTCTAGCAGGACTCTCATGATTTCATTCCCATATTGGAAATTTGTCTGCGACAGTGGAATTGCTTGAAAGTTCGTTTTGTGTAAGGTCTGTCGGCACTAGGGTAAAATAAGTATCCATCCAAAGAAAAGTGCAACCGTAAAAAAGTTCAATTCAGCGTTGACTGATAGTCTTACCTCAGCGTCCTACATGTGATTCTGTGAGGTTGGTGAGTGCCTAGCTGCTCCCCTCAGCCTGAGCGTCTCTGTGCTGCTGTGCGTCTAAGCCCACCTGTCATTTCCTCCTCAACACAGTGTCAGGAAAAAAACTGAGTCAGCCTGAGGCACGACTCTTCCCCTGCCTCCAGTGTTTGTCTTCACTATTGTTTACAAGGCGCTTTCAAGTCTGCCTAGCTGTGTGTGTGTGTGTGCGTGCCTGTGTGTGTGTGTGCGTGTGTGTGTGTGTGTGTGTGTGTGTGTGTGTGTGTGTGTGTGTGTGTGTGTGTGTGTGTGTGTGTTTTGGTATGTGCAGAGGCTGGTTTGGGTGTGTATAAATAGCACACTGGGGAGGGAAAGAGGCTTGCAGAGCAGCTGACTCAACACATTCTAGTTTGGGTGAGTGCTCATCACAAAGAGCGGTATGGCTGCTGCTTTTCCAAACACTGCAGGACTCTGTCCAGCCAACACTACTGTCAACATAACAGTCTGGCCATCTAGGCCGTACAACTGTCAAAGAATGTAAGATTCAATGAAATACAAAAATAAATACATAAATTGCGTTAGGAAATCTTGGTCAGATTCAACTGCTACATGTCCAAGTTCCATACATTCTATCCTGGTTTGGATTAGGGACTGCTTTCATACTGGAAATGTAGCTAAATTCATTATAGTCAAAGATGTCAGAATGCATACTACAAGCTGGAAATAACTCAAACTCATTGTGGACAGGAGTGACTCCTCAAAATCCCTTAGGTTTGGGAAACCGAAACCTGGTTCCAAATTAGAACCGATTCCAAAATGCCAAGAACTGGGAAATGGTGTATTATTGAGAGTGACGAAACACTCAGGTTGCATCTAAAATCTCCTCCTTTGTACTACATACTAGAGTTTAGATTCTCTGCCCGAGCCCGAGCCTGAACTTGACCCGACCCGACCCACGAGCCAGTTCGGGCCGATATTTGTGTTTTTTTAATCATTACTTTATTAGCCTAACTGGGTGGGGAGAAAGCTATATGTATGCCATAATCACGCGCAGTGTCTCTTCCACTCGCACGCATCACACCAGGCCTGCTGTGCTGTGTTGTGTAGCTTAAGTGCAACATGGAGCTTGAAGATGTAAAGAAAAAAATAAAAACAGGAGAATTAACTTTGAGCAAGTTTGGAGGAAAGTCAGAGGTATGGAACCATTTTAAACAAGTCGTGGCCAGTGACAACATACTGTATGCGTTGGCTTTGTCGAGTGCATTAAGTGCGGCACGCTGCTCACCTATGACAGCAAAACAAACGGGGACGATGAACAGACACAGGAAGCAGGCTCGCCATGGCAGAAAAGATGATAGTCAGCCTTCAATGTCCTCTTTTGTTACTTCTCCAAGCATACCCCTTCTAGACAGATTTCTGCAGTTCAAACAACTCAGAATTGTAGTTGAGAACGTCAGTTATAACTTAATCACTTATTAAAAAAATGTCGGGTTTAAACGGGCTCGGTCTCATAATTACAGTTAATGTGTCGGGCCGGGCCGGGCTCGGACTTGGGTAGGGTCGGGCTTGATTTTTGTGGGCTAGGCTTTACTACATATTCAACATGTATACTATCGGTCAACATACTTTTGTGTAAATAAACAGTATTGTTTATCTTTTCGGACACACTTAGCTGTAATTTTCAACGTCACTTCCTAAGAGCCTCCTTGCCGTTGGAAACGCGTAACCATGGTAAACCCTGCAGACCTCCACTCTAACGGCATCGTCAGATAACGCTTAAATTACTGAAAGAGGTGAATAACTAGACCAGCAGTCGTTTAAATATGTATAGATGTAAATCAGATTGTTGTTGACATGACAGAGCTCCTCGGTTTCTGTCTGTTTGTCTGTTGTGAACGTTGTCGTTACTACCGCATTGCATTGTGGAATATTTATGCCGGCGTAGTGTCCAGTATTGCATACTGTAATATTTTACAGGAAATAGTATGCAATTTGCGTACTATTGGTTTTATACTAAGGTTTCGGACAAAATAAAAAAATCTCACATACTGTTTTAGCTACTAAATAGCATGTTAGTGTGGAATTTTGAACGCAGCCTGAGTCAGACCTTCCCTGAACCCCCACTAATCAGTCTCAGGAGATGCTCTACTCTACAAGATAAACTTGTTAGGCCCGCTGCCCCTAGGTAGCTTTTCTGTCTCTCCTCTCTCCCCCTCCCCCTGTCTGTCCTAATTGCAGGAGTGGAGTCTGGTGTGCGGGAGTCAGGGTTCCAGCTGCCTCTCATCATCTACCACAATCAACCTGTGCTTCATATACCCAGTCATTCCTTCGAACTGGAACCTGACTCCTGCTACCGCGCCACTCCTGCCCCCCGGAAACCTGGACTTGACACTTGAGTACTTTGAATAAAACCTGTTAAATTCACACTCCTGGCTCTGCGTCTGTCTGCATTTGGGTTCTGTTTATCGTTTAAACCTAACAAAACTGGTACGCAGCCATCTTCAACCTAACACAAAAACAAACATGGTTAGGCCAACACCCAAGGGTCCCATAAGTGTAACCATTGTTACCACTGCACAAATGTAATACAGACAGAGACGTTTATGGATTTTACATCCCAGAAGGACTTCACCATTAGTAATTTCATGAACTGTAAAACCTCCTTTGTGACGTACAGGCTAGAATGTCGCCAATGAAAGAACAAAAAGACGTTTGCAGAACAGTCTGGCAGGACGCAAATATGCCATTGGCACAGGGATTGTGAACTACCATACGGCTAGACACTATCTGGACACTTCTATGACAGTGGCCCATACACACTACAAGCCTTTTGCATTGACCACAACCCATCTTCCATTCAATAGGTAAAGACAAAGGAAACGTAATCAACAGGAAGACATTTGGGATTCTAAACACCCAGGGCTAAACGAGGACCTAGATTTCACTGCTTTTTTTTGTTTGTTTTTGTGCTCTGTAACCATTGCTATTGTTTGCATTCACTATGTTGCTCTTTAATTCAGCTTTGGTGAATATAGTGGGTGAAACAGCACCATCTACTGGTGATTTTAAATATGTACACCCTCTTTAGGCCACCTATCATGTCATATGTGAAAAATCCCCCATTTGTGGGATAGGGTTTGTTTTTAGGTCTAACAACCTTTGAGTTTTCTTTCCATTTCTGAACATGTATCCTTCTCCAAAGTCTTTTTGAATCCAGGAAGCACTTCTCCCTAAACCTTTGAAGATAAAAAATGTTTTTGGTCCAAACAAGCGCTGATCTATCCAGTTAAAGCGACTTGGATTTGTAAATATCTTGAGGACAGAAAAAAAAGGGTGGATGGATGGATTTCATTGTCCAAAAAGGGGACATTTGTTTCCAGAGTTTGCACCACATGTGCCTCCAGAACAAAAATACATTTACATACAACATAAATGCATTTGTACAGAAAACAGACCGCTATGACAGAGGGGATAAAACTGGGGTCATGGGCAATGGTGAGTGCCATACAAGTGATGTGTTGTTTGGGGGGGGTTGGCAGACCAATGGTTTTGGAAGCAGTTTGTGTAACAACTTGTTCTTTTTGGAGACAAACAGCATGGGGAGAAAACAGTGAGAGCAGTAGAGTATTATGGACTTTTGTAAAGCAGAAACAGAAGGTGATGGGCAACAGAGTGCCTTGAGTTTGTGAATGGCAGAGAGTCTTCGCTAGCAGTGGTGTGTGAGTCCAAACTGGGTTTATCGTCCAGTGTGAGTTCAAGGCATTTGAAACTGTCAACCTGCCAATCAACTGTCTCCCCATTGATGGAAATGAGGTTCAGGGAAATGCGGTGTATGTGTGTGTGTGTGTGTGTGTGTGTGTGTGTGTGTGTGTGTGTGTGTGTGTGCTGATAGCCAGTTCCTTTGTCTTATTAACATTCATTGATAAGTAGAGTTATTGTCATTAAGAAGTGCAAGTATGGCAGTGTGATCAGAGTACTTAAAGCGTTAGTGCGTAACGTTTTGATATTAATGAACGTCCGTTACATTCAAGCCATTGCCAAATGAGTTGCTACAAAGCTAATTAAGACCACACAACTCTCTCTGTAATTCTCAGTATGACTGTGTTCAGAAGATGTTGTGTCATCTGGGGATTTTCGCGCGCAGAAACTCAAGTGAAGATAATGACCTCTTCTGAAGAGTCCATCATATTTTTTTTTTATCCTCTGTGTCCTCCTTGGCTTCTAGCAACTGTGTGGAGGAGGGGTGGGGGTGCTGCGCGATCACCGAAGGCTTGTATTATGTGGATGCACTGACAGAATTGTTGTCATTACTTAGAATTCCTCATGGGAGAGACAGAAACCACACACTATAGCTTTAAGGTACTCAAAGGAGAGTACAGGAATCGTTCAGATCCCAGACAAAAATATCCCAGTCTGTGAACTTCAAGGAAAAAAAAGAATCACATGGTGCTCTTTTTAACTGACAGTATTAATGTACTTCTTTGGTAGGGACCTGTTCATGTGGATGGATAGATGGATAGATGGATAGATATGTATTGATCCCAAAATGGGAAATTATGGTGCTACAGCAGCAAAATATCAGACACACAGCACACATACAGAATATACACGAAACAATAAATAGGATAGAATACAATAACTAATATTAAAAATTGACGATAAAACAATTCAAAGTGGAGAATGTAAAAACTTATATACAAGTTGGGAATAAAAATGTACAACTACTTAAATAGTATTTATAAAGAACCTTTGTGTGTGCAACTTGCACTTAGTGCAGTATTGTGATGTATATGAGTCTTATCTAACACTTTTTGTGTTACAAATTATGGCTCAGGTCTAATAATCCTCGGTCTATTCGGATCAGTTCCCCTTTTTGGTGAAATACTCTGGGTAGAATTTCCACAGGTCTGTTTTTGAATGGTGTGAAGGCCTCTAATCATGACATCTGTGAGGGTGAGGGTAAAAGAAAGTGTGAGATTGACAGCCTGGTTGCTTTACCATCAGCAGTGATGCATGCATGTTTTTGTGGCGTGTGTGCGTGCGTGCGTGTGTTTGAGGGAGGGAGAGAGAGAGGAAGAGAAGGTGAAAGGTGGACAGTTCTCAGAATGCTGCTTTCTCACTTTTTAAGACCTGTGATTTGAAACAAGACATACTTAAATATGCTTTTTCTTAAATTAACAGTTACTTACTGCTGCAGACTACTCCGCTTTGGACCGAGGAACCTTTGCAAGAACACTATCAGAACCTTTGTGATATCTATAATCACCAAAAATACGTTTCAATGCAAAGTTGCAGTTACATTTCAATCAAATATATTCATATTCTAAATGCTTTGAAATATTATATATTAAATGTAAAACTAAACATATGCAAGAGGGCGTCGATGCCATGGTATATGTTCCACTAAAATGCAGACAGGCAAAAGAAATCTACACAACGCACTCATGCACACACACACACACACACACACACACACACACACACACACACACACACACACACACACACCTGTATGAATTGTGGTGTGAGGTCAGCTGTTAGGAGCCAGTCATCCAGTCTCGGGTATCCACACAGAGCTTCAGGTCTTTCCCTCTCTGGTACCCTGTGCTTCCACTGCAGCTGGGTCCACATGTAGTGGGTCAGCTTCACCTGTAGGGGAGGCCAGCACAACACAGACTGCTTCACACACTGAGGTGTCATGGAACCAGCAGTTCACCAGCAGAAACACCACTACAATGTCCTCCCAAGTAGGAGTATAGTTACTTGACAGAAATTAGACACACTTCAGTGTTGTTACATGCTAAATGTATCCCCTAACTGTTTGCGTTGCACATATAGCAGTCTGTTTAGAGCTGGGCCATGTGGAGAAAATATCAAAATATTTTTGACCAAATACATCAATGTCGATATCGCGGCGATATTGTAGGGTTGACTATTGATGCTTTCACAAAATATTAACACAAGAGAGTTTAGATAAATAATCATCAATAATGTGGATTAAATGACATCACTTTACTGTAATGTAGACTTTAAAACCAGGAAAATACAACACTTATGTCATCTCACAATATCCAGCATTTAAGACGATATCTAGTCTAATATACCGATATAATATCGATTTATTGCCCATCCTTAATTTTGTTCATTTAGTGCCTCTATATGTAGACCTAATTGCTCAGGTCTTTATTTCAAGCTCTGTGTGAGACACTAACTTAAGTTAGGACAAGTTAGCGGGACACATCATTTCAAAACAAACCTTGCCCTGTTGTTAGATCAACCATAAATGTCAAGTGTAGTGTACGTATGTAAAGCAGTAGTGAGAAATGAGACTTCAGTGTGAGGAAATCCCCAGACTGGTGGTCCACACCAGCCTGCTGTTAAACCGCCGAGCAAACCGTCAAAGTAAGTGTGACGCAGCCTCATGAGCCGGATTGAAACTGCTCGTACGTTTATGAAGGCTGATGGATGCTATTCTGACACTGACCCTGATCATTCCCGATACAACTTTTTGAAATTCCCCAACATTTGAAACCTGTCATTTTTAGACATTTAGACTATCGTGGCACTAAAAGTAAAATTCTCTTTACTGACACGTAGGCTACACAAATATAATATTTAATACATATTTTAGCAGGTCCCCTTAATGCTAATATTTGTATTATAAGTAGGGATCGACCGATACTGGTATTTCAAGGATGATACCGATTATTTAGTAGTTAATGAAACCGATGACCGATATCTGGAACCAATATGCATTTACAGTGAAAATGAAAGTCTTTAAGTCAAAATTAAGATTTTGGAATGTTACAAACTTCAACACAAAACTTAGTTTAAATGCTTTAAGCAAGTATTTAATAAATGAGAAACTTTCAACATGATACACGTTCAAAGTCCGATAGTGTTGTGGGCGGGACATTAAGTCAGACTCAGTGCTGAGTGAAACCGAAGCAGACACAGAGCTGGAGCCGAGCCAAAGTAGAACACTTTTTATTTAATTAACTTGGTTATTAGGCAAAATAAAACGCTGATACAGATAATCTGCAAACTGCCAAAAAATGGCCCAATAATCCCTAATTATAATATTCAGAAGGAAAAATAAGTTATTTAAGACAAGGTGGTTTCAAGGTTTTGGATTTTAATACTTTGAATAATACAATTAAGTGGCTTTCATAATAAAAAAAAAGAAATCTGGAATGCTTTCCCCACTTATATATATACACACACACACACACACACACACACACACACACACACACACACACACACACACACACACACACACACACACACACACACACACACACACACAGGCCTTTACGTCACCCTCAGCTCTGGTCAGTGTGATCGGTTGTCCAGCTGACTGGACTGTCTGTTCTATAAATACTCTTTGTGACGTCTGGGGGAACACACAGATTGTTTTCTCACCGCAGCATCAGCCTGTCACTGCTATAGCGACTGACACCATGGAAACCCTGTGGTCACATGAGGGCTTAGCCCAACAACAAAAAAGGGCCCTTCTAAACAGCAGCCGTGTGGTTTTTCTGAACAGCTGTAAAAGATGTCAGCGCCTTATTGTCCAGGTCTCCTTGACATTGTGTCTATATGAGCTTCATTTACAGCATTAGCAGTTGTCTTTTAGCCACTGGCTAAGATAAACATCTCAGAACCTCACTTACTGCACAATTAAAGTCTAAATGCTGAACTTCAATGGTTTAAACAACAGGTTGAACAGAGTTCTCTAACACTGTTATAGGGGCTGGCTAAAAAATATTATTTTCAAGCTTGGGACCGATTCACAAACTTTTTTCCAGCAAAATGCAGAAATACTAATTGAACTGGAAAAAAATTGATTGACAGAGAGAGAGAGAGAGAGAGAGAGAGAGAGAGAGAGAGAAGAGAGAATATTCCTATTTTGTACCTAATTATTTTGCCTTAGGTTCTAACTAGACTCAAGAGCCTGAGATCAAATAGTTTAATTGCCAACATATGGTTTACTGTAATTGTTGTGCATATGACAATAAACAACTTGAAACATTGTCCTCCATACAACCTATAACCGTAGTGTGGCTCTAGACACAAGGTATTTAATGAAAAACATAAAAAATGTAGAGAAGCAAGCGACATGCCTCTCATTTAAATGTTTACAATTACAAACTGTTGTTATATTCACAATTAATTAAGGACTTCATCATTTATCTAATTTAATGTTTAAATTACATCAACAGTTGTACAGGCTAATCAACTACATGATTTTGTGTAGGCCTACATCTGTGCACTATAACAGAGATAGAGAGAGAGAGAGAGAGAGAGAGAGAGAGAGAGAGAGAGAGAGAGAGAGAGAGAGAGGAAAATAAAATGAGAGAAAACAAGAACAGGCAGTTGGGAAACCACATGGGGTTTTCCTGACTATCATCAACACTTTGCATAGACTGCCTTCCTACGTTAACAGCCTCACATGCTGAAAAAGTTCCACCGTAATGTTGGCTTCAACTGTTTGTCTCATTCAAACAGCTTAGTTCATCTTTGCAGAACTTGGAACCTCACAGACATTACGTTAATTATTTTAAGTAATTTCCTCTACATCTTCACTACACTGACAGTTTCACTGGACCAGCAGTATAGCACCAAACGTGACGGTTCTGGATCCATGTCTGCAATGAGCTACTGTACAGTAGACGGGTGCACAGAGCAGTGTCAGCACCCAGAGCTGTGAAGTCAAGCAGGGAGACATGGAGCTGCAACAGATATGAGCACAGGGGTGCCAACTCTGCTCAACTAGTTATAACCCAAACACGGTTTTTCCTTTTGGATTTTTTTAGCAGTGGGGGCTGGTCCGAACATTGACATATAGGCTAAGCATTCTGTAGCAAATAACAATAAATCCACTATTAATTACATTATCTTAATGCAGAGTAAATACTTCAGCATGTAAATAATGCACCTAAAATACAAACGTTCTCCGACATGCACTCTAACTCTAATGCAGCCCTATTTCTGATACCGTGGGGGGCAGAAATTTTGCCGTGGGGGGCCGCCACGGTCAAATCAACATAGAGGAAACACTGCAAACACAATAATACAACACCCCAAATATACACTCAGGGTGCTTTTACACCTGTCTCATTTAGTTTGGTTGAATTGCACTAGATGGAGTATGTGTCCCCCTTGGTGCAGTTCCTTTGGGCAGGTGTGAATGCAGCAATTGCACTCGTATGCGCACCAAAAGTGGACCAAACAAGCATAGGTCTCAGTAACCTTTCAATTGAATTTGTGGTGAGAACGTGATCCGACCTCGAACCGCTCCAACTAGCACTCCGAAAGTCTGAGCTAAACGTCTCCTGTAGTCAGGTGTGCTTTGCAATCTGTGATGCGGATTTCTCTAATACAGATGATGCTGTGTCATTAATAAATTAGTCATGACAAAAGATTTTTCCATATTTTCTTTGTCAGCAATTATAACGTTAACTAGCTTGTTTGGTAGCTTGTTTAATAGCTTGTTGGATAGTTAGTTTGCTAACTTGCCATCCAACATGCTTTCACTGGTTACAGAAAATGAGCTGGTTGGCTTGTTAGTTAGCTTGCTTGCTATGAGGCTCAGTTCTCAGTTCAGCATCATCTGTATTAGAGAAAATAATCACTTTATCCAATGTTTGAAGTGAATAGCTTTACTTGAGTTCTACACTACACTATTCTCTACAACTGTACTATTTTGAATGTATTATCTGTGTCACTTTCAAAAATTGCTCTTGAGCTATTTCATTTTAATTGTCCCCCTCGAATGTTGATGAAATTTACACCCATGTAATGCACATTCATTGTGCATGTTTATGTATGTGTATGCATGTGCACTTGCTTGTCATTTGCATGTCATTTGTAAGCGTACTGTGGAGTTGAGCGTGGTTTGCAATCAGCTGCACTGGAGAGAGGTGTGGGGATAGGTCATTAGAGCAGTGCCAGGTGACTTTATTGTCTCAGCTGATTCTTGTTGGACCAATTACACTCTCCCTTTATATGCAGTAGCGTGCTGGAGCTTCAGCTGGCAGCCGTAGGAGCTGAGAGGGGCTGCTTTGAATTGTTTTCGTGGGCGTTTTTCTTTTCCGTTGATATCCGGGACGATTATGGATTTTTAACGTTGGAAAATTGGTAGTCAAGTGAGGAGTGGAAAGGGGCAGGTTTGGCCGTTGGCCTGAATAGGCCCGGTAACGACTGTCTGTTCCGCTTCTGCTGGATTGCTGTACCAAAGGTCCTAAACCATGGAACATCGATAAATCTGTCAGAATAGACCTTTTTTCACAGCAGACATGTTGACTTGTCATAGTAGGAAAAGCACAGCTGAAATTGATAACCTTAACGATGGCTCAATTCCATCAAATGTCCCAGTAAGCTATTTCAGTGAGTCAGCATGCACAATACCAGGACCTCTCCTAAGTGGAATGCAGCCATCAGTAATGGTTTAATACCAGGACCTCTCCTAAGTGGAATGCAGCCATCATTAATGCTTTTGAATACACCTGTGCTTTTCCTACTATGACATGTCAACATGTCTGCCGTGAAAAAGGTCTATGGCAGGGAGGGAGACTGACTTGGACAGCATGGAGTTTAGTGGGGAAGATGAGAGGGGGGTGGATGAGTGGAAAACAGTTGAGAAAAAGAACAGATACAAATGCACGTAAGAGTGAAAAAGGACAGAGGTAGCGGTAGCTCAGGCGGAACGTAGAGTGAGGGGAGAGAGAAGATAAAGAGAAAGATTCGAGAGTAGAAATTGTGACTGTTATGGTGAGATTTGAGGGAGAGGGGGAAGTAAAGAAAATGGATCCTCTAAAGTCATTAGAGGGCATATTGGAGAAGTATGACCGAGTTCTAGGAGATGGAAATCTTCTTATAGGTTGTAGCAGTCAAGAGCAGATGGGTAAGGCAAAGAAAATGATTGATATTGGAAACATTAAAATTTCCAAAGTGGTCAGAGTGGGTGAGCAGAGGTCTAGTAGGTGCACGGGGGTAATAAGTGGAGTACCTATAACAGTTAGCATGCAGAGTCTAGTGGAGAACATGAGGGTGCAGAATAGGTCCGTAAAGAGTGCAAAAAGAATGAAAAGGGGAGCTGAGAAAAGGGGCACGGAGACCATTTTGATAGAGTTTGACACAAAGGTACTTCCAGAGGAGATATTCTTTGGAGTCATGAAATACAGTGTAAGGGAGTTTATGCCTAAGCCAATGAGATGCTATAATTGGCAGGAATTTGGACATATTGCCAAAATGTGCAAAGGCAAGAGAAGATGTGCTAGGTGTGGGGGTGAGCATGAATACGGAAAGTGCGGTGATGGAGTGAGACCAAAGTGCTGTAATTGTGGAGGCAATTTCATATTACATATTCATAAAAAGTTTCATATGGTACAGATGAAAAATCAAAGGAAGGAAACTGAATATAATAAAGAACAGTTGGCAGTAGTGGGAAATCAATATAAATAGAAAGCGTGGATAGAAAAGAAGAAACTGGTTACTTTTATAGCAGGAGTAATAAATGCAACATACGGGATAAAATGTAAAAATGAAAGGATTCAGGTCATTGCAAAAGCCGCAGAACATCATTTGGTTATGAAAGGATTAAAGTGGGAAGAAGTGAATGATGAACTTAAGAGTGCAGTCAAGTCAAGAGACAGCACGTATAGATTAATACTACTAATGATTTTACTCCTGGTCCAGGCCCTGGTATTGTGCATGCTGACTCACTGGAATAGCTTACTGGGACACTTGATGTCATGGAGCCATCGTTAAGGTTATCTATTTAAGCTGTGCTTTTCCTACTAGGACAAGTCAACATGTCTTCTGTGAAAAAGGTCCATAGTGACTCAATTGGGAGCTCCATTAAGGTAGGGGAGATATGGAGGATAATTAGGAAAATGGGTGGGGATAGGAGAGAATGGAGTTATCCGGTTTTGAATGATGGGGAGGAGGTTGCGGTAACCAATAAAGAAAAGGCAGAGATAATGGTTAAAAACTTTGTTAAAGTACACAGCTCCAATAATCTGGATGAAATGGGGAGGAGAGGACGAGAAAAAAGCAAGGGGGGAAACTTAGAAGCTTTAAGTGTGGTGAACATAATGTACCTTTTTAGCATGGGAGAGTTAACTCGGGCATTGGCTAATACTGATAATACTGCAGCGGGGAAAGATGGAGTATGCTACATCATGTTGAAACATCTAAGTATGGAGGGGCTGAGGAAGCTGTTGTGTCTGTTTAATAAAGTATGGGAAGAGGGAAATATCCCAGAGAGCTGGAAGGACGCAATAATAGTTCCAATAAGAAAACCAGGAAAGGATGAAAGTAAGCCAAAGAAATTACATGACCTATTGCCCTTACATCTAATGTGTGTAAATTGATGGAGCAGATGGTGAATGAGAGAATCATGTAATACTTGGAAAGGAAAGGTATGATGGCTTCCTACCCGAGTGGATTTAGAAGAGGAAGGGCCACTATGGATCCAGATGTATGTCTGGAAGATGACATAAGAAAAGCCCAGGTAAACAAAGAAAAAGTGGCAGCTGTGTTTTTTGATGTAGAGAAGGCATATGCCATTCTACGGAGGGAGGGGCTGATGATCAAGTTGCACAGGATGGGAATTGGAGGAAACATGTTTAATTGGAGTGTGGGCTTTCTGAGGGGGAGAACCATCCAGGTTAAAGTGGGGGCTGAGTTGTCAAGCAAGCACATAGTAGAGAATGGGCCACCCCAGGGGAGTGTTGTTAGGCCTGTTGTTATTCTCTGTTATGATAAATGATATTTTTGTAAATATACCAGAGGGTATAGGAAGATCTCCGTTTGCTGATGATGGGGCCCTGTGGAAAAGAGGGAGAAATGTGGGGCATGCAGTCGACAAAATACAGGAAAGAGTTTGACAGGTGGAGCGATGGGGCATTAAATGGGGATTTAAGTTCTCAGTGGAGAAAACAAAGTTCATGCTTTTTACAAAAAAAAGAATTAGAGAAGATAATGAGGTTAAATTGTATGGAAGTAAACTTAAGAGAGTAAAGAGTTTCCGTTTTTTTGGGAATATATTTTGACTTTAAATTAACATGAAGAAGATGTGAGACAGGTGGAAAATAAATGTAAAAAAGCGATCAATGTCATGAGATGTCTTGCAGGGGTAAAATGGGGAGCTGACTTATATATATATATATATATATATATATATATATATATGTATGTATATGTATGTATGTATGTATGTATGTATGTATGTATGTATATATATGTATGTATGTATGTATGTATGTATGTATGTATATGTATGTAGCTCTAATCAGGTCAAGGTTGGACTATGGAAGTTTAATACATGGGTCAGCTGCCAAATCTTTGCTTGCGGGCCTGGATAGGATTCAGGCTCGGGCTTTGAGGGTGTGTCTGGGGGCAGTTAGAACATCACCAGTGTGCGCCTTGCAATTTGAGGCAGGAGAAATGCCATTAGAGCTCTGTCGACGTCAACTGAGGGCAAATTACTGAATACATTTGAGGGGACATGAAGAGGCTCATCCAGCAAAAAGTGTACGACAGAACTTCTGGGAGAGAGAGAGCACAGAAATTGAGCTTTGGCTGGGTGGGGCATGCAGTGGCAAGAGACTTAGGAGTGCATGGACTTGAGTTTGCTCAAACTGTAATATGGCCTGCGGTGCCTGTGTGGATGATAGAGGATAGAGCTGTAATCGGGCCTTTAAAAGTTCGCCCGACAAGGCCAGAGCCCGACAGAATTCGGCCCGGGCCCGACAAGTACATTTTGATTGACAGCTTTTTAAAAGCCCAAACCCGTTTACAGCCCGACATAATTCAAATGTGCGCACGCACACAGCTCTTTTGCCTTTTGTCAAGAATGAGTCATTTCTCATTATGCACATGGTCAAAAGTTTTCCACACCTCAGACTTTGCTTTCTTTGCCGGTGCAACCAAAATGTAATCGCCAGAAGCTCAGGCCAGCCTCCTTTTCACCTCCTCAGCATCCATTTACGCGCTAATCGAAACGCATCACCTGACCGCTCATTTACCGCGCAACCCGGAGCACAAGCCCGGCCCGGCCCGAGCCCGTGTAAAATGATAGAAATTAAGACCGAACACGTTGGGTCCTGTCTGGTCCCGTCGGGTTCGGACAAAGATCTTCAGCTCTAATAGAGAATATGGTAGTAGATGTGGACTTGCTTAAAATCAAGGCGAGGAAAGAGAGTAGATCTAGTGAGTTAATGTTATGAATATGAAGAAATTAAATATAAGGAATAGGGCTGGGTGATATGGAGAAAATTAAATATCACGATATTTTTGACCAAATACCTCGATATCAATACCGCAACGATATTGTAGTGTTGACTATTGGTGCTTTCACAAAATATTTACACAATGAGATTTTTGATAAATAATCATCAGTAATGTGGATATAATGACTAAGTGGGTAAAGGCAAATAATAGAACAGTTACAACAGTCTGGTAAGTTCAGAAAAGTACATCACTTTACTGTAATGCAGCCTTTAAAACCAGGAAAAGACAACACTTATGTCATATCACGATATCCAAAATCTAAGACGATGTCTAGTCTCACATCACGATATCGATATAATATCGATATATTGCCCAGCTCTAATAAGTAATATGTGCAAATCTTCACACATGGATCAAAGGATCCAGAAACAGGAAACACTGGATCTGCTATTGTAGTCCCAAGTTACAGAGGGGAAGTTTGTAGCCTGGTTGACACCAGACCCTTCTCAGTTGTAACTGAGAGTGGGTCTTGGAAAGGTTCATTTACAGTTCATTTCCAAAGTGGCGTCACCAACGGACGCGGCTCAAATGCCTCTGGGCGCACTGGATAGTCCAACCAATCAGACCAACGATCCGGGTGACGCTGCGCTTCGGTATCCGTCATGTTAAAAGTAAACAAAAAGCTGCTCACCGTCGCTGCGCTATCGTCGTCGCGTAAAGCCCGCCTCAACGGTTGTGATTGGTGTAAAGCCCGCCTCAGCAGTTGTGATTGTTGCCTCGATTTTGGGGATATTGGAAATGGGTTTGAATGGGCTCTTCGCCAGACTGACTTGCAGAGCAAATCTCAAATTTGCCGGAAGTTTGTCAGGGTTTACCCAGGCTAGGAAGTTTGTAGAAGAACATCAAATTTGTTAAGTGTATTTACAGTGGAGCTATGTGCTATATTGATGGCTCTGGAATGGATGGGAGAATATAGACCCTATAGAAGGCCCTAGTCTGTAGTGACTCTCTATCTGCCCTGTACAGTCTAAGATCAGGAACATCTAGTCGACAGGATTTACTCTATGAAAACATGACAGCACATGCAGGAATAAGAAGACAACGTATTAATATTGTATAATGTGGGTTCCTGCTCACATAGGCATTTTGGGTAATGAGAGGGTGGACAAGCTAGCCAAGCAAGCGGTGAGGAGGGGAAACATAGACACAGTTATTAAATATCAAAAACAGAAGGAACGAGCATTGTGTGGAAGGAAATAAACAAAAAGTGGCAACAGCACTGGGAACAACAAAAGGGAAGACATTTATATAACATCCAAAATAGTGTTGGTAATGTAAGGAGAGGAGGAGGAAAGAGGGACAATTGGGCATACTTATTTAAATAGTACGCTTTTCATCATGGGGAAACATCCAACAGGGTTGTGCAATAGTTGTCAAAAACCAGAAACTGTGCAACATGTTTTAACTAAATGTAGGAAATATATGTTAGAGAGAAGGATCATGATGGAGGGAATGAGAAGAACTGGATTGGGAAAACCTTCTGGAATGTGGAGGAGGTGAACAAGGCAGGAGGTATCTGATTAGTTTGTTAACGGTAGCTGAGTTGTTGGACTGAGAATCTGAGTAACTAGCTGGCAACTGTAGGTGAAAATGTGACACCAGTAGTTGGCGGTAGTGCAACGCAATGAGAAGAAGAAGAAGAAGAAGAAGAAGAAGAAGAAGAAGAAGAAGAAGAGGAAGAAGCCACACACCACAGACAGCAGGAAGCTGTACCTCTGAGCAACAGGACTGTGCGTGAGATAACGGAGAAACCAGAAGCGCACGGTCAGAGTGCGTGCGAGTTTATGTTGTAAATATTTGAGCAATCAGAAAATGAATATTATGGTTTGTGATTCGACTGTCTTGGCTGTGGTTTGTGCAAAGGGTGACCCACAGTGCCAGCAATACTTGCTACGTGTATATTTCACATTCATATATTAGTTTTGGTGGTTTTGTGCAGTGGTGGAGGAAATATTCAGATTCTTTACTTCAGTAAAGAATCTTTTTTTTTACCACACTGTAAAAAATACACATGTTACAAGTAGAGCTGGGCAATATATCGATATTATATCGATATTGTGATATGAGACTAGATATCGTCTTACATTTTGGATATCGTAATATCGTGATATGACATAGTTGTTGTCTTTTCATGGTTTTAACTTACTTACCAGACTGTTGTAACTGTTCTATTATTTGCATTTACCCACTTAGTCATTATATCCACATTACTGATGATTATTTATCAAAAATCTGATTGTGTAAATATTTTGTGAAAGCGCCAATAGTCAACACTACAATATCGTTGCGGTATCAATATCGAGGTATTTGGTCAAAAATATTGTGATATTTGATTTTCTCCATATCACCCAGCCCTACAAGTAAAAGTCCTGCATGGAAAATGGTACTTATGTAAAAGTGTGTAAGTATCATCAGGAAAAATGTACATAATTAAAGTATTACAAGTAAAATTACTCGATGCAGTAAAATCCTCACATTTTAGAAACTTAATTATCAAAACTGTTCTGTTGATCAACTAAGTGTTTAATAACTGTATATTGACTCTTAACTACATTCACCATTTTATATAGACTGTCTTTTCATACTCATTGTGTTATCACTGACCTACATCACTAACTAGAGATGCACGGCCGGTGACCGGAATTAGCCGGTTTTCACGTGCTCGGGCATGACCGGCGACCGGCAGGTCAGTCTGACATACGCCGATTTCATACCGGTCAACGCTACAATTAACCGACAACATACGTTATACGAGTTACAGTTCTCAAGGACCCACGCACACACGGACGCGACAGCACAGTCTCTTTTATCGTTCTCTCAACTTTTCCGTCGTGTCGCGCGTACTCGCTCGCGGTGTGAAGTCTGAATTAATCTGTAACGTGTCAGCTGTTTGGAAATTCTTCAGCGTGTGTGTGCAGAAGATAACAAGTTTGCAATATGCAACACCTGCAAGGAAAAAGTAGGGCGTGGAGGGACGTCACCAAAAACCAAAATAATTTTTTTTTGTTGGATATTGGATGTGAAACATTGCACTTTAGATGGGTGTGAATTTCCCACACCAGG
The DNA here is from genome assembly GCF_010015445.1 of Perca fluviatilis. Classification (NCBI taxonomy): domain Eukaryota; kingdom Metazoa; phylum Chordata; class Actinopteri; order Perciformes; family Percidae; genus Perca; species Perca fluviatilis. The sequence continues at coordinate 45,762,541 of NC_053113.1, forward strand.
AGTAATTTATATAGTTCTATTTTATAGTGATCCATTATCTGTTAAAAAAAAATGCAAAATGTTCTATTAAAGAAAAGATAGCAAATAAATATTTGTGTGTGCTGTAAAGTGGTAAGAACAAATGAAATCGGAATCGGCTAAAATCGGTATCGGCTGGCCTCACTCAAAGAAAATCGGAAATCGGAATCGGCCTAGAAAGTTGTAATCGGTGCATCTCTATCACTAACTAGACCACAACTTGCACTAACTGTATATTGACTCTTCACTACATCTCAGCAGTGTTATAGACTGTCTATTAATGTATATTGTGTTGTTATTATTACTTTCGCATATCCTCCAACTTTCTTACACCTCCCTTCGCGCCGGCTTTGTAATGCCTACTTAATCTGCACTTTATGTAGCCCATTGTATTCTGTTTTCTTGTATTTTATTGTATGTGAAACTGTAGGTTGTCCTGCACGCTTATGCTTTTCTTGGCCAGGTCGTTGTTGCAAATGAGAACCTGTTCTCAACGGCCTACCTGGTTAAATAAAGATTAAATAAAAAATAAATTAAATAATGGTCTAATCATCTCAGCTGGACTTACAGTTATATTGTTGGCTAGTTTCATTTATAAGAAAACATCAGATTTGATAAACTACATGTGTTTTGTGTGCAGAAATCTTAATGTGTAAAGTAACTAGTGTATTGTAGAAGTAGAAAGTGGCATGAAAAGAAAAGACTCAAGTAAAGTACAAGTACCTCAAATTTGTACTTCGGTACAGTACTTGAGTAAATGTACGTGGTTCCACCACTGGTTTTGTGTTTTATTGATCTGCTGCATTTTAGTGTGTGCTGAGACAGACCGTGTGACTGAGCAGCTTAAAGACACACTGCCGTGACTTTGTGAAAGTGTGGAGGAACCTCTTGTGTTATTAGTGGTGAATGACATAACTGATGTCTGACATCATGAACTTTTGACTGTCCCCTGTCTGAACTCTAGAACCTTTGACTGTCCCCTCCTTTGGAGCTTCAGTCTCAGATATATTTTCTCTATTGATGCAACATGATATCATGACTTCGCTTAAACATACACGCTACTTTCACTTTAAGCCAAGTGGCGTGTTATCTGTACGCATTTTGACCACCCCAACCAATTATGTTGATTTTCGCCCTTTCATACTACTCGCTACGTAGCGAGTAACGAGTAGTATGAAAGGGCGAAAATCCATGTAGGGTGGTTGGTCGGGGTGGTGGATCGGTCAAACACAGGACTTTCACCCAGGAGACCGGGGATTGTGCCCCGCGTGTCACGTTTCCTAAACTCAACCGTTGCTTTGTTTTTTACTAAACCCAAACCCGTTCTTCTTTTCCTAAACCCAACCCGTTCTTCTTTTCCTAAACCTAACCCGTTCTTCTTTTCCTAAACCCAACCCGTTCTTCTTTTCCTAAACCTAACCCGTTCTTCTTTTCCTAAACCCAACCCCATTCTTCTTTTCCTAAACCCAAACCCCGTTCTTCTTTTCCTAAACACAACCCGTTCTTCTTTTCCTAAACCTAACCTGTTCTTCTTTTCCTAAACCCAACCCGTTCTTCTTTTCCTAAACCCAACCCGTTCTTCTTTTCCTAAACCTAACCCATCCGCTGTATACGGCGCTCAAAATGCGTACAGATAGGCACACCACTTGACTTTAGAAAGTGGCGTGTATGTTTACGTGATAACACGCCACGGCATGTGGCTTTAGAAAGTGTTGTGTATGTTTACGCGAAGTCATGTGAGGTTGCAGACTGCCTTCCGCTGTATACAGCCAAGAAATAAATTCACACACAATCACAAGGTAATGTAAGTCGATGGAGGCCAAACGGCGTTGACAAACATTGCTAAAAAGTGAGTATGCGTCTTGATAACACGCCAAAATGGCATACGAATTGGCGTGTCATACATATGCCACTTAATGAGATCAGTCTGATTGATGCCATGTTCACTGTGCCTGCACCATTTAGAATTTTGTCCAAAATCCAGTCATTTGCAACATTTGACATTAAAATTCTGTAGGTTTCAGTAATGAATTCATAAAGAGGCACCAGGGACAGGCAGATTAAGAGGTAAATGAAAGGACAGGAAATGAAAAAAAGGAACTGTGAACCACAGTTCCAGTACATCACACCTCCCTCGCTCTTCCATCTGTAAAGTGAGCCCTGGCACAGCAACATGCATGTCTCCCACGGTCTATCACGATTTCATTTGATTTTCTCAACAAACAGGACCTGCTCAGAATGCGTGGGAGGGAGTCACGGCTAAATTTAGCCTCTTACCAAAGACATGTACACAACAAGGGCTCAGCCTGAGCGAGTGAGCAACAGTCACTCCTCAGCTACACCACACACTGCTCTGGTGCTTCACATGCATCAAGCACAAAATCAATTTCAAATCAAATTCAATTTTTATTTATTTTTTTAACCTGGGGGCTGTTTCACAAAAGCAGAATTTATAAATCCAGGATAAAGCGATAAAGCGATAAAGCGAGGCTTGACCTAGTCCAATCTGTGCAGCATGGCTCGGTGTGTTTCACGACGGCCAAGCCAGGCTGAGGAGGAGCGACTAGGTTGAGCCAGGCTGAAGTAATTCAGATAGATGCACGTTCACGGCTTTCTTTAACAGTCAAGGCTAAATTGAGCCAGGATAATCCGCTATCTAGGTTTTGAGAAATAGCCCTCGGGCCATTTACCAGATCTGTGTTGTCAATGAAAACTTTGCTGCAAGACCTTTTGGACAACATGAAAGTTTTAACATATGATAAATGTGATGAAAATAAAGTCACCACGCTGGTACTGACTCACAACTAACAAACAAACCAGACTGTACACTAGAAGACAAATGGTTGGGCTTAATGACATCATGAAATGTCTTTAAACAGTGTCACGTGCACTGTGTGTGTGTGTGTGTGTGTGTGTGTTGGTGTAAATATTTTCCTAGACACACCTGCAGGATCTTACACAGAGGCAGTTTTGAGTACTTTGACAGGTGGTTATGTCTGTGGACAGATATGTGACAGCAATAGCAGATTTGGCGTTTAGTTTATAATGGTGGCCTCTGGGGAAAATGCTTTTTGGCAGCGCAACAGCAAGGCGTTGGAGTGACGGCGTTGGATCCAGCTGTCTTAATCCATCTATGAATGGTTAAATAGTCTTGCTTTGAGACATTTTCAGCCCTATTTTAACGATCTAAGCGCACGGCGTGAAACGCATGGCGCAGGTGTGTTTAGGGAGTGTACGAATCTACTTTTGCTAATTTAACCGCGGGAAAAAAGGGTCCGTGCGCCAGGCGCGTGGTTCAAAAGGGTTGTACTTCACTAAACCTGCTTTCTGAAACAGACCCCAGAACACACCTCTCTGTAAGACCAGCACGCTCATGGGCACAGAGATGGGCGCAGGTGCATTTGCTATTTAAACGACGTGGCCGCTGGACAGGAAATTGACAACTGCGTCAGTCTTAAACTAGCAAAGGCTCTTGCGTCGGGCTTTGCGCTGCGCCAGGTGCAAGATAGGGCCCTTTATGTCATCAGGGTCCTCGGTTTAGAGCGATAGGTTTGCAACTGTATTTAAGTTGGGTACTTTCGGGGAGCCTGGGTAGCTCACCTGGTAGAGCGTGCGCCCCATGCTCATTCCTCAGTACCTCAGTATGTCAGTACCCCCTCCCTCTCCCCTTTCGTGTCGAAGCTGTTCTATCAATAAAGGCCTAAAATGCCACAAAAGGTTGGTACTTTGTCCATAGGTCGTGCTGGTAGCAGCCACAGTATATTTTGTTGGGAGAGTTTAATAGTGTAAAGCGACACACAAGACCTAACATCCTGTCATTGTAGGAAAAGCATGCGTTGGCCTATTAATAACATTTAACAAGGCTCCACTAGTTTACAATAAGAGTGTCTCACTAAGCCATGCCAGTGGGACAGTGAGCCAGTGCATAATACCAGCACCCTGAAACTGAAGCAGCGAAATGGAATTCAGCCATCATTCATTGTTTTATTTACACCCGTGCTTTTTCAGTAGCCTAGCTAATAACAATAGCTATAGACAACTCAAACCTTCCCTTTGGAATAGGCCGACATTCGAGACTTGTGACTCTGTTTAAAGTTAAACATTGTTAGCACCATATAGCAACGAATAGAACGTATTACTATTTTTTGGGTAACAGCAATCAAAACATACAAATAATAGCCTATTAAAATGTGTGTGTGTAGGCTGATGTGTAATCATATCTATGATGTGTAATGAGAAAAAACGTTTAGTGAACATCTGTGACAGGTGACAGAATCGAATGGGTGACAGAATACGACGAAGCACCCGTTTCCAGTCAGGCCTACTTGTGGGCTAAAGGGGTGTAACAAGCAAGAAGCTGGCGGACTTTTCACACACTGTCTTGTCTGCGGTACCGTTGGCTACCATTACAGAACTCGTTGGAGGCTTGAGCACCAGAGCAGGAGCGCGAGCAGCGTATTTCCTCTACCGTACCGTAGCCTACCTCTAAAGTGCGGATCTCCCGCCGGGTGAAGTCACTGGATGCGGCGCAACCGGTCCTGAGAGCCCGCAGACTGGAGAGGGAGATGTCCACCAGGTTCTGGATGAGTCTGCACTGCTTCAGAGCCTCCCGGGCCCCGTCGCTTTCTGTCCCGCTGTGGACCATGCTGTCTCCTCTGGCCGTGTCTCTGTCCATTCCCTTTACATCGGCGCGGCTTGTGTCACACAGCGACCTGAAGACGAGTCGCACACTACTGCTGCTGCTGCTTCCTCTAAAGCCAGCATCGCCTCAAAGCCGTTTCCGCGTTTGGGTCTCCCACAGCCTCCTTCACCGAGCTAACCGAAGGAAGAACAAGACAGCACAAGTTTAACGCTGTTGTAACCTAGCTACACATTTAACCAAAGACTTAAACTTAATTAAGCAAACATAGAGGATAAGTCAATAGATTAATAAAGCACTGAAAAATAGTTAAAGTGCTTAGAGAGATGCAAAAAAATATATACAATCAAATGGATACACGAAAAAGTTAATGGAGCTACATAAGAAATGGAAAACAGAGAATGTAGGCCTATCTGTAATTCTCTAACAAAATATCAGTGGAGGGGGAATATGTATGGTGGGGGAGGCGGGGGTGCTATATTCCATATTGGGGCAACATTTTTTTTAAATGCAATATGGATGCATTTAAGGGATGATACATTTGATTTTAATTTAAAAAAAAATAAGAATAACTTATTTTAAGGACATCAATTACAACATAGCCTACAGCCAATATCAGGCACGTGCAGGGAGGGAGGGAGGGAGGGGGGGGCGGAGGGTGCTTGAGCACCTGCCCTTGCCCCTTGATGCCCAAAGTGCCCTTTTGTCAAGGAAAAAAAAATTTAAAATTTAATTAAAGGCCCTTTTGTGAAGGCCTGCCCAAATCTAACTATTAGTAAATTAATGAATAATAATTTATTCGTAAATAAAATGAACCACATGATGACCTTTCACCTGATACCTCGTCCAGACCGGGACGATTTGCCGCACGCGCGTTTTTTTTAATATTGCACCAGAAGGAGAGGATCTTCAATACCGCGGCTGCTGGTAAGTGCTGTTCTCAGCGAAGCGGTGTGTTTGTAATGTATACTGATTATTATTATTATTATTATTATTATTATTTTACAAGAACGACGTGAAGAGAGCATGGAGCTGTTGTTTATATTGCTGTGTGCAGGGGTTAAATTGGGCCGGGGCTCTCCGGGGCTCAAGCCTGCTCGTTTGTCCGGATGTGTCTAAATATGTCACAATTTAGTCTCGGCGGAGATAAGACATTAGTACAATCAGAACACGGCAACAACCCGCCCAGAACTGCAGACAATTCCCCGCGGGTCAACTACATAACGCCAAAGTGTCTCCGTCGGTAGATAAAATGCCTTCTATAAAGCTAAAAACCCGTTGGCAGCGGTGTAAGCCCGGTGCTCGGAAGCTCCACCGGCCGCTACGAGTTCATGTCGCTGACCAAGCCGTGGAACCAGTTCTCGCTGTCGCATCTCCTCCAGCGGCAGGGCTCCGAGCCGGCCACGGAGAGCCCCACTCGGCGCCGTCTGTCTGTGTGTGTGTGTGCGCGCGCGCACGTGTGTGTGTTGTAGTAAAGAGGGAGATTGGGAGAAGGAAGTTTGTGTGGTGGACCTGGTCACCACAGACCCAAATCTTAGCAGCTGTTGCTACTGTCATATGCTGCACTCTTCATGTGGCACATTATGTTTGGCACATTGTATGGGTCACTTCTTATATCATAACAAGGTAATACAATGTGTAATCAAGTGATGATTGATTAACAGTAATGTAAATGCTAAATGCCCCAATACCTGTTGATACTACAACAATGCAAAGTATAGGCTCTTAACCTTGCAGTTTTGCACATATCATGTAAGACTCAATTTATCCATTTCTTTGCACAAAACTCTCCAGAAAGTGCCATTTAGCGGTTTATTTTTCAATTTTTTTTTCCCTGGGGGGCATACACCCGGACCCCCCTAGGGAGAGCCCCCCCACATAACAAATCCCAATTTAACCCCTGCTGATAAGGCATTAAATAAAACTATACTGTACTGTAGGAAACGGGCCACGTTGATTTTGTATAATGACGATGTCCTAGACAGAGTTTACTATTCTTTACTATTCTGTATAACAGAGAAGAAAAAGCCTTCAGATTGGGACAATTTAAGACACTTCAGTTTGTAATTCCAGAGTTATTAATAGGTGCAAAGAAAATTGTTTTTTAAACTTTTGACCTTATAATGGTCTTTTCTATTCTGATTCTTTTACAAAACTGCATAACAACATTTACTGCCATATAAATACAGAAGCATCCGTATCGATACACGTATCAGAAAGGAATGTGTCACAATATATTGATGTATTGATATTTTGAGCACAGCCCTATTTGAAGCCTTGTTCCATGTGCCCCTTTTATACTTTGAGCACCTGCCCCTCCAAAGGTCTCTGCACGGCCCTGGCCAATATAATATATGGTGAAAATGTGCACCGGACAACTTGGATTTATAAAGCAGGCATCTTCTAAACATTAGTTTCAATCTCGCATTGCAGCGCTGTGGAGTAAATGTAAGTCTGGCTACACCACACGGGATAGGAGAAAAAAAACGCTCTGGGTTGTTTGCATTTCTGTGACTATATATTTAACTTTTAAATGTTTATGAAACTGTGTAATGTTCCATCTGATGATCATAAATGACCTGTAACAGCAAACGAGACTAAATGCCGCGCACTATTTACCTCGGAACTCGGAAGCCGGAACTGGGAATGACGTCATACCCGAGTTGAATGCGTTCTATTTAAAAGTCAGATTTTCATTGTTTTCATCAGCTCTAGCCCGGTTAGCTATTGTTAGCAACCAGTTGATAACAACGCATTACGCGTTTTTTTTGTGCATGCAAACAGCTTAACAACATGTCCACAGATAGAAGTTGGACATGCCTGTGTGAACGATTTAGTGACACAAATAAGACAGGAGTGCTGATAACTTTATGTTACTGCAGCTTTCACAACTGTTGATACAGGGGGCAGCCATGTTGGATTTTGAACTCGGCTACTGCGAGGTTGTACGAGTTCCGAGCTTGTAAATCCGAGGTCAGGGGGCGTTTCCGACTTTGACCTCGTAAAAAAACGAGTTCCGAGGTAAATAGAACGCGGCATTACAGTGAAAAGAACCCTAGTTTTATATAGTTTTTATTAATGCCTCTGCCCGGGTCCGATTTTTTCCCACAAAGTCACAAAATGAGTTACGGCAGGTAGAGGGCGCTACAGAGCACACATTCTGATGGGTCACAGATTTCGGCGTAACACCGGAAAAGCCTGTAGTGAGTATCCAGCCAGTTAAAAGGTAGCAGGAGATTTCTTTATATAGGCCTACTTTTATTTTAGAAGTAGTAAGCCTAGTTATGGCTGATACTGGGGCAGGGCCATCACAGGAAAGAAGGAAATAAACGGAGAACAACTGAAAGGGAAAGTGACAGATGGAGACAATTACGGGATTGTAAATGATTCAAAACCCACCCCGAATTGGCCCTCAGATATGTAATATGTCTATTTTATTCATTAAATAACTTTACAATGCGCAATGTTGTTGTAGTCAGTTTTCATGTTGTTTTAGTAAGTGTTTGTGTTGGCCTACTATTTTCTTTTCCCTTGTCCCCCTGTACTGAAGATCTTTGCCCGAACCCAACGGATTCAGTCAGGTTTGGTCTTAATTTCTATCATATTACACGGGCTCAGGCTGGGCTCGGGCTCAGGCTGGGCTCAGGCTGGGCTCAGGCTGGGCTCGGGCTGGGCTCGGGCTGGGCTCGGGCTCGGGCAGGGCTCAGGCTGGGCTCGGGCTGGGCTCGGGCTGGGATCGGGCTGGGCTCAGGCTGGGCTCGGGCTGGGCTCGGGCTGGGCTCGGGCTGGGCTCGGGCTGGGCTCCGGCTGGGCTGGGCTCGGGCTGGGCTCCGGATTGCGCAGTAACTGAGCGGTCAGGTGATGCGTTTCGATTAGCGTGAAAATAGATGCTGAGGAGGTGGAACGGAGGACTTATTTTATTTCTTTGTTCCAACTTCTAAGTGGCCAATAGCCTACGTTAGGCATGGATAAATGATAAAAAATGTATAAATGACTCATTCTTGACAAAAAGCGAACGTGCTGTGTGTGTGCGTACATTTGAATAATGTTGGGCTGTAAAAAGCTGTCAATCAAAATGTACTTGTCGGGCTCAGGCCGAATTCTGTCGGAGTCGGGCCGTGTCGGGCCGAACTTTTAAGGCCCGATTACTGCTCTACCCTGTACCTGTGTAAAGCGTCCGTGGGTTTTGGTGAAATGCGCTATATTAATCTAAGTTATTACGTTCGTCGCTACAACTCGTACAGCTCGTTACACAGTGACAGTGATAACGTTGCCCGGTTTAGCTCACGATACATCCAAAGTAGGCTAAGTTACCGTATGCAACACTTGAAATGCAACGATGCATCTGTAACGTATTCTCTTATTGTAAATGAACCACTTTAAACCAGTCACATTCGTCTTGGGCGGCGCTAAGCTCCGAAAAAAAGGACTGTGGCTCTGCTAAATAGTCTCGGGAAGGAACTTGTTTTGGTGGAACATTTGCACCCCGCGAAAGAAAACGTCACATACAATATCAAATGAAGTTAACTGTTGACATAATACAGTAACGTGAGGTATTTAAATCAGCTGGATGCATGGTTAAACTTCATTTGCTCATACCACTGTATCGCCGTGTGTAAATTGTCCACAGCAATCCCACCAATCGGTCTCAAAACGTCCCAGTTAGAGAGGAAACGCCGTAAACATATTCTTTGTAAATCTTTACAATCATTCCCCAGAAGAACCAAGCAGGCCTGCCTTATTGCAGCATCCACATTTTCTTCAAAACGTGTCATTTTCAGTGTGTAGCTCGCAGACTCAAAGTTTGTTGTTTGTTGGGATTTTGAGAACAGAGACACACAAAGAGCGGAAGGCGAGGGACCTCACGCGCCGGATGTCAGGCAGTTATCCTGGAAATGTACTTCCGTTGATCCAGACTCCCTCTTTATCTATCATATTTACCTCCCATAATCTTCGGGACTACTTTCATCATCATACAGGCCAGCATATACAGACCCTTTCCAAAAAATTTGAATATCATGGAAAAGTTTATTTATTTCCATAATTCCATTCAAAACATTAAACTTCCATAGATTATAGATTCAGGGCCCACAACTTAAACGATTTCAAGTATTTAGTTGTTTATTTGTACATGATTTGGGCTTCCAGCTCATAAAACCCACGAAAACAGGATTTCAAAAAGTTTGAATACTGTGAAGAAATCACCATAAGAAGGACTGGACTGTTGGCCAGTGGTCCAAGGTCCTCTTCTCCGATGAAAGTAAAGTGTGCCTTTCATTCGGGAATCAAGGTCCAAGGGTTTGGAGGAAGACGGGTGAGGAACAGAACCCAAGCTGCTTGAGGTCCAGTGTGAAATCTCCACAGTCAGTCATGATTTGGGGTGCAATGTCCAGTTCAGGTGTTGGTAAACTCTGCTTTCTTAAATCCAAGGTCACCGCATCAGTCTAGCAGAATGTTTTAGAGGACTTCATGATTCCTTCTGCTGAGGATCTGTATGGAGATGCAGATTTCATCTTCCAGCAGGACCTGGCCCCTGCCCATACCACCAGAAGCACCAAAACCTGGTTTGATGCCCATGCCATCACAGTGCTTGACTGGCCAGCCAACTCGCCGGACCTAAACCCCATTGAGAATCTATGGGGTATTATCAAGAGGAAAATGAGGGGCACCAGACCCAAAAACAAAGAAGAGCTGACAGCAAGCATCAAGGAAATCTGGGCTTCCATAACTCCCAGGCAATGCCACAGCTGATTGGCTCAATGCCACGGCGCATCGAGGCAGTGATTAAGGCAAAGGGATTCCCTACCAAGTATTGAAGATTGACGTATCGTTTTGAAAGTACCATATTCTGATTGATTTGATGTGATCCTAATTTCTTTTTTTTCTGCAAAAACTGAGAAGTAAATGGTGATTTCTTTACAGTATTCTAATTTTTTGAAATCCTGTTTTCGTGGGTTTTATGAGCTGGAAGCCCAAATTATGTACAAATAAACAACTAAATACTTGAAATCGTTTAAGTTGTGGGCCCTGAATCTATAATCTATGGAAGTTTAACGTTTTAAATGGAATTATGGAAATAAATAAACTTTTCCATGATATTCTAATTTTTTGGAAAGGGTCTGTACTTTATGGTACATGCATTGCATTAACGAAAGAAAAAATATCTTGTAATTATAAGTTACTAAGTTACAAGATCAGGTTTACTTCCGACATCAAACAAAAAAGGAAATGGTTCACGAAGCTTCATTCAGCTATCACTAATTTAATCTGCTTGCATTTCCTTATTACAGAAGTGTTCTTGCAGGAAGAGAGTGACTTCCAGCAGTTTAGCAGCTCATTGACATAATATTAATTCCATCCAGATTAAGTAACATACATATTTCCCAGTGTCTCATACCGAGAAGCAAATAAAAGCAGATTAAATCATCACTGCCCACTAAGCTCGCGGCGATTGATAACTATACCTTAACTTGCCCAAAAGTGATTATAAGATAACTCATAATTACGAGATAAAGTGTCTTTTTTTTTCTTCTTTTGTGAATGCAATGCACTTCTGTAGTATTTTTAAAAGATTTACATTTAAAAAAAAAGCTACACAACATTTGAATTCATCATTTAATTTAAAAATAGTAGTTTGTAGTTGTTTCTACAAGGCACTGTACTGTTTTGTAAGGCTTTTATTTTAAAGGCCAGTAGTAGTTTTTCTGTTTAAATATCACTAACACGAGTGTCTTGATGGGTTAGGGTTAGGGTTAGGGTTAGTTCTGGGAGTTTAACAGTAACAAACACCTGCTGCAACATGTCTGTAGCACCTCATGATAATAACCACTTTAAATCAACAGCCATGTAGCAATGGGACCTCATGATCGAGTGACTAATGTGTAATGTAGTAATGATCGAGTCATCTGACAACAAACATTTACTTTGTTACCGAGCTTTTTTCACATGTATTGCAAGCCTAGACGTGTTCAGCATGTCAGTTTGGACTGGGTGGAAAATAATCTATTGTAAATGTAAAACTGTTTCATTATTTTATTTATTTTATTTTAATTTATTTCAGGTTTATTTATCAGGGACAATGCACACTGATAATACATAAAAGTAAAATGTGCCAGAATTAGCCTGGAGGCTATTTTACATCCGCTGTCCCTGGGCTGGTGGTAACAGGTCACCCTAAAATGAGATAAAACGAGAGCTATCAATAATACATAGATACAAGATTTGGCCCTATACAATTCAAAAGTGTATTATACTAATGCTAAAAGACAACAACATAAAAGCAAGAACAGCTGGTTAAGATCAACACAAATACACACACACACACACACACACACACACACACACACACACACACACACACACACACACACACAGCTGAACTGTCAGACCAGATCACAAACAATGCAATAGCATAGACATATACATTTTGGTGGACATGAACAAAAACAACATTGCTTGGACAGTAACAAGCAACATACTATTTCCCTAACTATACAATAGGAAAACAGACACAGAGGCAGAGCACAAAAAACACAGACAGACAGACAGACAGAGTGGAGAGACAAGAACATTAACAACAAGCGTGTCTTTTACATACACTTGTTAATTAGAATAGACTGCCATCTGCTGTCTGAGTTGGTCAATGAAGAATCACAATCAGAGGTAAAATGGCACATTACGACACAAATACAGGCCTGTCCTTGAACCCGTGCAGCAGAGATCAAGCCCTCCATGAGCTGTACAGCATCCTAAATCTCAACCATCTGCTGTTAGCTGAACCTGCTTCCTGTTTCTCTGTGGACGGGGAAGAAGAATCCAGACATGTCACCACAGCGGTTCAGTGAAAGCATCACATTGTTATCACAGAGTATTACATTCCACCTAATAGACCTTTTTCGCGGCAGACATGTTGACATAGTAGGAAAAGCACAGGTGTATTCAAGCCCATTACTGATGGCTGCATTCCACTTAGGAGAGGTCCTGGTATTGTTCATGCTGACTCACTGGAATAGCTTACTGGGACACTTGATGTCATGGAGCCATCGTTAAGGTTATCAATTTCAGCTGTGCTTTTCCTACTATGACAAGTCAACATGTCTGCTGTGAAAAAGGTCCATAATGCACTTTGCCAAGTGAAGTGGTGCAAAGAGCACATAGAGTGGGCCTCTGCTGTTGAGTGGATGAAGGCTCAGCTTGTAATATTGCACCTTCCTCGGTTATCTCCTCATTCTAAAACCACGTTGGTCTGATTTCTACGACTTCTCATGAGTCCCCCGACTCCAAGTAATCTTGAAGTCGTTTTTAACTTCAGTAGAACAAGACAAACATGGTAAGAACATCTGTGTGAGCATTCAGCTACCCAGGACACAGAACAAAATAAGAGCTTGTCTCTCAGTCTCCTGTCCAAAAACTGAGAAAGCTGCTTTGATTGGATCACAATGAGCCCTTGTGACTTGTAAAAGAGATAAGAAACTTTTTTTTTTGTGATTTAAATCTGCATTTTCATTGTAGCTTCATTTACACTGACAGTTTGATGCAGCAGAGAAAGATTATTATTCATTAGTTCAGTGTTTCTCAAAAGGGGGTGAGCCTACGCATATCCCTAGGCGTACTTTGGAGTTCTGCAGGGGGTACGTGAGATTTTTTTCAAATGGTAATTCAGAAAATATCAATCATGCGTAATTCCTCACACTGTTGTAATTCATTAATTTAGTGATTCTTAATATTCGAAAGGTAGCTTTTAAGTGTTTTTCAGTTACAATATTGTTGCTTAGTATATCAGACACTGATGGCGCAGAGCTGTATAATGCCTCTTTATGTAGGCTTTTTTTTTTTTTCTACCAAAAATGTTTTTTTGCTGGTCAAATATTTCAAAGGAGGTACATTGTTGAAAAGTTTGAGAACAGATACAGTCATAGCTGGGTTTGTCTCCCTTTGCCAGACCTTCTTTCACAGCGCTGCGGAGGAGGGTTTAGCAAGTCCACACAGCATTCTGGGATGGGAGAAAAACGTTCTCTGGTTTATTGGCATTTCTTTAAACCAATCACAATCGTCTTGGGCAAAGCTAAGCTTCTCACGGTGCCGCTGCAAAATAGCCTCGTGAAGGAACATGTTTTGGTGGAACGTGTGTACGTTCAAAAGTTGTTTTAGTCGTGCAACAGAAAACTTCGATTGGTCAGATACGAAGTACAAATACTTCGTTACCTTACTTAAGTAGAAATGTTGGGTATCTATACTTTACTGGAGTAATTATTTTACAGCAGACCTTTTACTTCTACTCTTTACATTTTCACGCAATTATCTGTACTTTCTACTCCTTACATTTTAAAAATAGCCTCGTTACTCCTATTTCAGTTCGGCTTGTTATCATTCTGGCTTGTCATCGTTCAAAAAAAAAACCACAAAAACAACCAAAAACCTATCCAGATAAATCCGGAGAGAGTGAATTTGATTGTGGTTGGATGAGAAGTATAAACATATACCATTCCGACACCCTATTGGTTTGTATGCGATCCATCGCACCTGCACAGACCCGGTGCTAACACGCCACCGGTGCCTTAACAACCGTTATCTACCGGACCGAATAGCAACGCGGACTTCGGTGCCTTATTAGGTGTCACCGAAATGCCTGCGCTTCTCTCTGATGCTCCGAAAACGGACGTTAGAGGGAACTGAAACATCGCCACACGGGACGCTAGTTAACACTACAGTTGGCAGCAGGTAACGTTAGCCTAGCGTTAGCTAGCAGCTGGAGTAAACACGTTAAAATGCTGACAGCTAAACGGTGTAAAAGTGTGTCTGTATTTCACTGGAGAGGACTCTAACACCAGACTGTAGCTGCCGTTGTCTGAAAAACACAGAAGAGATGTGTCCCCTTTTTCAGCCCTTCTGAGTTTGAACGTATGATTTTAATATAACATTATTATAGTCATTATGGCCTTTAGGAAAATGTTTTTTTGTGGAGGTGGGGTAGTGCACTATAGGCCCCTGTGGGGGCGGGCTAAGCTTTTGTCCTTAATGGCATTTTTCCCCCCTTACATTACTTTTACTTTTATACTTTAAGTAGTTTTGAAACCAGTACTTTTACACTTTTACTTGAGTAAAAAGCTTGAGTTGATACTTCAACTTCTACAGAAGTCTTTTCAAACCCTAGTATCTATACTTCTACTTGAGTAATGAATGTGAATACTTTTGACACCTCTGGACAGATAGTCTAGCTAGCTGTCTGGATTTACCCTGCAGAGATCTGAGGAGCAGTTAACCATAGTCCTCACAAATCAGCCGGAGGTTAGAACGCCAACACAGAGACAGAGGAAGGGGACGGACATCGTCGAAAAGACATGCATCCAGCGGAATCAGGGAAGAGTAACTGGAAGACTATAGCTGGGTTAACCTGTTTGGGTGACTTCTTCTGGACAAAGCGTATTGTCAACATTAGCAGGTAAACTCTGGAATAACTTGTCCCTCCCAATAAGAGAAAGTCCTACATTCAACACCTTTAAAACTCACTTAAAAAGTGGCTCCAAGAAAACCAGAGATGCATTCACTTTTAACTGTCCCAGATTTTATCACCTATACACTTTCACTGTTAAATTGAATGCAGTATAGAGGTGGATGAATAACATCTTTGTCATCATGTATTTTTGTTTTGTTTGTTTGTTTTATCAATGTATATCTCAACCATTATGTGTACTTTTTAATTTATAGTGAATGAATGCTTTATGACTGCTGGCTGTCTTTATGTTAGTCCTGTGTCACCTGCCTAGGGACTGCAGATGAAGTTATTTTTACTAATTCTGGCATATTTAAATGGCGTTTTTTTTTACAACAATTTTCATAAATATGCATGGTCCCTATCAAATAAATCAATACAATAAAAAATAAAAATACATTTTTGGACCCCTGTTAGCCACACCCCACCTCTCGCCCTGGGCATTGTGCCAGTTCTCCTAACGTTATATTATAATGCACATAGCATACTAAATATGACGGCTGTATTATTTGCTCCCAGGTTTTCTATGTGCAGGACAATAGCTGCCTTCGAGGAGTGGGCTTGAACAGGCAGTCAGGCCCTGCTCATAGCAGGTAGGTGTACAGGTAACTCTTCCCTTAATAGCACTTTGAATCAGATTGCTATGATAATTAAACATCATTTTTTTATGTGAATAAACATAAGTAAGTATAAACATAACCACCACTATGTACCCACAACATATACATTTAATAATGTCATACAAAAACAATGCACTCAGAAACACAGACTTGATTCAAGATATTTTGGACAATAATTGATCTTTGAGGCTGTCAGAATGTGCTTTTTTTCTGGTACCATGTCCTATTGCACCCTGTGCCACTACTCTGGATAATTTTAACAAAGACAAACATTAGATCTAATAATAATTATAAATTGTATTTAAAGGCACCTTTCTCGGCACTCAAGGATACATAAGACATTTAAAAACAGCAAATAATAAGAATACAACAACAATAACATCAACAGAAAGAGCCAGAGCAACTGACATCAAGTGGAATAGGCAGTTTTAAACAGATGTGTTTTGAAATGGGGGAATGAATCAATGTTTCTGAGTTGGGGTGGTGATGAATTCCAGAGACGGGGAGCAGAGCGACTGAATGCTCTGCTCCCCATGGTGGTGAGACGGGCGGCGCGGACAGACAGGTGTATGGAGGAAGAGGATCTGAGGGAGCGGGAGGGAGTGGGACGCTGGAGGAGATCAGACAAATATGTGGGGGGGCGAGGTAGTGGATGGCCTTGAATGCAAACAGGAGGACTTAGCTAGCAGCTGGAGTAAACACGTTAAAATGCTGACAGCTAAACGGTGTAAAAGTGTGTCTGTAGAGAGGATCCTAACACCAGACTGTAGCTGCCGTTGTCTGAAAAACACAGAAGAGATGTGTCACCTTTTTTAGCCCTTCTGAGTTTGCACGTATGATTTTAATATAACATTATTATAGTCATTATGGCCTTTAGGAAAATGTTTTTTTGTGGAGGTGGGGTAGTGCACTATAGGCCCCTGTGGGGGCGGGCTAAGCTTTTGTCCCTAATGGCATTTTTTCCCCCTTAAATTACTTTTACTTTTATACTTTCAGTAGTTTAGTTTTACACTTTTACTTGAGTAAAAAGACAGAGGTCTACAGAAGTCTTTTCAAACCCTAGTATCTATACTTCTACCTGAGTAATGAATGTGAATACTTTTGACACCTCTGCCAGGTTGCCAACATGCCGAAAAGAAATCCCTTTTTGTGACCCATGAGTCAGTGAATGGAAAACAGCGCCCTCTACTGTGACTGCATCAGGTCAAAACCTGTCCCCACACAGAACCCCTCTCCCCCCCTACTTCACTAAATACTCAAACAGATGAAGCGTGCAGCCTCTCGGGGGCACAGGCAGAGCGTTAAACCCACATCAGTGTGGCTCAGTGTGGGCTCATATCCCTGAGCTGACATGGAGATCGCTGAGCTCCTGAGCCTGGTGGAGAGTGACAGAAATACAAACGCATTGTGCAGTATGCTGGTCCCCAGTGGGAGAAGAATCCCCCTTAGCTGAGGTTAGGTCTGCGTAGCTGCGTAAGCTCTGTCTTCCACCCAGGGGCGATTCTAGGATCAGAGCTTTAGGCGTGCCTGGAACCATTCTCTAAGATAATTTTTTGGGCATTTCCTGCCTTTAATCACCAGGACAGTATGAAAGGGGAGAGAGAGGGGGAAGACCTGCAGCAGGTCGGATTCAAACCCCCGGTCCCCTGCGTGGAGGAATAAACCTCTACATGACCCTAACCCTAACAACTTTGCTACCCGGGTGTCAGCCTTGTAACGTGATACTTTTTTAAACATTATTCTACTGTACTAACTGTGCATTTTAACATCATTTTGACCCATTGTGCTAGGGGAAACACTGATTTATGTAACTACAAAGACACCAACAATTCTGATAAACATCCTTTAATGCGAGCCACAGGGCCATTACTACAAAGGCAAGGTGGTTTTACAAATGATATCGGATATTAGATTTAAGCGATTTTGACCAATTTTGACAGTTTTCTGAAAATGGCTCTGAATGTTTTTCTGAATGATCTAGGCATCAATATTCTGGATTTAGTTTCACGATGTTGTGATATCCCGTAGAGCAGAACTGAAAAAGGGCTAAAATCGCCCCCGCTTCCACCTTATTTAAGACGCAGCAATCTTGAGCTATCTCTCCAAAATAGTTCACAATCTTCTTTTCCCATGAGCGGCTACTAACTTTTATGTACACTGACAGGATTCCTGCAGCCCCTGCTGGACCAACGCCCTCTCGCTCACCGTATCCGTGCAATGGGCCTGTGTGTGCGTGCTTTGTTTAGGGTGTTCAGTCGCAGGTTGTCATCATAAAGGATTGCAGGGGAGTGGAGTGGAGTGGAGTGGAGTGGAGTGGGTGTAGCACAAGAACAAGCAGCTGCTCCGGGCCCTGCAGTCTCCACAGACCCTGAAACTAGCACTTTTTTTTTTTTGCATTCTGCATTCTGCACTCAGCCCAATCAGCCTGCTTTTTCTTATACTAACAGCTATTTTGAATACATTTGTTTCTGTACTTTATTTCTTATTAACATTTATGTCTGTTTGTGTACTGTATGTATGCACCAATCACCAAGGCACATTCCACGTATGATTCTGGATTCTGATTTGAAGTGGCGAGCTTACTACTCGCACTGTTTTTACATTTGTACTTTGCATGACTGAAGCTGAATCCAAATCTGTATTAGTTATGGTTATCAGTGTATTCCTGATGAACAGCTACCAATATGTTTGTTCTAGATCTTTCCAGCAGCGCACGTTTGATGCCGTTGTTCGTGTGAGGAGAGATCAGCCTGCATGGCTCCACCCCGACAGACACACACACACACACACACACACACACACACACACTTTATTGCCTCTGTTTACCTCAAAAGAAAGAGACAGAACTAACGTCAGCAGTATGTCTGTATTGTCACATATTTTGGTGTGACAGTTGTGTGTTTGTGTGACTGTGAGCTTGGGCTGATGTGAGGAGGAACTTGTTTCTGAGCTTGAACAGGATTCTGTGTGCAGTCTGACACGTAGCACATTCCTCGACCACAGCAGCTCCTCTATCTAGCAGATCCGTGCAGGAATATGAACGCTTTGCCATGTGTCGTACACGGACCATTCTGCATCAGGGAATATAGTGTGTCATGAAAAAAGACTTAGGGGGACAAGACTGAACAAAATACCTGGAATTAACAGTAAAGGAAGAATTGAAGCCCGCAGCTTGTTATGTTTGTCTTTCTGCCTGCTCCACCCTCCTGTCCTTGAGAGCCCATAACACAGCGATTACTCACTTCCTCTGTGTGTTGAAATCTCTCTTGCACTGGCTCTGAGATCCTCATGAAGCCACATGATGATGATGATGATGATGATGATGCAGAGATCACAATGTTACAAATGAAATTGGATTATTTTCACTCATGACACCTTCTTTGGTTCATGTCACATGTGATGCAGGTTTGGCTGACTTAAAGCAGAGCTACTCAGCTATCAAACATTTTTCCTTTCTTTACTATATGATAATGTAGGCTTACTGTAGCCTGAATATGCACTGTGCAGTTGTGGAATGTAAAATGAAATCAATACAAACACATGTCTAATCCCACTCTCTCCTACATTTAGTTTTCTCGTCTGCTACAGCACACACTGTAAATCCCATCCTGTGTTCTCCTTTGTGAAAAAGAAAAACAGAAACCAAAAAGGAGAACTTATATTTGACGTTTTGGTTTCAAGATGGTGCCCCCTTTATCTTTGCATGAATTGATCAGAATACCATTACAGTGTTTTCCCTAGGTTTGTGGAAGACATGGGTGCACATTTATGGTGGGTGGGGTGGGGGGGGGGTTGTTTAAGTTGTCCTAGCTCAAGAAAATTTTCAGTTTCAAAGTCGTTAAAGGTCCCATGGCATGAGAATTTCACTTTATGAGGTTTTTTAACATTAATATGAGTTCCCCCAGTCTGCCTATGGCCCCCCAGTGGCTAGAAATGGTGATAGGTGTAAACTGAGCCCTGGGTATCCTGCTCTGCCTTTGAGAAAATGAAAGCTCAGATGGACCAATCAGGAATCTTCTCCTTATGAGGTCATAAGGAGCAAGGTTACCACCCCTTTCTCTGCTTTGCCCACCAAGAGAATTTGGCCCCCCCATGAGAGAGAGACATCATGGCTTTCATACAAGCAAAGTGGCAGGCCACTTCAGATACAGTATTAGGGGACCACTAAGGTCTATATAAAAGAGACTTCAGATACAGTATTAGGGGACCACTAAGGTCTATATAAAAGAGACTTCAGATACAGTATTAGGGGTCCCCTAATACTGTATCTGAAGTCTCTTTTAAGGTCTATATAAAAGCATCCAAACAGCAGCATGTCATAGGACCTTTAAAAAACAAAAAAGGTATAAGTGAGGTATAAGTGTCCAATATTTCATAGCAAAACAAAGTTAGAGAAAAGTCTGAAAATCTGTTTGTTTTCTTGACTTTCCTACACCATAATCATCTGACAACCACCCAGATGCCTCTTGTGACATATGTAGAGAGGGTTGGGAACCACTGGAGTAAAGGCCAACTGGTTCTAAAGTCAATAAAGCAGCTCCACCTCAGCTGTACAGTTTACACACTGTTGCATCAGAATTAACAATCCAATATTGTCATACTGTACAGTACATAACAATGTATCAACTACTTTTACTGATAATACTTGTTACTGTTAACTTTTACTGAAGAAGGATTTCAAATAACTATTGTTGTGTTGGTACTTTTACTTGTATTTCTACCACCACTACCACTCTGTCCAGTGATTTCAGTCTGCATGCTGGCGTTTATATATCCCGCTCCCTCAGTACTGGAGTTAATGCACCGATCTGACACCACTTAATTTAGCCCTGAAGAAAATCTACTTTAAAGTGGTTTATTTACGTTCTTTTTCCGTTATGACTGACTTGTCAAACTGGATAATAAAAGAAAGTTCTGTGGCGTTCATTGTTTGTGTTTGTTCATGCTTCACAAAGAGTTTAACAACAAAGATAGCAATCATATCACATCCATACAGGGTTAGTAGTATACAGCTGTTAAAACATAATGAAAAATATGGCACACTGGTATCGGATCAGTCCTCGGGAAGGAAACAATGGTAATGGACCATCTCTATTTTATTGTTTTTTTTATCTACTTTTACCATTTTGGGGGGTTGTATTATTACATTTTCATCATTTTTATTTGCATTAGTCTCACATTGTTTTTACTGTTAACGTGTGCTTATCATCAGCTTGTCAGCCCTTAGTCAGCACAAACCTGTTCATCCGTGAGTTATCGTGAGAAGCACTGTCGTGATTTCTAGAACACGTTTTTCACATGCCCCTTTTGAGCTCAGCAAACAACCTTTTGAGAAACTGGCCCTTTTACATGTCAGTAAGCCTTTTGTTTGTGCTAGCAGCCTGTTAAACTAGCCTTTCAAGAAACAGATATTCCTTTTAGCAACTGGTTTAGTACTCAGTTGATGAAAAGTTTCCTCGACCCAGACAGAAGCTGAGCTCTTTGACCTGTAGTGACCCTGCTTCAGTATGTGTCCTCATCCCTGATGCCAATAATAAACCTGATCACATGTGATTGTGTGTGTGTGTGTGTGTGTGTGTTTTAGATGCTGGTAGATTTCCATTCAGCCAATAAAAGGATCCCTGTAGCTATACAGTACTGCATCGAGGCATGAACCTCTAAATATACGTGCGCCTGCTCTACCCACTGAGCCAACCTGGCGCCCCACTTTTTATGATCATTTCCTAGTCATACAGTACAGTACATCAGACAATGGTCAAAATGGCAACTACTAATGGCAGGACATAGAACAATCAGTAACCCCAGCTTTGCACAATAAAGACTCTTCTCACTATCAACACAACCCTATCAGCCTATAAACTCTGGGGAGCTTATTCCCCGGAGTCCTTATGTTTTCTCGCCCTGCTACGCCCTGCCACCATCGCACTAAATGCTTGCTCTTGGGGGCATTACTGGAATTGTTGGGTCTTTGTAAATTATAGTGTGGTCTAAAACTACTTTCTGCAAAGTGTCATGCGATAACTCTTATGATTTGATACTATAAATAAAATTGAACTGTCGGAAAGCCAATAACATCCTCCACCACAGCCCCTCCCCTCGGCTACCCTGCATATTAAGCTGTGAGACAGTCTGCCGCGAGCCTTCGTTTTTGGCAGGGGCTATGTTTTGTTGTTTTGATGAATTCCTGTTCCTCTTGCGGTCATATGCGCATTAAAATGCCCAAAGACATAAAGCACCTGAAAACCTGGTTTCAAGTCTTGAAGTGTTTCTCCATAACACAAAACAATAACTCTTATTTTGTCAAAAAGCCTTTATTGAAACACAAACAAAAAAAAGAAAAGGAACATCATACATTCATATATATGTTTGATGTATTCAACTGCTTTAAACTGCATCTCACTGACGCAGGACTGTTTTTCCAATCATAGTGGTAACAGGTATACAAACATGTAATGCAAATCCATTAAGGTTCTGTACAGAGAACTAAGCACTGCAGCCCATTCATGAGACACGCTCCACATCTCAGCAGAAAATTATGAATGATCTGGAAAGGAAAACCTTTGGCATTAGCACAGACTGTCAGAGAACTTATTGCCAAGAATGATTGACAGCAGTTCTGCGCCCATCTTCCTACAGAGAGACAACAGTAAAAGTTCACTTTCCCTTCTTTACATCTCATATATCACTGACACAATGAAAATGATGTTCAAGAAATACAAGATTCTAAGAATGTTAAAGGGTCATTGTGGATCATTACGTGTATACATTTAGGGAACGATTTTTAACAGTAGCTGGCCGAGGCTGGCAGCTGATTGGTTGGCAGCTTTTGACTACTTTCAGGGTTGCTGGAATCACTTACTGGCATTCCTATATGCTGCGAAAAGTAGTGACAGGGCAGTAACACTTCCACAGTCTGAAGCTGACCTGTAAATGTAATTGTAACACACCTCGTCTTTCAGGGCTTTAGCAGTGTAGTTAGCCTATTGGCAGACATTTTCACATTTAACGGAGATCAAAAAGACAAAAAACACAAATGTTCAACAGAAGAACTGGGTATAAATGACAAACTGAAAGAAAAAAAAAGCTTAACAATTGTTTATAGACATGATACAAATTTATATATATACACACACATACATATCTCATGGAACTGTGTACAGGTTTGTCTGCGTACAGCAGCAAAGGTGCTTTGCTTTAGTGTGAAACCATCAAACACTGGTCTCAAGGCTTTGTACTGGCCACGCACGCACCAGTTCGAGACATTTTTGGGTGGACTGTGGGTGGGCTACACTGGCATCATGTCAGGGTCTGCAATTGACCGAAACTGAGCTAGTGTAGTTTGGCTGGTAGCACATATCAGCGGCTGTTTTAGGAGGGGTTTAAATAGGTACCCTGTCGAGTTTACATT
The DNA here is from genome assembly GCF_010015445.1 of Perca fluviatilis. Classification (NCBI taxonomy): domain Eukaryota; kingdom Metazoa; phylum Chordata; class Actinopteri; order Perciformes; family Percidae; genus Perca; species Perca fluviatilis. The sequence continues at coordinate 45,785,718 of NC_053113.1, forward strand.
CAGTGTTTCTACCACAACACATTGTGTGGCCTGACAGATGCGTTGAACTCATTCCGTCCTCATAAATACTTTGCAAAGGTGATTTTAGACAATTTGGAGCCTGCATTGTTTACCTCCACTACCAATCTCATTTCCTGCCACCGGGTCTCTAAAAAGGGTCTAGTAACGTATTTATAAACGGCAAAAAACATTGCATCTAATTTAATCAATTAATTTCAATAGCAACGTTGTGATCCGTGGACTGTAATGACGTAAAGCCATGCTGAACTTTGACGTGCGAAATTTGAACGGTCAACCAACTCCAACCCGTTTTTGTCATTAATCGAGTGTTCAGAAGGTGTAGATGTCTGAAAGCAGCCATACTGTGATCCAAATGAATGGAGATCATTTTAGCCCGTGTTCTGGTGATCTCTGGGAAACCGATCAAACACATCAGTTCCCCCGACTGATACAGGATGTTTGAGGCCAATACAGATATTGATATTTGAGTTAAAAAAAAAAAAAAAAATCAAAGAATTTTGAACAATGTTTCCCAAAAAATGTCTTTGCCATTTCTGTACTCAACATTTCTCGTTATTTACCAGCTGACATATACAGCAATACCGGCGTATCTGCAATGACCCCAATAGGTGCCAAAATACCTGCCTGAACCATTTCTCACTCTGGCTCAGGACTCAAGCTTGACAGCTAGCTTCTGCTGCCGCTTCTAATTGAGCACTCTCACTGTGCCCGATTCTGTCTGGTGTGACCAAACATTAGAAATTAAATTAAACTAGCTAACCTACTGTGTTGGATCACTCAACGGCAAATGTCTCTGTAAATAAAAAAAAAAACGATTGTGTGAATACTGTTTCAGAGAAATGTTCAAAGCTAAGAGAAGAACAATAACGGCTGTCATGTCGTTTTTCAACCACTTCCAAACAGAAGCCCCTGACATTAAGGGCAAGCAACGCTGCCAAAGCTTCTCCCATTAAGTGCAACAGCCATTTCAAAGTCAGAAGAAAAGATGAAGGGTTTACTGAACCTGGTGGAGAGCTGGAGCCAGCTGGAAGAGGCCTGAACACTTACAGGTTCCACACTGATGTGACGGAGGGGAGCCCCCCCCCCACCCTGAAATAACCTGACCTTACAGGTGTAGAGCACGCTCATTCACTGAAGTACTTACAAAAATAAATATTTACAAAAGCAACAGAATATCCTGCTGTGAGTGGAGGTGGTGGTTTTATATTTTTTTTGGAAAACGTAACTCTGTTCCTCCTTTCCCGGTTGATTTTGTTTGTTCAACAAAAAGGTCTGTGTAAAGAAAATAATTCTTTGTTTTTTTTTTCCAGCCAGATGATGCTGCGACAGGAACAGTTGGCGCTGTGGGTTAGATGACTTTGTAGGTCAGGTAGTCGCGGAGCGGCGTGGGGATGGCCAGGGCCTCCACCTGCTGGGTGCTCATCACCCGGCGGAGAGACATCCTGCTCATGTGCTGCAGACTGCCAACGCTGCGGGGACACTCCCAGAAGTGCACGGCGCCGTCACGAGTCCTGGAACGGAACAGCAGCGATTAATCAAACGGGTGTTAATCACAGGACTGCACCGATTAGATAGACAGACACAGACACACACACACACACACACACAAAGCATGGAGAACAGGCCCGTTCCATGAAGAAAAATTACCAAATAAGCCCGGCTTAACTCGGTTAGTCCGATTCATTTACAGTTATACCATGGTCTGGGTGAATACTCGATTCTGATTGGCTGCAGGGTGTCCATTAAAAAGTGATAGAGGACACCTACTAAAGGAGTTCGGTGAAACTGACTGTTTACTGTTCTATATGAATGCGCTACATTAAATCAAAAAGGAAATGTGGATTTATTATTTGCAACTCGTCCTCTGAACACCACAGGATGGAGCTAAAACACACAGGCTGCAAGAAGTCAGTTATACTGGCCCTCTGGACTGACTCAGTTTCACAGCGAATAACGTTATCTCACATCCCGTTCACTGTTCAGCTCGCTGCTTCAGGCTGCGCCGCCGCAGCCGACAGTAACGTTAAACATCGCGGATCAAAGTCTTCGTAAAAGTCGTTATATTGTTTTGGGGACAATGACATGGCTGGATAGCTAGCTTGTCTTGTTGTTCAACATACTGTCAAATTATTTTTACTGATTGCCAACTGTACACAATGTTATTGACTTTGGATCTTGCTAGCATAGCGTTAGCTTTCTGGCTCGTAGCTAAACAAGGGTTCTATCAGCTGAGCGGACTATATAAATATCGCCGGTTGCTAAGGGAGGCAAGTCATTTAAAAAAATGATATTGGGAAAATGATTGTTCCAGGTATTAGTCAAACCGGCGGCGAACCAGGGAAACTGAGTTATTGTTTGGATAAACTTTAGATTTCGATTGTAAAACTAATTAAAATATGAACTAATGTTTTAAAAATATGTTATTTGGCAAGTGACCATGGTATAAGCGGGTTAATGCCCTTCGAGGTGTCCATTGTCAGGTAGTAATGGACTTCGGCGGAGGCAACCGTACTCCGCTGCGCGTCGGACGGTTCACGCCTCGCCGTCGTCCATTAATACCTGACAATGGACACCTCGTCGGGCATTAAAGTGATGGTTCGGAGTAATTTCACCCTAGGGTCCTTTGCACCATGACCTCGAGCCAAACACCCCCCCAGAAGCTTTTTTCACCTGGGTCGAACATTGGGAGAGTTAGCGTAGAGTAGCGTTATCAGCTGAATAGCTTAGCGCAGAGGCTAATGGATCCGAAGTGTCTCTTAACATTACCCCACTAATAATGCCCGAAATGATACCAAACGTCTACAGTAGTACAAATAGGTTATGCACTCATAAAACGAGGGATTGTAAAGTTTGTAAGTACACCAGAAGTTTATGTAAATAACACTTGCCTGCTGGCTTCTGCTCTCTGCTGTTGTTAAGAGACACTTCGGATCCATTAGCCCCGTGCTAAGCTATTCAGCGGCTAACGCTACTCTACGCTAACTCTCCCAATGTTAGACCCAGGTGAAAAAAGCTTCTAAGTTTTGGCTCGAGGTCATGGTGCAAAGGACCCTAGGGTGAAATTACTCCGAACCATCACTTTAACCCTTACTTAATTCACTTCAATAAAACTAAGTCAACATAGTTCAAGCTCCGTTACTATGGCAACATATGCTGGCAGGCTAACTGGCAGGCGTAGGCTGAGTTGTTGCTGAATCAGAGTTCCTGGAACACTGACCTGATGGGAAAGCCACCATTTTAACATGCTGCTATATTATTATAAAATGTTTTTTGTAAGATTATTTTTTTGGACTATTTCCACCTTTAATGGATAAGACAGCTAGGTGAGAAAGGGGAGAGAGAGAGGGAACGCAGGAAATTGTCACAGGTCGGACTCTAACCCTGGACCTCTGCGTCGGGGCATAAGCCTCTCAGTATATGTGCGCCTGCTCTACCAACTGACCCAACCTGGCCACATGCTGCTATATTGGCGCTTTTCCATTACATGGTACCTACTCGCCTCGCCTTTTTTGGTTTTCCATTACGAAAAAAGTACCTGTACCTGCTAACAGGTACTTTTTTTAGTACCTCCTCAGTCGAGGTTCCAAGCGAGCTGAGGCGAGCTGAGAAGGTGACGTGAAACCCTGCAGGCTACAGATTGGTCGGAAAGAATCGTCACTGCATTGCTAGCGACAGACGGCATTTTTAAATAGTTTAGCCAGCAGTGTTTTTTTGCTGCCGGAGGCTCCACGCAGAGCTTTCTCTGTAGCATACAAGTGGCCTGATGTTTATACTTGTGCGCGTTGGTGTGTCGAGTCGCAGTTTTGTGTGTGTGTGTGTGTGTGTGTGTGTGTGTGTGTGTGTGTGTGTGTGTGTGTAGCTGGTGAGCGAGGAGAAGTGAGAGAGTGGACGGGCGATTATCTCCGAGGCAGTAGCGACTCTAGAGTCCTATATGGCGAAAATGTAAAGAAAGAAATGTCTCCCTGTTCTTTCTGACCACGGTGGGAAATCTAGAGCAGTAAACGTTAACTATCTCTTTGATATCATGTTGTTTACGGAGAAGGAGAACCAGGAAATGAGTCGGGGGGGGGGGGAATGCAACGCTACCAAGCCACGCCCACGGCAGTCGCTATGACGACCAGCCACGCTGAGGCGGTACTAAAATCTGCAATGAAAAGGGACGCACAGTGCGCCGAGTCGAGGCGAGTCGAGCAGGTACCATGTAATGGAAAAACGGCATATGATTTGACTTTATTATCCACTGGAGCGCAGACAATCCACTACATGCATTTAGGGAACAGAAAATCTTATTAAAATAAATAAAGTGAATAAATTCTACAATGATAAATGCTAACATATACAGTGGGGCAAGAAAGTATTTAGTCAGCCACCAATTGTGCAAGTTCTCCCACTTAAAAAGATGAGAGGCCTGTAATTTTCATCATAGGTACACTTCAACTATGAGAGACAAAATGAGAAAAAAAAAAAATTCCAGAAAATCACATTGTAGGATTTTTAATGAATTTATTTGCAAATTATGGTGGAAAATAAGTATTTGGTCAATAACAAAAGTTAATCTCAATACTTTGTTATATACCCTTTGTTGGCAATGACAGAGGTCAAACGTTTTCTGTAAGTCTTCACAAGGTTTTCACACACTGTTGCTGGTATTTTGGCCCATTCCTCCATGCAGATCTTCTCTAGAGCAGGGATGTTTTGGGGCTGTTGCTGGGTAACACGGACTTTCAACTCTCTCCAAAGATCTTCTATGGGGTTGAGATCTGGAGACTGGCTAGACCACTCCAGGACCTTGAAATGCTTCTTACGAAGCCACTCCTTCGTTGCCCGGGCGGTGTGTTTGGGATCATTGTCATGCTGAAAGACCCAGCCATGTTTCATCTTCAATGCCCTTGCTGATGGAACGAGGTTTTCACTCAAAATCTCACGATACATGGCCCCATTCATTCTTTCCTTTAAAAACGGATCAGTCGTCCTGGTCCCTTTGCAGAAAAACAGCCCCAAAGCATGATGTTTCCACCCCCTTGCTTCACAGTAGGTATGGTGTTCTTTGGATGCAACTCAGCATTCTTTCACCTCCAAACACGACGAGTTGAGATTTTACCAAAAAGTTCTATTTTGGTTTCATCTGACCATATGACATTCTCCCAATCCTCTTCTGGATCATCCAAATGCTCTCTAGCAAACTTCAGATGGGCCTGGACATGTAATGGCTTAAGCAGGGGGACACGTCTGGCACTGCAGGATTTGAGTCCCTGGCGGCGTAGTGTGTTACTGATGGTAGCCTTTGTTACTTTGGTCCCAGCTCTCTGCAGGTCATTCACTAGGTCCCCCCGTGTGCTTCTGGGATTTTTGCTCACCGTTCTTGTGATCATTTTGACCCCACGGGGTGAGATCTTGCGTGGAGCCCCAGATTGAGGGAGATTATCAGTGGTCTTGTATATCTTCCATTTTCTAATAATTGCTCCCACAGTTGATTTCTTCACACCAAGCTGCTTACCCATTGCAGATTCAGTCTTCCCAGCCTGGTGCAGGTCTACAATTTTGTTTCTGGGGTCCTTTGACAGCTCTTCGGTCTTGGCCATAGTGGAGTTTGGAGTGTGACTGTTTGAGGTTGTGGACAGGTGTCTTTTGAACTGATAACAAGTTCAAACAGGTGCCATTAATACAGGTAACGAGTGGAGGACAGAGGAGCCTCTTAAAGAAGAAGTTACAGGTCTGTGAGAGTTTGTTTGTGAAGACTTACAGAAAACGTTTGACCTCTGTCATTGCCAACAAAGGGTATATAACAAAGTATTGAGATTAACTTTTGTTATTGACCAAATACTTATTTTCCACCATAATTTGCAAATAAATTCATTAAAAATCCTACAATGTGATTTTCTGGATTTTTTTTTCTTCTCATTTTGTCTCTCATAGTTTAAGTTTACCTATGATGAAAATTACAGGCCTCTCTCATCTTTTTAAGTGGGAGAACTTGCACAATTGGTGGCTGACTAAATACTTTTTTTGCCCCACTGCAGACCTACATTAGGGCTGCAACTAACGATTATTTTCATTGTTGATCATTTTCTGGATTGATGGATTAGTTGTTTGCGCTCTAAAAAGGTCAGAAAATTGTGAAAAATGATCAAAAGGATCAGGGTTTCCCAAAGCCCAAGATGACCACAGCTCCACAAGATATTCAGTTTACTGAAAAAATGACTCAAAAATAGTTGGTGATTAATTTAATAGTTGACAACTAACAATTACATTTTAGCAGGGCTAAAACGGGTTATGCTACATAAAATAAGTCTCTAAATGACCCAAATACAATCATAATAGCTGCATAATTAGATTTTTTATTTTTATTATATTTACCATAAATGTAGTAGCTAAATCCATATTCCTCTGTCCATGTTTAAGAAGGTATTGGTTAATTTATTGGTAAATAGCCTACATTATAACACTGTCCAATAAGTAAACTCAGATGTTTTCAGTGGGTGTTCTTTTAATGAATTTTGGATAGACATTTATGATTTTCAACCAGCTGTGCAGACTGCAGTGCAGACAATCCGCTACATGCAGCTGAACGTTTTACCGTAACAGTTTCTTCCAACAACAGCGCTCTTGTTTCAGCTTAAAGCTTCGGATAGATTTACAAACCCACCGTAATTATCTTAAATAATGTTACTACTTCTTGCAGAGGTTTCTGCGTAGCCGTTGGGAGTTACAATCTTGCTTTGTGAGGTTTGATTTCCATTACTACAGCAACCCGATGGAATGTTTCTCCAACGTCGTGGCGATCCCTTCAACCATTGCTACTTAAAGTCCTTAAGAGGTTTGAATTCCTCTTAGGTTTCTAATAGTAAGTGCTGCCCTGTGGCCCTGTGGCCGTGAACATGTCTCTCTTTGCAACGGTTTATCCATTTGATTTATGTTCAACCCCGAGAGGGGCTGCTTAAGAACAAGAAGAACATGAATCTGATTGTGTGAGCTTGAATTGACCTTTATTGAACCGCTTTAGCCCTGACTGAAGTCAGGTGTTGGACTTTGATCTCTGCTTCTCTTAGCGTGCTTTATGTAACAGACCTCTGGTCGGAAGGCAGAAGTCAATGAGGTGCGACTGAGGAAATATGACATGATCAGTGTGCGCGTCTGTACATGTGCTAAGGCCTTACCCAGCAGCAAGGACACTCCCTTCAGCAGAAAAGGCACAGCAGAGGCCGTTGGACAGAGAGGCGATGGCCTGAGGAGCCCTTTCCTCGATGCTCCAGAAACGAACCAGCCTGAGCGGACAGAAAAACCGCACAAGGACACTGCTGTCAGAATCCAAAATGGACTACCGTAAAACTGCAATTAATAGACCGAATGTTTATTTGCTTCAGTCGCTGAACTCAACCAGGGTGGGAGAGGGGGGCATATGGGACAGGCCCGTTATGCCTTTCACCCAAAACTCTTGCTCAGCAAAGATGTGAAATACTATCACATTGTTTATTTAAACCAGTATGAATATTACTTATAAAAAAATGAGGATATCAAATGGATCTAGCTCTAATAGAGAGGGCTATCGAGAGAGAGAGAGAGGGCTATCGAGAGAGAGAGGGCTATCGAGAGAGAGGGCTATCGAGAGAGAGAGAGAGAGAGGGCTATCGAGAGAGAGGGCTATCGAGAGAGAGAGAGGGCTATCGAGAGAGAGAGAGGGCTATCGAGAGAGAGAGAGGGCTATCGAGAGAGAGAGAGAGAGAGAGAGAGAGAGAGAGAGAGAGAGAGAGAGAGAGAGAGAGAGAGAGAGAGAGAGAGAGAGAATTATGACTGGCAGTGTTTTCCCTGAAATACTTTGAGCCTTCAGTGGGAGGGCTCAATGGGTTTGCTTCCCCCCCCCTCCCCCAACCGCCATTATGCAGAGCTTCTTCCTGCCTCTCTTCTACACATATTCTCTGCCAACTATTCAGCCCTCCTCCAGCCAGCGGTCAGAGTGATTAATAGCTACCTTGTGACAGACCAGCATACAGTAGCTCTGTGCTTTAAAGTCCCACTAAGACTCATGACTCCCTGCGAGATTTAAAAACAAACCGCAGCCAACAGTGGCACTTTTCTGCTGCGCTATGCTGTTGAAATATCAGCCCATGTATAGAAAGAAGCATCGGAAAAGTACTTCAGCGTAACAAACTCCACTCAAGAGGCAAACGTGGGTTTGTCAAGGCTCGTACTGAAATATGTTGCAAACTGTGTTCATGCTGATCCATCTAATCTCCTAGAATAGACACCCTGGGACACACAACATCCCAGAACAGGAAATATATACAGTATATAGGTTGTTTATATATCTTATTTGATAATGGTTTCTTAGGGTTTATACTGTAGTTAACAGGTTAACCATTTTCATTTTAAAAAGATCCCCCAACTCAGAGACCCAACACTAAACAACTTAAAACACAAAAGTGGACAATGGGAGAGTTTTTTTTTTTTTTTTTTAAAAGAGGCAATTTAAGAACAGATATACAACTTAAACTCCAATGTAATTCATTGGCATACCTGTCATCAGTGATACTGGCAATATGGCGGCCGTCAGGGCAGAAGCTCACAGAGCGAACCCAGCGGTCATTTGCCCCTCCAGCAAAAATGGGAGATGGAGGAGGGAAGAGATGGCTGGAGAAAGTTCAAAGCAGAAGATTAATAACAAGCATCAGCATCACAGCAACGTTTCCAGGTTAAAAGTTAACGGTCACTGTTTCAAAATGGTGAGGCCCCTCCACCCTTTACAATTGTAAATGTATAACTTTTGACTGCCTGCACGCACCACTGTTAGAGAAAAGTTACACAGGCTCAGTTCAAAGAGCAAACTGGCCCAACATATTTATACAAATAAACAATACTCAAGCGTGAAAGTAAACTCTTGTTTTTCCATGGTTTGTAACTGCATCTCAGGGTCTTCAATGGATGGAAAGATGGCATGACAACTACACACACTATCCACTGAGGAAGACCCTGAGGTATGAAAGCTCTAGAAAAAGATAGTAAGTGATCGTAAAGGTCCAATGTGTAGGAATTTCTGGAGCGTATACCATGAATATGGAGCGTCTACCTCAGTTCATGCGAATGCAAATGTAAAATTTCAAGCCAAAAAGAAATACTTGGAATTGACGGTGGTGGTAAATATTCATGAAAAAGGACAAGTTTGTGAACGGGCAACACAGATTTTGATAACGAACAACTAAACACGTTACACTGGACCTTTAAGTTAGGATGTTTTTTTCCTAAAATACTTCACCATGGCCTGTGCGGTTATTAATAAGACATTGCAGCAGCAAAACAGCCCGCGTATTGGGTGTTATTTTCATACCCCAGCTCCAGCAGAACGGTGCCCTTGTGGTGGTCCCACACGATGACCCGGGTGTCATAAGAGGCGGTGGCCAATAGCGCCCCATCTGGTGAAAACTCACAAGACACCACATCATTGTGGTGCCCCTCCAGCTTTCCCATCACGGTGTACTTATCCATGTCCCATAAGAACACCTGCAACGTGAAGGGAGGACTGTTATAGCCCATGGAATTTTGTTGGGACGGAGTATAGATGTGCCATTTTACAATTATCATTACTATATGCATGTAAAGATTTTTGAATTAAATTAAGAAACAGGAATTAAAAACAGAATTAAAACAAGAGTTATCCTCAAATTATGCTCAGTGTCATTGTTATGCTTTGTAACCTTTAACCAGGCTGTACAAACAAAAGAGAACATGCTACACAAGCAGCAAGGCTATGGCAAAATGCAACACTAAACCTACATTGGCTATTATAATGAACATCTTTATAATAGTATTAAACTACAAAATCATAATTTAAATGTATACATATTTTAGTACATTATTAAATATACTAAATTAAAACTTCTATTATTTTAATAAAAGGACGTCTACACAAAAAAGAGAAAATAAAAACAAGTAGTAACTTAAGGTAACACAAAGTTACTCCACTGGTTTCCCCTGTCAGGGTTTTAGTTCACTGTGTTTACAATAGGCTCCCACCTCCGGCAGAAGCCTACGAAGAGAGACAGATACTGCAAGAGAAAAGAATATTTTATGGCCAAAGGGTTGATACCTCTGGCAAAACACACACACACACACACACACACACACACACACACACACACACACACACACACACACACACACACACACACACACACAAAAGTATTTGTCTGTGGAGGCCATCTGATTTTAAACAGTCAGCCATGGTCAGAATTTGTACTAATATCCAGTTTTGCTCCAGTTTTAGAACTTCTGCACCTTGTCACTCTTTGCAGCACTTAAAAGCATTTTGCATTTTTAACAAATGCTGCATGTGAACAAATGCAGTTAATGATCTACATTAAAATAAACAGTCACATGCAGATTAATGGTTCAGGTTGTTCTTGGATTGGAAGCTGTTTTTATATTTCAATTTTATTTATAGTGGCATATCAGAAGTTATCTCAGGACACACTATAGCAGGTCTAGACCACACTATAATTTATAGAGACCCAACTATTTACAAGAAGTCCCACCACATTTGTTTGCAGATGGAGAAATGTGGAGGAAAAGCAGGATAATTTATTGCAGATCCACTGTTGTTGCCAACAGAAGTACTGTTGCTGCCAACAGCAATGACACTCACATGCTTTATTTAAAGCAGAAGTAGACACAGGAGAACTGCAGATGGAAAAAGTTACCACATAACTGGCCAATTTGTTTTGCTCAACAACGGGTTTGTTCTTTTGTAAGATTTAAGGCAACAGCTGAAAAGTGCTCTGCAAAGGCACAAAACATATTTCCATTTAAAAACCTAAACCTGCACAATAATTCCATTACAACAGGGGTTGGACAGTAAAGGGAGAGGGCAGGTTGTTTAACTGTTTTGGCTGGCTGAATTGTTTTCCATGTTCTGCCATTAGCAGCATTCCAATGCTACACTGTGTGCTACTACAGAAACATTTATACTGTCAGTGAGAGAAATCCTATTAACAAAAGAAAAGCTAGTGTGCGCAGACAGTGGACAAAACTATTCAAGGATGAGGGGTGGGTGGGGTGGGAGAAGTGGGTTTGGGAGAAAGGTGGGGGTGAGTGAGGGGGGAGGGGGGGGGGGTAGAGGGATTATTTAATAACCACTTTGACAGTTTTAAACTGAAATTAAAATGAATAGAGGAACTGCAACAGCAGAGGTAGACAGACACGGAGCAGCACCTACGTACAGATCGGCGCCAGGCTGCCCCTGGCCAGGCCTTTGGGCATTGTGCACTGTGCGTCCCTGGTTTACACCGGCTGCTCAAAATGTCAGCGCGGCGCTCCCTTCAAAACCAATCACACACTGAGCTCTGCCACCACCTGTGACAGGGAGAGCAAGACACACACTGTAGGGACACACACACAGCCTAACAAAGATACCACCATGTTTACCATTACAACCATGTTCAGATTGATCTAAAGCTGCAACATTGTAGATAAGGTGACCTAACAGTGGCCAGTTTATGGAATCAATATCCGGAAACATGTCTGCTGGAAGCGTTGCAGAAATTTGGGACGTCAATTCAACATGACATAAAAGAAATTAAATGTTTTTGTTTTTTTATATCTGACATTTGATAAATTAAGATTTACATGAGGTCAGAATTGTTTCAGTGATTGAGTCACTTAAAAAAACAAAAAAATTTAAGATTCCCCTGCTGTAATGATTAAAGGTACAATATGTAACATTTCTGCATTAAAATGTCTAAAAACGACTATGTTATATATTTTGTTGAGTTGTGTACTTACACTATCCCAAATGTTTCCAAAACGTCCAAACCCAGAAAAATCTGTTATTTTAATTTTAATGACGCGGGACGTTTCATTTAGTCACCTGTCAGTGGCGTCATAAAAACTTTGACCCCTCTAGTTACTCTAACTTCCATCAAAACACGGGCAGCCAGATGATGCGTTCGAGAATAATTGTAAATCATACAATGTCACAGAAAGAATAACACTCAGTAACCGGGATACAGCTCGCTTTCTGCCACACATAATTTTTTTTAAAGATTTTTTGGGGGCTTTTCCCTTTATTATACAGTGACAGTGGATAGACATGAAAGGGGGAGAGAGATGGGGGACGACACGCAGCAAAGGGCAGCAGGTCGGATTCGATCCTGCGCTGCTGTAGGACTCCGCCAACTAGCGCACGCTCTTACTGGGTGAGCTAGAGGCCGCCCCACACAGCATCATTTTGTCAATGATTACATGCCACTTACAACGCAGTGGTACAGCAGAGATTTTATTTATTGATACATTTCAATATTGATTGATCCAGCTTAACGTTATGTGCTACATTTACAAGTAACGTTAGTGTTAGCTGATGCTAAGGCTCGGTGGGGAACATTAATGTTATAAAGGTTACAACATTGTCCAACACGTTCAACTTATTTTAAGTATAACTGTTTTGATCAAGGTAAAGTTAACTTTAAACAACACTGGGCTAACCCACGATTACGTTCGCCAGCTAGCGTTAACTGTATAGATAGAAGACAAATCTAATGCTAATTTCGCCAGCTTATCCCACCCTGGGTTTTCGGTCTCACTCCCCGCCGCTAATGTTTGCTTGCTTGCTCGCTAACTGGTCAACTAGCTAGCTAGCTACCACAATCGAATCAAGAAAATGTAATTCTGTGGGGGAAAATGCAGCCATTTTATCAGAATAACATGAATAAATGTAACGAGGATAAAACTGTAATGGATAAACCCGTGAACAGATATATTTTAAATCGGCAATTGTGTTGAACAATGAAAACTAAAACTTCCATAATGCCACTTCACGACGTCATCAAAAGTCCGTGTTTACATCCATTGTTTTGATTGAGAGACCCCTAGAGGCAGAAAATTACATATTGTACGTTTAAAAGATTTAGTTTGGTCACCCCCACTTCAACATAAAATACTTTTAGGGAGGTATCTGAACTATATAATAAAACAAGATGACTCCAGCTATATAGCAATAATAAAAACAGTTGTCTACTCTGCATGCACACTTCAGAACACCAAAAAAGCCTGTTCTTTTCCACTGCAAACAAAACCAAACAGAATCTAGAAGCAGGAGGCACAACTTATCAGGACACTGAGCACAGTTTGTTCTAAGGTGGAACTTGGAGGGCAGGGCAGATGGGTTTTCAATTGTAAGTTGATTGAGCATAACTGGTCACAAGCAATTGAACAAAGTTTAGCTAGCAATCCCATTAAAAGAAGAAAAAAGGAACTTGTGTACGTACCGCTTTGCCTGCGCCGACCGAGCACAGCATGGACGAGTCAGGGGAGAAGGCGCTGCAGTACACCCAGTTTTGATGCCCCCGCAGAACCTTTACCATGTTACCTACAAGGCACAAACATCATCGCATTATGGCATTTTTAGTACCTTTATTTAACACCAGACAATATAGAGTTAAGGAAGACCAAAAATAAAAAAATAAATAAAAATAACACAGGGAGAGAGCGCACGTATATTTAGAAGTTTATGCCTCGACGCAGAGGTCCAGGGTTCGACTCAGACCTGTGACGATTTCCTGCATGTCTTCCCCCTCTCTCCCCCCCTTTCTCACCTGTCCATTAAAGGCGGAAAAGCCCAAAAAAAATAATCTTAAAAAATAAATAAAATAAACATCGGGAGAGAGGGGTGTTAGCATAGCCAACAAAGTAGTCTATATCGCCGATGTTCCACATCCACGATTGTTCCGGTGCCGCCGGAAATTCCACCGGATGACCGTCACTTTCCGCTTTCTCTGTGTTGGCGTTCTAAACTCCGGTGGATTTGTGAGGACTATGGTTATCTGCTCCTCAGATCTCTGCAGGGTAAATCCAGACAGCTAGCTAGACTATCTGTCCAATCTGAGTTTTCTGTTGCACGACTAAAACTACTTTTGTACATACACGGTCCACCAAAAGTAGTTCCTTCACGAGACCATTTGCAGAGGTTTCCCACAAAAAATATTTCAGCACCATACCATTCTTGTGGTCTGTACTACAAAAAGGATAAGGCTGAACAAATTCAGTTTTTTTTGTTGTTGTTTTTTTTTAAAAATTCTAATTTTCTTTTTGCCTACAATTTATATTAAAAGAATTGGATTTACTGCACAGCACTTCTTTATAAAGAAAATATGGCTTAAAGCTTACCAAGCCTGTTTGTAGCCACTACCGACAATGTTATATTCGCTTGACCTGGTCAACTGACTAGCAGTTAAGATAACACACTCGACTGTCCTGCTGTTACAGATGTGACCTAACCACAGACAGTTGCCTCGTTCATGGACTCACAGGAGTGTGGCGCTGAATGAATATAGGGGAAACATTTTCTGGCTGGGGACCCGCTAGACTGGTAGAATTATAGGGGAAACTCTAAAACGTGTGTGAAATTTTTGTCATAATTAGCGTTGAGGTATGGCCAAAAATGTGTTATGTGAGGTCAGTTAATCATTGGGTCCAATTGGACGTTGAAGAAATATCACATTGCGAAGAATGGGACAGACGAGCGGATGACCCGGAAAAATAACGCCGCCGGCCACGGCTATTGCGGAGTCATGAGGAAATAAAGACTACCAATACACCAGGCTTTAACTGGGCTGTCTCCACATTTACAGGCTGGCCACAGCCCCTGGATCTTTCGCCTACTTTTCTAAACTGGTCTTACAATTCAGAGGGCTGGTATTTCCCCTGTTCTTTGAACTGAAGAAAGTGAAGGTCACAATTATTAAGGAAAGAAAAGAACAGCTCTACATACCATCATCTTTAAGGTCCCACACACGGAGGGTCTTATCTCTGGATGCAGAGACCAGCACAAGACTGCCATCAGGAGCAAAGGTCAAGTCTCGCACTACATCAGTGTGGTCCATCAGATTCAGCAACAGTTTTCCTGCAGCAAGACATGGTAAGATTGAGTCAAGTTTACTTAAAATACCTACTGATAGGGGTATGACGAGACGTGACACTATTTTAAAGAAAACTTCAATTAAGAAATATGACAGAAAAATATTCTTTACTCACCAAGGTTACAACATAACCAAGCGTTTCATTGCAGCAGTAAACAACAAAGTGGGCTGCTCTTGTATTGATTTAAAAATGGAAAATTCACTGGAACACATGCAGTGTATGTAAATATATGACTGCCACAAAGGCAATAACTGCATTTGCTAGTTGCATCTCCAGCTGTAATCAGACAGCGTGTTTGGGCTGCTGGTATCTGGTGATTGGGTGACAGTGAAAATGAGCTACGAGCTAACAGAAACTTTTTTTTCTCCTAATCTAATTACCTAGTTAGATTACCAACTAATGAAGCTGAAGTAGGAAACCACTTCTAATTAACAGAAATGTGTCCTCACCAGTGTAAACATCCCAGATCTTGATGCGACCATTGTTGAGGCCTGTTGCCAGAAGCAGCTGGTCCTGACCGAACCTGAAGCGGTGCCACTCGATGTTAACACAGCGGCTCTGCTTCTCCGGCACCGAGGAGCCAAAGGCCAGGCCCCAGACGGTGTCACCGCAGTCGATGGTGTGTTCGCGGGGCTCGTCGGCCGCTGGGATTACCTGGCCTCCGCTGCTGTTCTGACGAGACAAACAACCCGGGCTCGAGGCATTGGTGGACTCTCCAGCTTTGCCCACAGAACTACAGCAACAGAAAACAGAAAAAGATGCAAGAGATTAATGAGAGACAAAACTACTGAGCGCTAACCACACTTTTTTTTTTTAAACAGAGCTTTCTATTTAGTCTCCAGCACAGATGCACATAATAACTGTTAGCAGGCAGGACCCCGCAGCATAGCTCAGTGCGGCTATCCCCTGGTGCTAGGCTGTAGTGGAAACTAATGTAATCACAGTTTGCTTGCAATGACGTGTCTCAGGGGGACCGACGCAGGCTCCTGGAAAATGTCTTTTAACAGAGGTACTAGCCAGCTCTGACGCTTAGTGATTTTTTGCCATTGCAGGGAAAAAAACATGGCAACAGCCTGCCGTTCCGGAACAACAAGCACTTAGTTTACAGTAATTTTTAAAGTGTGGCTCTGAGAGTCACAAGGCACTATTGAGTTTAAAAAGAGCCTGTTAATGCAGAAAGGCCGCTGATAATACAAGCCACATGTCCTTGGCACTGAGGAGCACCTCTCTATGTTCGTTCTGCTTTCTGCGTTAGGCGCTGAGGGAAACTGAGGGCCAGTAAACTGCTAGATTGTTCTATTAACACATAGATTTGCATCAACACTATCTACATACACTACCGGTCAAAAGTCACTTAGAAATTTCCATTCCACTCCATTCCAGACAGAATACCAGGTGAGAGCAGATGCATTGTTTTTTTAACCAGGGCTGCAGTTTTCAGATTACATTATGTGTTTACATAATTGCAAAAGGGTTCTCGACTGTTGTAGAAAGAAGTGGCTGAAGAAACGCTTGAATTCCATGCTTTTTGGTCTAAACGTCATACCCAAATTAAAAGTGGTTCAGCTCCCGTATACTTTGACACTCAGGGGTGTGCCTGATATCATTGGAAAGGTGATTGATGTGGGTTTGTTTGTGTATTTGAGAAGTGTTGTATTTTGTAAAAAAAAAATAAAAAAAAAAAATCAATTTTTGAGTCTTTTGGCTTTCTATAGTAAGCTGACATGTGGCTAATGCCCTGTGTTGTCTGTCACCTGTCAGATGTGTTTACAGCAGTGTATTCTAATCATTTTACAGATGTCTGACTTGGATGGAAATAAAAAACCTCCATTCTAGCCTCTGTAACTCTGTCAGTAAGGCCTAGAATCACCCTGACACTTGAAACAAGAACTTGAGAAGGTTTCCTTTCCAATGATATCAGGCACACCCCTGAGTGTCAAAGTATATGGGAGCTGAACAACTTTTAATTTGGGTATGACGTTTAGACCAAAAAGCATGGAATTTCAAGCGTTTCTTCGGCCACTTCTTTCTACAACAGTTGAGAACCCTTTTGCAATTATGTAAATACATAATGTTATCTGAAAACTGCTGCCCTGATTAAAAAAAACAATGCAACTGATCTCAGCTGGTATTCTGTCTGGAATGGAAATTTCTAAGTGACCCCAAACTTTTGACTGGTAGTTTAGATCTATGGGACTTATTCCCTAAGTGAGCACATCATATCATGACTTGATTTCATGCATTGTAACTACAGATTTGACTGTAGTAACAAGAGGAACAAGAAGAACAACCAAGTTCTGTTTGCTTTTAAATCAAAAAAGCAACATATTTTTGTGCTTAAGTCTTTTTAAATTTATATTCCATTGGTATTTTATTTCTTTTTTTACTTGCTCATTTTAAAAAGGGGTGATAGAATGCAAAACCGATTTTACCCTGTCATCGTTGAATAACGACAGTTCGGTGGGTAAATAGGACATACATAGAAGCTCAAAATCCCATTGACACCCCTTTACTATGAAAATCTCATATTTTGAAACTGCCGCTGAAAACGGGCGAATCTCAACAAAGCTAGTTGCTTGTGTAAGCATCTCAAAATCCGGAACCTTTGTCACAGCCATGGGTGTATTAAGAGAACGGTCACGCCCCAACATTTGCATAGGCTACACAACTGACCTGAGATCAGTTAGTCTTCTGAATCTAGGTCATGCAGATCTCAGAAAATTTATACATTGTTCATATGCTATTTTACCATTAAATTCACTTCTGAGACTTTTTTATGCGAGAAATCAACTACTTAGAGGTCAAATATGGGCCGTTTTACGAAAATGGATGTCTAATTGCAAATTTTGTCCGACTGTGTGTCGGACTTCAGAGGCCGGTGCTGCCTGTGTTGCTGCCTCGCCGCCCGGCCTGCCTTCCTCCACAGACCCCGGATTGCTGTGAGCCCGATTGAGCTCCGGCACGGCTGCTGCAGCCCACAGCACCTCATACCCGCGCAAAGTCACCGTTTGGGCTAATGGACTACTACCAAACGCCGCTGCTCTGACAGAGCTCCAGGGCCTCCAACTCCCCTCTTCCTGCTAGCTAAATGCCCGGTGTATGTGAGTGAAAGCGCGGTCAGCGAGCTTGTTACGCCAGCATTCTCTTACCACAGATTCTAGTTAATCTTATAATGTGTGTAATTATAATGTGTTGAGTTATTTAAACAAACGATTGGGAAAATAAACGCCACTTGTCCGCGTCTCATTGATAGAGCCTGCGGCTGGATGGAGCTCTATCAATGAGAGCTAGCTAGCCTCCTCTTAGAATTCCTCTGAAATTCACAAAAATTCATTAACTTGAAATCGGACACCGTTGTTAGCTTTATAAAACATATAGTTAGATGTTGTATAAGTGGCGTGACGAAATTCAAACTGTAAATATACTCGAATTACGACCAAAAATGAAGCTAACTAGCCGCAATCTGTACACATAGGATTGCAGGGACAGTCGCAGCTAACGAAACCCTTACAGCTCACAAATATTCATTAACTTGAAATCGGACACCGTTGTTAGCTTTATAAAACATATAGTTAGATGTTGTATAACTAAGTGGCGTGACATGTGTGTAACATGTGGTAAGAGATTACTGGTGTAACAAGCTCGCTGACCGCGCTCTCACACACGGGCCATTTAGCTAGCAGGAAGAGAGGAGATGCAGGCCCTGGCGCTTTGTCAGGGCAGCGGCGTTTTTGTTAGTAGTCCACCAGCCCAAACGGTGACTTTGCGCGGGTATGAGGTGCTGTGGGCTGCAGCAGCCGTGCCGGAGCTCAATCGAGCTCACAGCAAGCCGGGGTCTGTGGAGGAAGGCAGGCCGGGCGGCGAGCCAGCAACACAGGCAGCTGAACTCCGACACACAGTTTTACCAAATTTGCAATTAGCCATCCATTTTCGTAAAAAGGCCCATATTTGAGCTTTATATCGTTGATTTCTCGCATAAAAAAGTCTCAGAAGTGAATTTGGTAAGGAAACATTGCAGTGTCTGGAATATGAGATTCTGTCGCATTTCTAATGTCTGTGTATTGGGGATTCGCTCAACCAATCAGCACACGACCTCTAATGCGTGTGTATGGCGAGTCGCTCAACCAATCAGCGCGCGTCTCTATGTGTGTGTACGGGGCTAAGGCTCAACCAAGCAGCGCGCAGCTCATCTAAATATTCATGACCATACCATATTTGGAAGAAAAGCTCTTGTTACAAATAGGGCCAAAACACAGGGATGCATAAGGGCCAATAAAATATCAACCAGGCCATTTTCAGCCCAACTAATGTTGCATACCCCATTAGGAGACCATAAGGAACAGTGTGAAATACCCTATATAATCATTCTATCACCCCTTTAATGTTTGGGTCTTATTTTACCAATTGTATCATGTGAAGCACTTTGTGACTCTGTCTGTGAATGGCACTATATCAAATAAATGTATTATTTTTATCCAGGCAATGCACTTACCGTACCTAGTCTGCAAGACAATAAAAGAACTCAAAACAATACTGACAGGGTCTATTCCACGATGTGTTCCAGGCAAACCAAATCGCCTAAGATGCACTTATTCTCTCTCTCTCTCTCTCTAAACTTTTTCCTGCAGGGACCCCCTTTTGTAGATAAATTTTCAAATATTACATGAACGACACATAAAATAAGTAGTCTGAACTAAAATACTAAAACGGTCAGAGCCTAGACAGGATTCCCACACACTGATTCGGTTTACAATTGAAGGGTTTCAGATGGTAAAAAAAAAAAGTCTAAACAACTGAACAAAATATATGCATGTTAATGTTTTATTAATCATGGTTACTGGCAGTAACTGAGTGAAAGTTTCAAATGATACTTACAAGCTCTTCAGACATTTTGCCAAGGGAATGAGCCTGACAATGCGATGCCCCTGAGACCAAGCAAAGTAGGAACCATTGGGTGCAAAAGCTACTGTCCAAGCCTCGCGCCCAGACTTCTGGTCAAAGGGAGCAACAGGCACCAGGAGTTCACCGATGAACTTTGCCTTACCTGAAAAAACAAAACAGACAACACTTTTACTTCAGCTACTTGCATGGATGGGATCACTTAATAACACTTCTGCTTATTCAGGCCAACCCACAGGAATTCCAATCATCCCAACATCACCTATTCGCTCACAGGCATGAGTGGGTTTGTCACTGATGCAGGTAACTGATTGGCTTACTGTGCTAACCAAACCACTGGTACAAAAACAGCAGGTGGGAAACTTTGCAAGATAATAATGCTAAAAAAACTAAAGCAATTACTGAAATGCATGTGGGTTTTTAAATGGAGAAACAGTCTGAGACTTAAACAGAGAAATACTCTTAGCCACATTTTGATCCATACTTGCCTAGTCAATTTGTATAGGATGTTCATTTTAGCTACCCCAGTTTGTAGAGGTTAGTTAGATTGCACCAAAATTTGGCCTAATCATAACTGGTCTGGCAACCCAAAGGCCAAGGTTTTGTTTCCAGATTTATGTGTTTACTTATGATGAGAGGGGTCTGGGGATCCTCCCCCAGAAAATCTTGAGCATTAAACACTTAATTTCCTGAATTATGGTGAATTTTTATGCACCTATTTCTACCTTTTTTCCGCTTCGCTTCAGAACTCGAACCTCCAATGGCGCCATTTTGATGCTACAAAGCGATCACCTCCCGTTAGCATTCCACTGACTGCAATTCATTTTGACGTCACTTTGACAGTGAATAACTTTACACCTGAAGCGTTTAAAGACTCTATTTGTCCATTGTTTATTTCTAAAGAAACACGACAATGTATAATAGGCTCCATTACCTTGTACCTCACGTTATGGCTCCGTAGCAGACGTTTTTGTAAAAAAAATAGGCTAACGATTGTGTCATAATCACGTGACTTACTGTCGCATAGTAGAGGAATTACCGTATAGTACAGGAGAAGCTCGCAGGCAGTTTCGACTTACTTTAGCCGTTTAGGTTTAATTACTAATGTTAACTATCATTTTAGTTAGCAATAATTAGCCTGTGCCTATGTAATCTCCTTACATATACCTACGCTCTCCGTCTCTGTAAGATTGGGAATGATTGAGATTTCTCTTGGCACAGCTACCAGAAGACTTCCAACTTTCAGACAGGTTGCACACGTCACATTTACGTTGTCTCTCTCAGTTGGAGGTTGCGTATTAACGCTCAGCGGAAAAGTGCTTCTAATATCCTTCATTGGTCTCCGTCCAGAGCAACGGGATCTGTCGATCCATTATATACTGTCTATGGTAGTGACAGAGAGAGTGGACACTAAGCGGCGCAGGGGTCTGCTTCAGAGCTCCGTGTGTTTGAGTCTGAACCATAAATTGGAAACGTCACGTCAAAGGAACTTCAAACTAAATCATTAGTATTGCGCTCCTAAATGTTGTACTGATGGCGTCAATGTATTACACTGATTTGGCTATGATTCCTCCGAAAATTACACCTTTCCTCAGAAGGTTGCTAGCAACCATGGATACGGCATGATGGTCGGACCCCGCACGTAGCTGCCCGTTCTATTCGCCTCGGAAAAATAAACTGGACAAAAGTAGTTCTACAAAAAAACAAAACAAAAAATAAATAAATGTAAGAACTGCGAGTGCCTTGGAAAATACTTGTTTTCTTAATTTGCATGTGCCATTCTGGGGCTTTTTTATTATTATACAAATAAAATTTGTATAATAAAAAATAAGAGCGTGAAAGCAAGAGATCCGGGGCTGTAGCCGGGGACGCCCAGGCCTACCGACGCCTCTGGTTATATAGACATGCAAAGCGCTGCGTGTGGGCACGCACGCACCGTCTCGATGGGGTGTGAGTGCATGGGGGAGGGACGGGTCTGAGCTGAGGTTTCAAACAGCCAGAGGAAAATCCATTTTAAACCGTTAACGTTAACTTATAAATAAGCGAGACGAGTGAAAACATAAGCTGTAGTAACGTTATTGTAGTAAACCAATCAATGCACTATCGGTTAAATTAGACATAACGTTAGCTGTGCATAAAGTTAACGGTACAGACATTAAGTGAGTTAGCTAGCTAGCTGTAATGTTTACGTTAGCTAAAACGCAGAGCACAAGACAACACACAACATGCATCTTAGCTCTTGCGCTGTAAACAATGCTCACTACAGCCCACAACGGTGTAACGTTATTGTACTGAAAGACTATTTAACTAAGCTAACTTTAGCTGGTATAACGTTACGTACAACTCTACTAACGTTAATCCTTTTAGTTTGCTGTGACTAACGTTAGCTAGCTATGTATCATTTTGTCAGGCTAGAACTGAACGTTGATAAATTCGAAATGTAAAGTTAGCATTTCTACTTACCTATATCATTTTGGTTTATAGAGTCTGGAAAGCTTGCCATCTAAATAAGGGCACAGACCTAAGAGAAAAGCCAAGCACGGACTGTAAAACAAAGATATCTAGAGGAAATATGAAATTTGTACGGAATTCGGCGCCGGCTTTTCCTCTTCCGCTGTCTAGCAACGTCGGTTGAATTCCTCCGCCAAGCGTAACGTTAACGTCCCTGGTGAAAAAAAATACAGTCGTCGTTCGGCCTGTGCAAACGTCTTGTTTTCCTTCCTCGACAACACGCTTTATTTTCACTGTTCAAGTCTATAATGCTGCTAAAAAAAACAGTTTAACACGCAATTAGAGCATTCGCTTCTGTAGCTCTCAGTACGGTCCCCGTTAGTACAATGGCTTCTGCTGGTGGGATGGTAAGCTATTTCCATCAAAAGGAGGAGTGACCATAAACCGTGGGAGGGTTACGTTGTACGTCAGCACAGTTGCCATGGTAATACTATTAACGCCTCCCACAGTACTGCTGTCTATTTTTTTTCTTCCTTTGACTCAAATGTTATCATTCATTTATATTTGAAAAATGAAACGGCTTTAAAAAAAAAAAAAAAAAATCATTTTGGGCATGACTTATCAGAGTCCAAGAAGTTTGACTTTATAAAAAAAAAAACTTTAATGCTCATTTTAATATTTACAAATATAACTCACAAATCAGACAACGTACAACAAAATGATATCAAGGACTAAGAAATGCCCTTGCATACAAGAAAACTTAACTGGAAATCAAAATTTTAAAAACACAACAATCACTAATAACTTGTTAACACAACTGCGAGGAGAAACGACCACGTCTCGTCTTCATCTTCTTCAGACACAAAAGTTGTTGAGCAAGAAGTGGAGTTCATTGAAAAGAATTTCAAATCCAACACTGGCAAAAATGTTTTCTTCCCATTTGGCGTTTCAATGACTTACAGCAGGGGTGTCAAACTCTATTTCACTAAGGGCCACACTGGAAATGAGACTCGCATCAAGGGCCAGACATGTAGTTTATTCACATGCTTTTATTTAACCAAAAAAGTCTAATATCTTTGACTGTATTACTGCATGTCTCATATGGTCTTCTCACTTACAGTTTGGTCAACATAAAGCCCTAAAAAAAGTTAGCAAAGAAGTTTCTTTAGCCATCAAATCTGCCTAAAATGTGCTTGGAGTGTGGCGTAATTACAGTGTGAAAAACGCGTTCCTGTCTTTTTGGTTTGGCGAACAACTAGGCGGGCCAAAAATTCATTGTGAAACTAAAATTGATATTCAGGCCAGATCAAAATTTGCGAAGGGCCAGATTTGGCCCCCCCGGGGCCTTGACTTTGACACATGTGACTTAAAGCAACATATGGGAGGTGATCTCCATACAATGTGGGCTGGCCAGTGTCTGGCCCAGGATGTGGTTTCTCGCTCTGTGGATATGGTATACATTCTTACCAGATCATACACACCGGAAAGTTCCTGTGCATTGGTGACCTTAGGTTGATGACTCAGCTGCTCAGTAGGCCTACTCAACAGAAATTCAGTCATGTCTGCCGACCGGCTTAAACGATTCACTTGAGCAAATCAGAATGTGTGTATGCATGTAAAGAGACAACCCCCCCCCTCCCCCACCTCACAACATCTTACACTATTCAAACAGTCCAGCACTTCCCTGAGGAGAAGACATCAAGACGTTTGCTAAAAAAAAGAATCAAACATCAATCCACTTACACATCACAGCAAAAAGAAGACAACAAACGTCGTCCAAAGTAATCTGGAAGCCAGCTCATTAAGAGACATTTTAATACAACAATCGGAGTACCAAAGAACATGAAATCAGTGGGACTCTGATTGTTTTTTTTCTTCTTTTTTGAGGACAATTTTTCCGATGTTTTTGTCGTTTTTTTTCAATACAAGCAGGACCCCCCCCTCCATGTTGAACCTAAAGTTACACCCTTGCATGGACTAAGAACCTTCCATTTAAACTAATCAATTTAAAAATGGCTGCCCTCACTAGTGCAGTCTGCGGTCTTCGATGTGAGTCTTTTAACCCTTGTGTTGTCTGCCCATCAGCCATGCAGTTTGTTGTCCTCCCAGGTTAACTTATTACACTTTATTATTTTTTTTTTTAATTCATCGCAAATTTATAGGAAATTTTACCTCATTTTGAGTTAAAAAAAAATAAAAATAAAAAGCTGAAATTATGAATTATTTTGACAAATAGTTACGGTTGAGTGGATAATTACAGACTGTCCAAGTTTAATCAGGACAGTTTAGAAACCATTTCAATGTCTTCTCAAATGCTATAAAATTTAATAAAAACACCCAAAATTCTATAAAAAGTAGAGATCTGATCCTTGATTTTCTTTGTGAAGAGCGTTGTATAGAACCATCCATGTTATTTTTGGGTCATTTGTTTTAAAGAAACCCAAATGAAGTTGAGTTTCTGATGTAGAAACTTTGAAAACGGGTCAAATTTGACCCGAGGACAACAACAGGAGGGTTAAGGTCCGTTATGCAAATCCAATCCCCAAAAAGCCACTGATGTTCAATCCGTTTAATATGAATTCATTTCAGAGTTCTCCTTTGAAATGTAATGTTCAAACAGACTGGTGTAATGAGAAATGAGACAAAGCACACAGTCAAGTCCTTCTGATTGGATCAGTTTAGGGATTGGTCACTTAAGGAAACACTGCTCCTCCCTACACATAGAACACGTGACCCTGATGTCCTTTCAGCCCAGCTACATGACTACTACTAATCAGTGGCTTTGCAGGTTTCAGCCCTTTTATTAAAAGCTGCATTCATTTCTTTTTTGGGCACCTGTTGGAAGCAGAACTGTGACCACAAAAGTGACATAAATCTCATAAAGTTATGAGAAACACTTAAGCAAACAACTGACAATGAGAGAAACAATAGCGGTCGTGTTTGGGTCTACCTGAAATCCAATATTCTTGCTCTCCTTTTAGCTGCGTTTGTCACAAACATATCTGTCTGTTTAGCTGCTAAAGGCTCCACTACGTTCCCCAGCTAGTCTCCAACTGGGTCGGTGTGGTTTGGTGCTGGGTGGAAGTGAACAGTGGCTTTATCAGAGCTTTTTACTGAAAACAGCTGCTCAACAATGTGCACAATGAGCTGAAAACGACAAAAAAAAGGTCAATGAGCGGAGGTGCGCTGCAGAGTTGGTGATCAGCAGCGGTGGAAGAAGTATTCAGATCCTTTGGTTAAGTAAAAGTACTTATCCCACACTGTAAAAATACTCCGTTACAAGTAAAATTCCTGCATTGATAAGGTTAATAAAGTAATTGCCATTAGGAAAATGTAGTACTCAATGCAGATAAATCCTCCCATTGTAGAAAGTGGAAAGGATCCAAACGGTTGTGTGTTTAATGGTCTAATCATTTCAGCTGGACTTGTAGGTCCTTATATTGTCGGCTAGTTTCATTCATAATAAAACATCAGATTTTATAAACCACATGCATTTTGTGTTACAAAAATCATAATGTGTAAAGTTACTAAAGCTGTCAGGTGAATGTAGTGTAGAAATTTCAATATTTCTCTCTGAAATGTAGCGGAGTAGAAGTAGAAAGTGGCATGAAAAGAAAAGACTCAAGTAAAGAACCTCAACATTTGGACTTAAGTACAGTACTGGAGGAAATGTGCTTGGTACTTAGCAAGGGTCATTTGAAGATTGTTTATATAAAAATATTGATAGAGCTTTAAAAGTATCGTCATGAATACATGACTTATAGTAAATGGTCTAAAACATGCATCAACACTGGAATGGCCCTTATTTAAAATCATGTCAGACACCCAAACCTTGCTCATCACTAAATAAGCAAATAGCACATTTAAGTAGTTTAATCAAAAAGGGGATAGATAACACAAACCCACACACAAAATTGAGAAAAAAAAAAAAAAAAAGTTAATTTGTGGAGATTTTCTGTAGGGATAAAAAATAATAATCCACAAAGGGAGAAAGAAAGTTGATTTCACTGCTCTAATCTGTCCTCTCCTAACACCTTCTGTTCATACAGGCTACATCAGACGTTTACTACTTGTTTAATCCATACTTCAAATCTACACATACAAATGGAGCAGTAGAAAAGGGTCATCTCCGTTTCCAGTCTTTACTTTCATCCGCATTCTATCAGTCTCTAGAGGGTGAGCCAATCATGTTTCAGATGCTTTTATCCTCCCAAACTGGCATATCCATAATTTAGTGGAAATCACAACAAGGGATTATCTCATGTCCCACCATGATGCTATTACAGTATTAACATTGGAGTTTAGAAATATGTTCCCCTTCTCTCAAGAAGTGGATCAACAAAAGACATGATTCACTTAAAGACCACAAGGACAATCCCAGACATGGCAAAGGATTCTGGGTGATAGTTCTCATTTCCAGAACATCTTGCGAACATCTCTTTAAAAGGTTTAATGCAAGAGTTCCGGAAACCTGGCAGAATATTAGCAAAGTTTGAGTGAAGCAGTGAATGGAGCTTACAGAAGCATGTCTAGAGCACTGGAGTCAGACTCCTAGTTTGGTTCAACAGGCAAGATGAGAACAATGCCATTCTTCAAAAAGAAAATTTACAGTTGTGCCCCAAAAATGCAGTTCTGAGCCATCTCTGGATGTGGCAGGACTGAAAAAAATAATCCTTATCAATAGGACATGACCATAAAGAAAAAAAAAAAAATGGAGGTAGGAGGAGGTAGATGTTGACATCTGGGATTGGAGTGCCCAATTCCCGTTTGAACCTCGCCATTATCTGGAATGTTGTCCGGAGGATGGTTGCAGACAAACGTGCTACCTCTGGGACACATGGGGTCTCCACCGGTTTCTGTAACCTGCCAGCAATTGGCTTCACCATGGGGGTATAAAACGCGTGTTCTCATGAACCATTCTTACATATAACTAGGAGAAGTGAAAGCACTGTAATTCCCATGTATTCCACGTGTTTATTGCTGTGTGCACCACATTGACAATTTTCTGCGCGCGAATGTCACCGGACGACACAATTCTCTGAACAAAGCCATACTGAGAAATCCAGAGAGAGTTGTGTGGAGCTGATTTAATTAGCTTTGTAGCAACTCATTTGGCAATGGCTTGAATGTAACTGATGTTTGTTAATATAAAAAAGTTACGCACTGAAGCTTTAATCCAAACCACGATCTTCTTCCTAAATAGAACGAGCCGTTTTGGTGCCCAAACTTAACTGTCATCGCTGCATGACGTTACACATCTGCCACGGCCCCTGAAAGGACCGACGCCTCGCAGTGCTCTGTACCCGGCTCAGTCACCTTTTGGGTTTCGGTATAGTACTAATATATATACACACATATATATACATACATATATACATATATATATATACATATATATATATACACATATACATACATATATATATATATACACACATATACATATATATATATACACATATACATACATATATACACACATATATATACATATATACACATATACATATATACACATATACATACATATATACACATATACATACATATACGCGTACGTACAGTAATGCTATGCATACGTAATATGCACGTAATACGTTACTAATATACCGTAATGTTACATAATAATACTATATATAGATAACATAGTAATTAAATAATGCATCATACAATAATACATATTACTAATACGTAATCATACAATGCTATATCGTAATACTATATACTAATGCGTATGCGTGGTATGGTGTAATGTGGGGTAATATGCGTTGTGTGGTGGTAATAATAGTATTATATACGTAGTAATACATAATCACGCTAATATATATACGTATGCATAATATGCGTATGGGCAATACACGTAATGCGTGCGTAATACTAATATGTGTGCGCGTGTGCGGTAATACTACGTAAGTGCATGTGCCCCGTATGTCAGCCTGTGTGCTTTGTGTAATGTGCGTCCTTCCTACCTACCTCCCTTCCCTTCCCCCCTCCCTTCTCAGATCCACCCCTCAGTCCGGACTTGACTGACTCCCTGGGCTCTATTCCGTG